>NC_057807.1:65395436-65711915 GCF_018294505.1 Triticum aestivum
TAGCAAGAATCCATGAAGGGATTGAGAGATAACAAACTCCAAGGGGTCAACAATGGTGGGGGGAAAACTTGCTTAGATTTCTTAGGTTGGACGAGGAAGAAGGGGGTATAAATACCCCAAGAAAAATATGGCCGTTGTACCCCGGGCACCCGGACAACCCAGAGAAAAAGCCACTAAACTTCAGGCACCCGGGGGGAAAACCCTGGGCACCCGGACGGAAAATAACATGTTGTTAACAAAATGGACTACCTCTAATGAAGATTCATAACGTTTACCCCAAATATCAAACTTTGTACCACCTAAACCAATTTCAGTGACTATATGAGCTCTTTTCCACTTCAAACTTTTTCTGCACATTGCTTTAACATTTTATAATGACAAATGTGAATTAAAAATCATCATTTGATATGTAATAATATTTTTAGCATTATCTTCAACTATTTTAGGATAAAAATGATAGAATATCTAAATGTTGTTAAAAAATTCTAAAAGTCAGCAAGGATTCCTAATAGTGGGACAATATATCATGATAAAAATGTAAAAGGAATACACATCAGAAATATAACGATTGTCCACCAAGTAGACTATGTCATATAACATCATATGCAAATATCTACACATTCTTTTGAAGTGAACCATTTGAGCCCCATTTCGCTTAAAAATTTGTATACATCTGATTTTAATAATTATGATGATAAATGTGAATTAAAATCACCATTTTATGTAATAATATTTATTTAGAATTTTCTCCCAAAAGTTAGAAGAAAAATAATAATGAAAATAAAAGGTTTTTTTACATCTGTGCCCCTGGTTCCTTAGCTCTACTTATTCATCCCCACGCTCTTAACATTTGCTCACTTTTCCCCACTCCCTTGCCCTAAACCCTCAGAACAGGTCAGAACGGACGCCGACGTCGGGTCAGTGCTTTGACCGTTAACCCTGACGAGTGGGGCCGCGTTGGGCGGTGTAGCTGTTCGACCATTGGGCCGTCCCTTGCATTAAACGCCCGTGCGCGCCGCCACGACAGAAACCTGCTATGCATGCACCCAACAAGCCTGCCTGCATGCGCCGATGCGCGCCGCCACGATGCATCGACCGAGCCTGCATGCGCCGACAGAGCCTGCATGCGCTGATGCGTGCCGCCACGATGCACTGACCGAGCCGCTTTCGTGCACGCCAGCCGCCACGGATGCAGCGACGGTCGCAGCCGCTGGTTCCTCTCTTCTCACACGCTTGTCTCCTCGATTTAGAGCATCGTTTTTTACAATCAGTTGCAACCTTTTCGATCCACTCGCATCTGCATCCATTTTGCTAGACAAATAAATTGAACAAATATGTTGTGGCTGCATGCACTAGCTAGGTGGCTACATATTTGTGGCTTGTGTAAAAAAAGGGTTCGTTGTGGCTGCATGCACTAGGTGGTTACTAACAAAGCGAGCTCTCTAAGGAAACAATCAACAAACATGTAGATAGGGCCAACAAGCCCATAGCACGATCACATAGTTGAAACTAGGAAGACCATCATAATAGAATAGATAGAAAACTTAATAATAGAACTTGATAAAAGGGCCAACAAGCCCATAGCATCTCCAACATAGTTCAATTACAACTTGACATAACATAGACTCAAAAAAAGAAAAATAGATAGAGGGTTTAGAACCCTAGACGCCGCCTTCTCCACCTCGCTCCTCCGCCGGGCGCCCTTCACTGCTCCTCCGGGGCGTTGTCGATAGGGTACGAAAGAGTGTGCATGCGCGACACGGTGGGGAAGATGTTGGTGTACTCCGTGAACATGTTGTGGCTGGTGAAAGCGATGAACTCGCAGCCACACCAAAACACCCGTCCGAGGAGGTAGAAGGCGTCGAATGTATTGGTGAAGTGGGCAAGGAGAGCAACCACCGCCCCGTTTTGGATGACCTCCTCGACACGGAACATCCTTGGAGATCCCTGTGGGAGGTGGTGGTAGCCGGACGCGAGGAAGAACTCGGTGAAGTTCCTTGCGGTCCTCCACCTTGATATCTCCCACACATGTAGTGTGCGCTCAACGTACATGCCCGGAGGGTAGAGCCTCTCCGGCACGGTGGGTGGGAAGTGGTAGGTTGGTCCGGTGTACTGCATGGCTGAGGATGTGCTAGAAGAAGGAGAAGTGGTCGAAGAGCAAGAAGGGTAGATGGCAGAGAGGATGGGAGATGGATGAGGGATGGCAGAGGTAGAGGGTGGCTTAAATAGCCGTAGTGCTACGTGTTATTTGGCCATGGCAATAACGGGGTCAAATGTGTTCAAACCCACTGCAGCATCGGGAGTGTACATGCATGGGAAGCAATGGTTTGAAAAAGAAGAAGAAAAAGAAGCTAATTGCACGCCCGGGAATCCGTGGTCATATATATTATATGAACAAAAAGAGAAAAAATTTTGAACAAAATTTTGGTCATTTTGCATTTGTATAGAACAAAATAATAGAACCAATACGTTCACAAAAAATAGAGCAAACGATGCAAAAATGCAGAGCCAGCACGTTCACAAAAACAGAGCAAACGATGCAAAAAAAACCAAGCAATTCGACGGCCCAACCAGAGCTTGGCTTCCTTTTGGGCCCAATAACAACATTTTTTTCACGGAATCAGTGGTGGGCGAGAAGCCGAACACAACCAATAGGATCGCCTCTCGCGGATAGCCCCATGATCCAACGATGCGGAGCCGTCCTTGTGATCCAACGGCGCGGAGCCTACATGCAGCCATCCCACCTAATTCCTTCTAGAAGACCAGATCTGAGGGCTGTCGCTTGGCGCGAGGGTATGATCAGACGACTGACGTTGGGAGCTAGGGTTAGGCGAATTCCCGTGGGGTTTAGAGGGGTTTTGAGCTGGTCAACGGGGTTTCGAAGGCTTTGACTGAGCATAACTAATTTTAAAAAAAATCAAAAAAATATGAAACCTTCGCCGTTCGTCGTTTTATAAGACAAACTAACGAGGAAAAATACTAAACTTGGTCTATGGTCATTTTCATGAAAAAAAACCCTAACTAGCACGATCGAGGTCAAATGAGCACCATTAATTTAAAAAAATCAAAAAAATATAAAACCTGCGCACAATGTTGTCTTATGTGACATATTACCAACCAAAAATCATAAACTTGGTCTATGGTCATTTTCATGAGAAAACCTTCACACATATGAGCTATCATGTACATGATTTCATAGAGTTCAAGGAGAGGAGGTAGGGTTACCTTCTGTTTTTGAAAAATTGAAAAAAATCAAAAAAATCACCAAAGATTTATTTCATAGTGAATAAGAAGGATCTGAAGTTAGTTTTCCATTTTCATATTTCAAACGTGTTTTTAATAGTTTTTATATTAAAGCATATGTTTTCAAAAGAAAATGTAAAAATATGAAGGTTAATTCAAAAAATAGCGAGACTCCGAATCTACACTATGGAAAGTGAATATGTGTTAATAAAAAACATTTGGCTCATTTAGAGTAGGTCCAAAAAAACTTGATTACAAATGGGTTGTTTACCCTAGCGTGGGAGCTCATTTGGAGCACATTTCTCAAATTCAAATTTATTTGACCTCCTCTAAATCACTTCAAATTTTGCACACATGATCTACTACACAAACATAGGTAGTTTGCCAAGGTTTTACTTGTTTTTGCATTTTCTTGAATTTATACTGTCCAGGTTTGCCAAGGTTTACATGATCTCATTTGGAGCATGCATTTGATTTCCTATACAACATGTGTGATCATTGCAACACCTAAAATCATAGTTTACAACATCTAAACATAACTAACCATAGATTCAGGACAGACAAATATACCACATGCAAATTTAAGGACAGACAAACATAGATAGCAACCAGATTACTAGCATCAACATAACCAACCATAACCAAATTCATGAAAACCAAATTCAGTTCAACAAACCATAACCAACGAGATTCAGTTCAACAAACCAAAGGTAACCCAACAGATAAACTTAAAGATTCAGTTTACACCATCACATCATCGATCACATCACGCTGGAGTCAGGGCCTTCGCGAGGGCGGCATGCTGCTCCCTGATCATGTAGTCCTCCCCGCGAATCGCTACATCCTTCGAATGAGACAAAAGGTGATCGAAGAGGCCATCCCTTGGATTTGGCTTGGTGGTGCAGTAGGGGCAGTGCCACTTCTTGGTCTTGCGGTTGTAGAAGGAAGCAACTCCCTTGGCCTTGATCTTCACCACCTCTTTGGCTATGAAGGATGCGATGTTGCCCTTGTACACTTCTTCTCCATAATCATATTGCACACATGAATGAGTTACATTAATACATTATAGATTCATGGATACACTATGTCAAAGGAACTAAATGAACAATCTAAATTTCAAGTAGGCTTACCTCTTACCTCATATTCTTCATCATCACTTTCCTATGGATCATACGGGTCGTACTGGGCCAGCTTCCTCTTTCTACCCCCCGAACCATCATCCACCTGAACATACAATTACATCCATCACTAGTAAATACAGAAGCCAATTGAAAATTTAGATATGCACACATGACACATTGATCATAGGGCTAATATACTCCCAATATACTATGATTATTGTTTTGCATTTTCCATTGTCATGCACACAAATTGAACAAGAGAGCTAATATAACTACATATTGTGGACAAATTTATATACTAATGAATCAAGGCTTACTTTTGGTTATGACATTCAAATTTATATTGTGATTCATACGGTAGGATTCTGATTCTAAACATAACTAACCTCTTAATCAATGGATTCCATTTGGGCATATGACATTCAAAACCCCAATCTGAGTAGCATTAAAAACCCCAATCTGTGAGCACTAAAAACAAATCTAATAAGCATGCATCTGTTCACAACATCTAGCATTTTTGCACCGAATTTATCCAAATCTAAAAACAAATCTAAAACCCCCAATCATTGCAGCACCTTGCTACGTCTTGAGCTTGCGTTGGTTTTCCTTGAAGAGGAAAGGATGATGCAGCAAAGTAGCGTAAGTATTTCCCTCAGTTTTTGAGAACCAAGGTATCAATCCAGTAGGAGGCTCCTCAAAATTCCCACACACCTACACAAACAAACAAGAACCTCGCAACCAATGCAATAAAGAGGTTGTCAATCCCTTCACGGCCACTTGTGAAAGTGATATCTGATAGAGATAATATGATAAGATAAATATTTTTGGTATTTTTATGATATAGATTGGACAATAAAAGATGCAAATAAAAGTAGATGGTAAACTTATATGATAAAAGATAGACCCGGGGGCCATAGGTTTCACTAGTGGCTTCTCTCAAGATAGCATAACTATTACGGTGGGTGAACAAATTACTGTCGAGCAATTGATAGAAAACCAAATAATTATGAGATTATCTAGGCATGATCATGTATATAGGCATCACGTCCGTGACAAGTAGACCGACTCCTGCCTGCATCTACTACTATTACTCCACACATCGACCGACTCCTGCCTGCATCTAGAGTATTAAGTTCATAAAGAACAGAGTAACGCATTAAGAAAGATGACATGATGTAGAGGGATAAACTCATGCAATAAATATAAACCCCATCTTTTTATCCTCGATGGCAACAATACAATACGTGCCTTGCTGCCCCTGCTGTCACTGGGAAAGGACACTGCAAGATCCCAAAGCTAAGCACTTCTCCCATTGCAAGAAAGATCAATCTAGTAGGCCAAACCAAACTGATAATTCGAAGAGATTTGCAAAGATAACTTAATCACACATAAAAGAATCCAGAGGAGATTCAAATATTTCTCATAGATAAACTTGATCATAAATCCACAATTCATCGGATCTCGACAAACACACGCAAAAAGAGTTACATCGAATAGATTGAGGAGAACTTTGTATTGAGATTCAAAGAGAGAGAAGAAGCCATCTAGCTAATAACTATGGACCCGAAGGTCTGTGGTAAACTACTCACAACTCATCGGAAGGGCCTTGAAGATGATGTAGAGGCCCTTCCTGGTCGATTCCCCCTCCGGTGGAGCGCCGGCGAAGGCTCCAAGATGGGATCTCGCGGATATAGAAGGTTGCGGCGGTGGAAATAGATTTTCGTGGTGCTCCTGGATGTTTTCGGGGTACGTGGATATATATAGGAGGAAGAAGTAGGTCGGCGGATGCTCGAGGGGCCCACGAGTGTGGGGGGCGCGCCCACTTCCAGGGGGGCGCCGGGCACCCTCATGGCCGCCTCCTCTGTTGCTTGACGTCCACTCCAAGTCCCCTGGATCACGTTTGTTCCAAAAAGATCGCTCCCAAAGGTTTCATTCCGTTTGGATTCTGATTGATATTCCTTTTCTTCGAAACACTGAAATAGGCAAAAAAACAGCAATTCGGGCTGGGCCTCCGGTTACTAGGTTAGTCCCAAAAATGATATAGAAGTGTAAAGTAAAGCCCATAAACAGCCAAAACGGGTAATATAATAGCACGGAACAATAAAAAATTATAGATACGTTGGAGACGTATCAAGCATCCCCAAGCTTAATTTCTGCTCGTCCTCGAGTAGGTAAATAATAAAAATAGAATTTTTGATGTGGAATGCAACCTAGCATAATTCTCAATGTAATTTTCTTTATTGTGGCATGAATGTTCAGATCCAAATGATTCAAAATAGAAGTTCATATTGACATAAGAAATAGTAATACTTCAAGCATACTAATAAAGCAATCATGTCTTCTCAAAATAACATGGCTAAAGGAAGTTATCCGTACAAAATCATATAGTCTGGCTGTTGCTCTATCTTCATCACACAAAGTATTTAATCATGCACAACCCCGATGACAAGCCAATCAATTGTTTCATACTTTAGTAATCTCAAACTTTTTCAACTTTCACGCAATACATGAGCGTGAGCCATGGACATAGCACTATATGTGGAATAGAATGGTGGTTGTGGAGCAGACAAAAAGGAGGAAGATAGTCTCACATCAACTAGGCGTATCAACGGGCTATGGAGATTCCCATTAATAGATATCAATGTGAGTGAGTAGGGATTGCCATGCAATGGATGCACTAGAGCTATAAATGTATGAAAGCTCAACAAAAAAAACTAAGTGGGTGTGCATCCAACTCGCTTGCTCACGAAGACCTAGAGAATTTTGAGGAAGCCCATCATTGGAATATACAAGCCAAGTTCTATAATGAAAAATGCCCACTAGTATATGAAAGTGACAACATAGGAGACTCTCTATCATGAAGATCATGGTGCTACTTTGAATCACAAGTGTGGTAAAATCGATAGTAGCATTGTCCCTTCTCTCTTTTTCTCTCATTTTTTATTTGGCCTTTCTCTTTTTTTATTTGTCCTTTCACTTTTTTTATATAAATTTTAAAGTCTCATCCCTACTTGTGGGGGAATCATAGTCTCCATCATCCTTTCCTCAGTGGGATAGTGCTCTAATAATGAAGATCATCACACTTTTATTTACAGCTCAAGATTACAACTCGATACTTAGAACAAGATATGACTCTATATGAATGCCTCCGGCGGTGTACCGGGATATGCAATGAATCAAGAGTAACATGTATGAAAAATTATGAGGGTGGCTTTGCCACAAATACGATGTCAACTACATGATCATGCAAAGAGCAATATGACAATGATGATGCGTGTCATATAAATGGAACAGTGGAAAGTTGCATGGCAATATATCTCGGAATGGCTATGGAAATGCCATAATAGGTAGGTATAGTGGCTGTTTTGAGGAAGGTATATGGTGGATGTATGGTACCGGCGAAAGTTGCGGGGCACAAGAGAGGCTAGCAATGGTGGAAGGGTGAGAGTGTGTATAATCCATGGACTCAACATTAGTCATAAAGAACTCATATACTTATTGCAAAAATCTACAATTCATTGAAAACAAAGTACTACGCGCATGCTGCTAGGGGGATATATTGGTAGGAAAGGACCATCGCTCGTCCCCGACCGCCACTCATAAGGAAGACAAACAATAAATAAAATTGTGCTCCAACTTCATCACAAAGCGGTTCACCATACGTGCATGATACGAGAATCACAAAATTCAACACAAGTATTCTTTAAATTCATAATCACCCAACTAGCATGACTCTAATATTACCACCTCTATATCTCAAAACAATTATCAAGTATCAAATTGATCATAGCATCCAATTCACTTTCTATGATAGTTTTTATTATACCCAACTTGGATGCCCATCATTCTAGGACCAATTTTATAATCATAGAAAATACCATGCCGTTCTAAGAGACTCTCAAAATAATATAATTGAAGGATGAGATATCAACAATTTCTACAAAATTAAGCCACCGTCGTGCTCTAAAAGATATAAGTGAAGCACTAGAGCAAAAATTATCTAGCTCAAAAGATATAAGTGAAGCACATAGAGTATTCTAATAAATTCTAATCAGGTGGGCTTATCCAAAAGGTGTGTACAACAAGGATGATTGTGGTAATGTAAAAATAAAAGACTAATATCATACAAGACGCTCCAAGCAAAACACATATCATGTGGCGAATAAAAATATAGCTCCAAGTAAAGTTACCGATAGACGAAGACGAAAGAGGGGATGCCTTCCCGGGCATCCCCAAGCTTAGGATTTTGGTTATCCTTGAATATCTTGGGGTGCCATGGGCATCCCCAAGCTTAGGCTCTTGCCACTCCTTATTACATAGTCCATCAAATCTTTACCCAAAACATGAAAACTTCACAACACAAAACTCAACAGGAAATCTCGTAAGCTCCGTTAGTGCAAAAAAGAAAAAACACCACATAAGGTACTGTAATGAACTTATTATTTATTTATATTGGTGTTAAACCTACTGTATTCCAACTTCTCTATGGTTCATACCCCCCGATACTAGCCATAGATGCATCAAAATAAGCAATCAACACATGAAAAACAGAATCTGTCAAAAACACAACAATCTGTAGCAATCTGTAACTTTCGAATACTTATGGAACTTTAAAAATCCTACCAAAATAGGAAATCCTGTGAGATTTTTCTATTGATCTATACCAAAAAGAATCAATGCAAAATCACGTTTCTGTGAATTACTAAAATTATTTTCGTGCATGCAAAGTTTATGTTTTTCAGCAGAATCAAATTAACTATCTCCGTAGGTTATCCTATAGGTTCTACTTGGCACAAACACTAATTAAAACATGAAAACACATCTAAACAGAAGCTATATGAAATATTTATTACTAAACATAAGCAAAAACAATAAACAAAAATAAAATTGGGTTGCCTCCCAACAAGCGCTATTGTTTAACGCCCCAAGCTAGGCATAAAAGCGAGGATAGATCTAAGTAGTGCCATCTTTGGCACTCAATTCATAAGTAGCTCGCATGATAGATTCATAAGGTAATTTAACTTTATTTCTTGGAAAGTGTTCCATGCCCTTCCTTAATGGAAATTGGAATCTAATATGCCCGTCCTTCATATCAATAATTGCACCAATCGTTGTAAGGAAAGGTCTACCAAGAATAATAGGACATGAAAGATTGTAATCTATATCAAGAACGATAAAATCTACGGGCACATAATTCCTATTTGCAACAATAAGAACATCGTTGATCCTTCCCATAGGTTTCTTAATGGTGGAATCTGCAAGGTGCAAATTTAAAGAGCAATCATCAAAATCATGAAAACCTAGAATATCACATAGAGTTTTCAGAATCGTGGAAACACTAGCACCCAAATCACACAAAGCATAGCACTCATGATCTTTAAATTTAATCTTTATAGTAGGTTCCCACTTATCATAAAGTTTTCTAGGTATAGAAACTTCCAAATTAAGTTTTTCATCACAAGATTGCATCAAGGCATCAACGATATGTTCGGTAAAAGCTTTATTTTGACTATAAGCATGAGGAGAATTCAACACGGATTGCAACAAGGAAATACAATCTACTAAAGAAAAATTATCATAATTAAATTCCTTGAAATCCAAGATAGTGGGTTCAATGCTATTTAAAGTCTTGACCTCTCCAATCCCACTTTTACCAAATTTAGCATCAAGATCTAAAAACTCCGAATCATTGGGACGGCTTTTAACTAAAGTTGACTCATCTCCAGTCCCATCATTGTTAAGATTCATATTGCAAAACAAGGATTTAATAGGGTACACATCAATAACTTTAAGATCTTCATCATTATTTTCATGGAAACTAGAATAATACGCTTTTACAAAGCAATTTTTCTTGGCACGCAATCTAGCGGCTCGTTCTTTGCACTCATCAATGGAAATTCTCATGGCTTTGAGAGACACATTGATATCATGCTTGGGAGAAATAGATCTAAGTTTCAAAGAATCAACATCAAGCGAAAGCCTATCAACATTCCTAGCCAAAACATCAACTTTAAGAAAATTTTCTTCAAGCAAAGCACTGAAATTCTTTTGAGAAATCATAAATTCTTTAACGCTATTCTCAAAATCAGAGGGCATCTTATTAAAATTACCATAAGAATTATTGAAGGAATTTCCATAATTATTAGAGGAATTACTAGGGAACGGTCTAGGATTAAAGTTTCCTCTATAAGCATTGTTACCAAAATTATTCCTACCAACAAAATTCACATCCATAGATTCATTATTATTCTCAATCAAAGTAGACAAAGGCATATCATTGGCATCAATAGGAGCACTCTTAGTGGCAAACAATTTCATAAGTTCATCCATCTTTCCACTCAAAACATTAATTTCTTCTATAGCATGCACTTTCTTACTAGTAGATCTTTCGGTGTGCCATTGAGAATAATTAGCCATAATATTATCAAGGAGTTTAGTAGCTTCTCCTAAGGTGATTTCCATAAAAGTGCCTCCCGCGGCCGGATCTAAAAAATTTCTAGGAGCAAAATTCAATCCGGCATAAATTTTTGTATGATCTTCCATAAATTCAAACCATGAGTAGGGCAATTGCGAATCATCAATTTCATTCTTTCCCAAGATTGGGCCACATGCTCATGATCAAGTTGTTTAAAATTCATAATATCGTTCCTAAGAGAGATGATCTTAGCGGGAGGAAAATACTTAGAGATAAAAGCATCTTTGGGCAATTGCGAATTATAAATTTCATTCTTTCCCAAGATTGGGCCACATGCTCATGATCAAGTTGTTTAAAATTCATAATATCGTTCCTAAGAGAGATGATCTTAGCGGGAGAAAAATACTTAGAGATAAAAGCATCTTTGCACTTATTCCATGAATCAATACTATTTTTAGGCAAAGATGAAAACCAAACTTTAGCACGATCTCTAAGTGAAAACGGAAATAACTTCAATTTAACAATATCATTATCCGTATCTTTCTTCTTTTGCATCTCACACAAATCAACAAAGTTGTTTAGATGGGTAGCGGCATCTTCACTAGGAAGGCCGGAGAATTGATCTTTCATAACAAGATTCAGCAAAGCAGCATTGACTTCACAAGACTTAACATCATTAAGAGGAGCAATCGGAGTGCTAAGGAAATCATTATCATTGGTATCGGAAAAATCACACAATTTGGTATTATCTTGCGCCATCGCGACAAGCAATCCAACACACAAGCAAACAAAAAGGCAAGCGAAAGAGAGAGGAAAATGCGAAAGAGAGGGCGAATAAAACGGTAAGGGTGAAGTGGGGGAGAGGAAAAGGAGAAGCAAATGGCAAATATTGTAATGCGAGGGAGATGAGTTTGTGATGGGTACTTGGTATATCTTGACTTGAGCGAAGACCTCCCTGGCAACGGCGCCAGAAATCCTTCTTGCTACGTCTTGAGCTTGCGTTGGTTTTCCTTAAAGAAGGAAGGGTGATGCAGCAATGTAGCGTAAGTATTTCCCTCAGTTTTTGAGAACCAAGGTATCAATCCAGTAGGAGGCTCCTCAAAAGTCCCACGCACCTACACAAACAAACAAGAATCTCACAACCAATGCAATAAAGGGGTTGTCAATCCCTTCACGACCACTTGCGGAAGTGAGATCTGATAGAGATAATATGATAAGATAAATATTTTTGGTATTTTTATGATATAGATTGGAAAATAAAAGATGCAAATAAAAGTAGATGGTAAACTTATATGATAGAAGATAGACCCGGGGGCCATAGGTTTCACTAGTGGCTTCTCTCAAGATAACATAAGTATTACGGTGGGTGAACAAATTACTGTCGAGCAATTGATAGAAAAGCGAATAGTTATGAGATTATCTAGGCATGATCATGTATATAGGCATCACGTTCGTGACAAGTAGACCGACTCCTGCCTGCATCTACTACTATTACTCCACACATCTACCGACTCCTGCCTGCATCTAGAGTATTAAGTTCATAAAGAACAGAGTAACGCATTAAGAAAGATGACATGATGTAGAGGGATAAACTCATGCAATATGATATAAACCCCATCTTTTTATCATCGATGGCAACAATACAATACGTGCCTTGCTGCCCCTACTGTCACTGGGAAAGGACACTGCAAGATCCCAAAGCTAAGCACTTCTCCCATTGCAAGAAATATCAATCTAGTAGGCCAAACCAAACTGATAATTCGAAGAGACTTGCAAAGATAATTTAATCACACATAGAAGAATTCAGAGGCGATTCAAATATTTCTCATAGATAAACTTGATCATAAACCTACAATTCATCATATCTCGACAAACACACCGCAAAAAGAGTTACATCGAATAGATCTCCATGAAGACCGAGGAGAACTTTGTATTGAGATTCAAAGAGAGAGAAGAAGCCATCTAGCTAATAACTATGGACCCGAAGGTCTATGGTAAACTACTCACAACTCATCGGAAGGGCCTTGGAGATGATGTAGAGGCCCTCCATGGTCGATTCCCCCTCCGACGGAGCGCCGACGAAGGCTCTAAGATGGGATCTCGCGGATACAGAAGGCTGCGGCGGTGGAAATAGTTTTTCGTGGTGCTCTTGGATGTTTTCGGGGTACGTGGATATATATAGGAGGAAGAAGTAGGTCGGTGGACGCTCGAGGGGCCCACAAGGGTGGGGGGCACGCCCACTTTCAGGGTGCGCGCCGGGCACCCTCGCGGCCGCCTCCTCTGTTGCTTGACGTCCACTCCAAGTCCCCTGGATCACGTTTGTTCCAAAAAGATCGCTCCCGAAGGTTTCATTCCATTTGGACTCCGTTTGATATTACTTTTCTTCGAAACACTGAAATAGGCAAAAAAACAGCAATTCGGGCTGGGCCTCTGGTTAGTAGGTTAGTCCCAAAAATGATATAAATGTGTAAAGTAAATCCCATAAACATCCAAAATGGGTAATATAATAGCATGGAACAATCAAAAATTATAGATACGTTGGAGACGTATCACACCTAAAATCATAGTTCACAACATCTAGCATTTTTGCAACGAATTTATCCAACAAGCCCTAGTCCAAAAACCCCTATCCCCCCAACCCATACGAAAAACCCCGACCCATTGATACGTCTCCAATGTATCTATAATGTTTGATTGTTCCATGCTATTATATTACCCCTTTTGGATGTTTATGGGCTTTATTTTACACATTTATATCATTTTTGGGACTAACCTACTAACCGGAGGCCCAGCCCGTATTGCTGTTTTTTTTGCCTATTTCAGTATTTCGAAGAAAAGGAATATCAAACAGAGTCCAAACGGAATGAAACCTTTGGGAGCGTGATTTTTGGAACGAACGTGATCCGGAGAGCTTGGAGTGCAAGTCAAGAAGCAGCCGAGGCCCCCACGAGATAGGAGGCCGCGCCCCCCTGTAGGGCGCGCCCCCTGTCTCGTGGCCCCCTCGGGCGGCCACCGACATACTTCTTCCTCCTATATATACCGATGTACCCCGAAAACTTCCAGGGGCACCACGAAACACAATTTCCACCACCGTAACCTTCTGTATCCGCGAGATCCCATCTTGGAGCCTTCGCCGGCACTCTGCCGGAGGGGGAATCGACCATGGAGGGCTTCTACATCAACATCCTTGCCCCTCCGATGAGTTGTGAGTAGTTTACCACATACCTACGGGCCCATAGTTATTAGCTAGATGGCTTCTTCTCTCTTTTTGGATCTCAATACAATGTTCTCCCGCTCTCTTGTGGAGATCTATTCGATGTAAACTCTTTTTGCGGTGTGTCTGTCGAGATCCAATGAATTGTGGGTTTATGATCAAGTTTATCTATGAATAATATTTGAATCTTCTCTGAATTCTTTTATGTATGATTGAGTTATCTTTGCAAGTCTCTTCAAATTATCAGTTTGGTTTGGCCTACTAGATTGGTCTGTCTTGCCATGGGAGAAGTGCTTAGCTTTGGGTTCAATCTTGCGGTGTCCTTACCCAGTGACAAAAAGGGTTGCAAGGCACGTATTGTATTGTTGCCATCGAGGATAACAAGATGGGGTTCATATCATATTGCATGAGTTTATCCCTCTACATCATGTCATCTTGCTTAATGCGTTACTCTGTTCTTATGAACTTAATACTCTAGATGCATGCTGGATAGTGGTCGATGTGTGGAGTAATAGTAGTAGATGCAGGCAGGAGTCGGTCTACTTGTTATGGATGTGATGCCTATATAGATGATCATGCCTAGATAATCTCATAACTATGCGCTTTTCTATCAATTGCTCGACAGTAATTTGTTCTCCCACCATAATACTTGTGCTATCTTGAGAGAAGCCTCTAGTGAAACCTATGGCTCCCAGGTCTATCTCTTATTATATTTGCTTTCAATCTACTTTAATTTGCATCTTTACTTTTTGCATATATATTATAAAATACCAAAAATATATTTATCTTATCATACTATCTTTATTAGATCTCACTTTCACAAGTGGCCGTGAAGGGATTGACAACCCCTTTATTGCGTTGGTTGCGAGTTCTCAGTTTGTTTGTGTAGGTGCGTGGGACTTTTGAGGATCCTCCTACTGGATTGATACCTTGGTTCTCAAAACTGAGGGAAATACTTACGCTACACTTGCAACATCACCCTCTCCTCTTCGAGGAAAACCGACGCAAGCTCAAGACGTAGCAAGAAGGATTTCTGGCGCCGTTGCCGGGGAGGTCTTCACTCAAGTCAACATACCAAGTACCCATCACAAACCCATCTCCCTCGCATTTACATTATTTGCCATTTGCCTCTCGTTTTCCTCTCCCCCACTTCACCCTTGCCGTTTTATTCACCCTCTCTTTCCTAATCTCCTCCTCTCTTTTCGCTTGCCATTTTTCTGTTTGCTTGTGTGTTGGATTACTTGTTGCCACGACGCAAGATAATACCAAATTGTGTGATTTTTCGAATACCAATAATAATGATTTCCTTAGTACTCCGATTGCTCCTCTTAATGATGTTGAGTCTTGTGAAATCAATACCGCTTTGCTGAATCTTGTTATGAAAGATCAATTCGCTGGCCTTCCTAGTGAAGATGCCGCTACTCATCTAAACAACTTTGTTGATTTGTGTGATATGCAAAAGAAGAAAGATATGGATAACAATATTGTCAAATTGAAGTTATTTCTGTTTTCACTTAGAGATCATGCTAAAGTTTGGTTTTCGTCTTTGCCTAAAAATAGTATTGCTTCTTGGAACAAGTACAAAGATGCTTTTATCTCTAAGTATTTTCCTCCCGCTAAGATCATCACTCTTAGGAACGATATTATGAATTTTAAACAACTTGATCACGAGCATGTTGCCCAATCTTGGGAAAGAATGAAATTGATGCTTCGCAATTGCCCTACTCATGGTTTGAATTTATGGATGATCATACAAAAACTTTATGCCGGTTTGAACTTTGCTTCTAGAAATCTCTTAGATTCGGCCGCGGGAGGCACGTTTAGGGAAATTACGTTAGGAGATGGTACAAAACTTCTTGATAATATTATGGCTAATTATTCTCAATGGCACACCGAAAGATCTTCTAGTAAATAAGTGCATGCTATAGAAGAAATCAATGATTTGAGTGGAAAGATGGATGAACTTATGAAAATGTTTGCTACTAAAAATACTCCTCTTGATCCCAATGATATGCCTTTGTCTTGCTTGATTGAGAATAATAATGAATCTATGGATGTGAATTTTGTTGGTACGAATAGTTTTGGTAATAATGCTTATAGAGGAAACTTTAATGCTAGACCGTTCCCTAGTAATTCCTCTAATAACTATGGAAATTCCTACAATAATTCTTATGGTAATTTTAATAAGATGCCCTCTGATTTTGAGAATAGTGTGAAAGAATTTATTATTTCTCAAAAGAATTTTAATGCCTTGCTTGAAGAAAAATTGCTCAAAGTTGATGATTTGGCTAGGAACGTTGATAAACTTTCGCTTGATGTTGATTCTCTTAAACTTAGATCTTCTCCTCCTAAGCATGATATCAATGAGTCTCTCAAAGTAATGATAATTTCCATTGACGAGTGTAAGGAAAGAACCGCTAGATTGCGTGCTAAAAGAGATAGTTTTATAAAAAACGTGTTCTTCTAGTTTCCGTGAAAATAATGATGAGGATCTTAAAGTTATTGATGCATCTCCTATTAGATCTATGTTTGGCAATATGAATTTTGATAATTATGGGACTGATGATGAATCAACTTTGCCTAGAAGGCGTCCCAAGATTTCGGAGTCTTTAGATCTTAATGCTAAATTTGGTAAAAGTGAGATTGGAGAATCCTCAACTTCCAATAATATTGAACCTACTATCTCTGATTTCAAGGAATTTGACTATGACAATTGTTCTTTAAAAGGTTGTATTTCCTTGTTGCAATCCGTTGTTAATTCTCCTCATGCTTATAGTCAAAATAAAGCTTTTACCAAACATATTGTTGATGCCTTGATGCAATCTTATGATGAAAAACTTAATTTGGAGATTTCTATACCTAGAAAACTTAATGATGAGTGGGAACCTACTATAAAGTTTAGAATTAAAGATTATGAGTGTTTTGCTTTGTGTGATTTGGGTGCTAGTGTTTCCACGATTCCGAAAGCTTTATGTGATATTCTAGGTTTCCATGATCTTGATGATTGCTCTTTAAATTTGCACCTTGCGGATTCCACCATTAAAAAGCCAATGAGAGGGATCAATGATGTTCTTATTGTTGCAAATAGAAATTTGGTGCCCGTATATTTTATCGTTCTTGATATAGATTGCAATCTTTCTTGCCCTATTATTCTTGGTAGACCTTTCCTTAGAACGATTGGTGCGATTATTGATATGAAGGAAGGGAATATTAGATTCCAATTTCCATTAAAGAAAGGCATGGAGTACTTTCCAAGAAAGAAAGTCAAATTACCTTATGAATCTATCATGCGTGCTACTTACGAATCTAGTGCCAAAGATGGCACTACTTAGATCTATCTTTGCTTTTATGCCTAGCTAGGAGCGTTAAACGATAGCTAGTTGGGAGGCAACCCAATTTTCTTTATGTTTTTTGTTTTTTTGCTCCTGTTTATTAATAAATCTTGCATCTACCTTCTGTTTAGATGTCTTTTATCTTTTAGTTAGTGTTTGTGCCAAGTAGAACCTATAGGATAACCTACGATGATATTTGATTTGATTCTGCTGAAAAACAGAAACTGTGCGCGCACGAATATAATTTTTTTAAATCACAGGAACATGCTTTTGCGTTGATTCTTTTTGCTGCTGTTCAATAAATTTTTTTTCCAGGGCTTCCTAGTTTGGTAGGATTTTTAGAATTCCAGAAGTTTGCGTTAGTTACAGATTGCTACAGACTGTTCTGTTTTTGACAGATTCTGTTTTTCATGTGTTGTTTGCTTATTTCAATGCATCTATGGCTAGTAAATTAGTTTATAAACCATAAGGAAGTTGGAATACAGTAGGTTTAACACCAAAATAAATAAAGAATGAGTTCATTGAAGTACCTTATGTGGTGGTTTTGTTTTCTTTCACTAACGGAGCTTATAAGATTTCCTGTTGAGTTTTGTGTTGTGAAGTTTTCAAGTTTTGGGTAAAGTTTTTATGGACTATGGAATAAGGAGTGGCAAGAGACTAAGCTAGTGGATGCCCAAGGCACCCCAAGATATTCAAGAATAGCCGAAATCCTAAGCTTGGGGATGCCCCGGGAAGGCATCCCCTCTTTCGTCTTCGTCCATTGGTAACTTTACTTGGAGCTATATTTTCATTCGCCACATGATATGTGTTTTGCTTGGAGCGTCGTGTATTATATTAGTCTTTGCCTTTTAGTTTACCACAATCATCCTTGCTGTAAACACCTTTTGGGAGAAGCCTATTTGATTAGAATTTGCTAGAATACTCTATGTGCTTCACTTATATCTTTTGAGCTTGATAGTTTTTGCTCTAGTGCTTCACTTATATCTTTTAGAGAATGGTGGTGTCTTAATTTTGAAGAAATTGCTAGTCTCGCATGCTTCACTTATATATTTTTGAGAGTCTTTTAGAACATCATGGTATTTTCTATGGTCATAAAGTTGGTACTAGAATGATGAGCATCCAAGTTTGGTATAATAAAAACTATCATAGAAAAAGAATTGGATGCTATGATCAACTTGATGCTTGATAATTGTTTTGAGATATAAAGGTAGTAATGTTAGGGTCATGCTAGTGGGTAATTATGAAATTGAGAAATACTTTTGTTGAAGTTGGCAAGTCCCGTAGCATGCACGTATGGTAAAAGTTGTGTGACAAATTTGTTGCATGAGGTGCTCTTTTGAGTGTCTTCCTTATGAGTGGCAGTCGGGGATGAGCGATGGTCTTTTCCTACCAATCTATCCCTCTTGTGGCATGCGTAGTAGTACTTTGCTTCAAGGGCTAAGTAGGCTTTTGCAATAAGTATATGAGTTCTCTTTTGACTAATGTGAGTCCATGGACATAGGCACACTCATCCTTTTTATGTTGCTAGCCTTTATTATTACCGCACAACTTTCGCCGGTATCATAAACCCCTTATTTACCTTCCTCAAAACAGCCACCATACCTACCTATTATGGCATTTCCATAGCCATTCCGAGATATATTGCCATGCAACTTTCCACCGTTCCGTTTATTATGACACGTTCCATTATTGTCATATTGCTCTTTGCATGATCATGTAGTTGACATCGTATTTGTGGCAAGGCCACCTTCATAATTTTCATACATGTCGCTCTTGATTCATTGCATATCCCGGTACACCGCCGGAGGCATTCATATAGAGTCATATCTTGTTCTAGCTTTGAGTTGTAATTCTTGAGTTGTAAATCCATAAAAGTGTGATGATCTTCATTATTAGAGCATTGTCCTAGTGAGGAAAGAATGATGAAGGCTATGATTCCCCCACAAGTCGGGATGAGACTTCGGACTTTACAAAAAGAAAAGAAAATGAGAAAAAAATAGAAAGGCCAAAAAGAAAAAAAGAAAGGCCAAAGAAAGAAAAAAAAAGAAAAAAGAAAAAAAGAAAAAAAAAGAAAAAATAAAATAAAAATAAAATGAGAGAAAAAGAGAGAAGGGACAATGCTACTATCTCTTTTTCCACACTTGTGCTTCAAAGTAGCACCATGATCTTCATGATAGAGAGTCTCCTATGTTGTCACTTTCATATACTTAGTGGGAATTTTTCATTATAGAACTTGGCTTGTATATTCCAATGATGGGCTTCCTCAAAATGCCCAAGGTCTTCGTGAGCAAGCAAGTTGGATGCACACCCACTTAGTTTCTTTTGTTGAGCTTTCATATATTTATAGCTCTAGTGCATCCGTTGCATGGCAATCCCTACTCACTCACATTGATATCTATTGATGGGCACCTCTATATAGCCCGTTGATACACCTAGTTGATGTGAGACTATCTTCTCCCTTTTTGTCCTCACAACCACCACCATATACCACCATAGTGTTATGTCCATGGCTTACGCTCATGTATTGCGTAAGAGTTGAAAAAGCTGAAGCGCGTTAAAAAGTATGAAACAATTGCTCGACTCGTCATCGGGGTTGTGCATGATGGGAGTATTTTGTGTAATGAAAATGAAGCATGGCCTAACCATATGATTTTGTAGGGATAAGCTTTCTATGGCTATGTTATTTTGATAGGACATGATTATTTGTTAGTATGCTTTGAAGCATTATTATTTTTATATTTTATAAGCTTTTATTTTGAATCATTTGGATCTGAACATTCATGCCACAATAAAGAAAATTACATTGAGAATTATGCTAGGTAGCATTCCACATCGAAAATTTCTTTTTATCATTTACCTACTCGAGGACGAGCAGGATTAAGCTTGGGGATGCTTGATACGTCTTCAATGTATCTATAATTTTTGATTGTTCCATGCTATTATATTACCCCTTTTGGATGTTTATGGGCTTTATTTTACACATTTATATCATTTTTGGGACTAACCTACTAACCGGAGGCCCAACCCGTATTGCTGTTTTTTGCCTATTTCAGTATTTCGAAGAAAAGGAATATCAAACGGAGTCCAAACGGAATGAAACCTTCGGGAGCGTGATTTTTGGAACGAACGTGATCCGGAGAGCTTGGAGTGCAAGTCAAGAAGCAGCCGAGGCCCCCACGAGATAGGAGGCCGCGTCCCCCTATCTCATGGGCCCCTCGGGCGGCCACCGACGTACTTATTCCTCCTATATATACCTACGTACCCCGAAAACATCTAGGGGCACCACGAAACACAATTTCCACCACCGTAACCTTCTGTATCCGCGAGATCCCATCTTGGAGCCTTCGCCGGCACTCTGCCGGAGGGGGAAACGACCACGAAGGGCTTCTACATCAACATCCTTGCCCCTCCGATGAGTTGTGAGTAGTTTAGCATAGACCTACGGGTCCATAGTTATTGGCTAGATGGCTTCTTCTCTCTTTTTGGATCTCAATACAATGTTCTCCCCCTCTCTTGTGGAGATCTATTCGATGTAAACTCTTTTTACGGTGTGTTTGTCGAGATCCGGTGAATTATGGGTTTATGATCAAGTTTATCTATGAATAATATTTGAATCTTCTCTGAATTCTTTTATGTATGATTGAGTTATCTTTGCAAGTCTCTTCGAATTATCAGTTTGGTTTGGCCTACTAGATTGGTCTTTCTTGCCATGGGAGAAGTGCTTAGCTTTGGATTCAATCTTGCGGTGTCCTTACCCAGTGACAAAAAGGGTTGCAAGGCACGTATTGTATTGTTGCCATCGAGGATAACAAGATGGGGTGAGGGAGTCCTGGACTAGGGGGTGTCCGGATAGCCGAACTATCATCTTTGGCCGGACTCCAAGACTACGAAGATACAAGATTGAAGACTCCGTCCCGTGTCCGGATGGGACTTTCCTTGGCGTGGAAGGCAAGCTTGGCAATACGGATATGTAGATCTCCTACCATTGTAACCGACTCTGTGTAACCCTAGCCCTCTCCAGTGTCTATATAAACCGGAGGGTTTTAGTCCGTAGGACGAACAACAATCATACCATAGGCTAGCTTCTAGGGTTTAGCCTCATTGATCTCGTGGTAGATCTACTCTTGTACTACCCATATCATGAATATTAATCAAGCAGGAGTAGGGTTTTACCTCCACCGAGAGGGCCCGAACCTGGGTAAAACCATCGTGTGCCTTTTCTCCTGTTACCATCCGCCTAGACGCACAGTTCGGGACCCCCTACCCGAGATCCGTCGGTTTTGACACCGACATTGGTGCTTTCATTGAGAGTTCCTCTGTGTCGTCGCCTTTAGGCCCGATGGCTCCTTCGATCATCAACAATGACGCGGTCCAGGGTGAGACTTTTCTCCCTGGACAGATCTTCGTATTCGGCGGCTTTGCACTGCGGGCCAACTCACTTGGCCATCTGGAGCAGATTGAAAGCTATGCCCCCGGCCATCAGGTCAGATTTGGAAGTTTGAACTATACGACAGACGTTCGCGGAGACTTGATCTTCGACGGGTTCGAGCCACAGCCAAGCGCGCCGCACTGTCACGATGGGCACGATCTAGCTCTACTGCCAGACAGTGCCCTGGAGGCCGCACAAGTGTCCGCTCCGACCCTTAGCTCGGAGCCGACTGCGCCGATCGAGGACGGGTGGCTGGACACCGCCTCGGAGGCTGCTACCTCTGCAGCGATAGAGCCGAATACCAACCCTGTCCTTTGTGAAGCTCGTGACTCCAAGGTGCCGGACTCCTCTTCGGACTCCGAACCTTCCGCGCCCCTGCCAATCAAATTCGATTGGGCGTCGATCATGGAGTTCACCGCCGCGGACATCTTTCAGCACTCGCCCTTTGGCGACATCCTGAATTCGCTAAAGTCTCTCTCTTTATCAGGAGAGCCCTGGCCGGACTGTGGTCAGGACGGTTGGGATGCAGACGACGGAGAAATTCGAAGCCCACCCACCACCCACTTCGTAGCCACTGTCGATGACTTAACTAACATGCTAGACTTCGACTCCGAAGACGTCGACGATATGGATGACGATGGAGGAGACGACCAAGAACCAGCGCCTACAAGGCACTGGAAGGCCACCTTGTCATACGACATTTACATGGTGGACACCCCAAAGTACGGGAATGGCGATGGAACAACGGAGGACAACCCCTCCAAGAAACAGCCTAAGCGCCGGCGTCAGCGGCGCCGCTCTAACTCCCGCCACAGCAAAAATGGAGATTCCGGCACCGGAGACAATAACACCCCAGACAGTGCCGAGGAAAACCCCCTCCAGCAAGATTCAGCGTAGGAGGATGGAGAAGCCAGCCCTCATGAGAGAGCGACAGACAAAGAGGTAGAGGACGATAATTATATGCCTCCCTCCGAAGACGAGGTAAGCCTCGACGACGACGAATTTGTCGTACCTGAGGATCCCGTCGAGCAAGAGCATTTCAAACGCAGGCTTATGGCCACGACAAGCAGCCTCAAGAAAAAGCAGCAATAGCTTCGAGCTGACCAAGACTTGCTAGCTGATAGATGGACTGAAGTCCTTGCGACCGAAGAGTATGAACTCGAACGCCCCTCCAAGAGCTACCCAAAATGCAGGTTGCTACCCCGATTAGAGGAGGAAGCACTTAAACCTACATCACCAGCGCATGACGCGGCCGAACGGCCACCTCGTGGCTGCGACAGTGAGGCCTCTAGGCCCTCCGCTAAAGCCGCACCCCGACGTTGCTCGAAGAGTACAAAACCACAGGGGAGTGCACCAGACTTGCAAGACATATTGGAGGACAAGGCAAGACAAACAAGATCGATCTACGGATCGCGTGGGCGTCCCACGATACGTGATGACAACCATCACGCCGGATACAGCAAATCCGGCCGGGCCAAACACAGTAGACAAAGCTCATTTGAGTTGCGTTGTGATATAGACCAATACAGAGGCGCCGCACACCCACTATGCTTCACAGACGAAGTGATGGATCATCAAATCCCCAAGGGTTTCAAACCCGTAAACATCGAATCATACGACGGCACAACAGATCCTGCGGTTTTGATCGAGGACTATCTCCTTCACATCCACATGGCCCATGGTGACGATCTACATGCCATCAAATACCTCCCACTCAAGCTTAAAGGACCAGCGCGGCATTGGCTTAACAGCTTGCCAGCAGAGTCAATCAGTTGTTGGGAAGACCTGGAAGCCGCATTCCTTGACAACTTCCAGGGCACTTATGTGCGACCACCAGACGCCGATGACCTAAGCCACATAATTCAGCAGCCAGAAGAATCGGCCAGACAATTCTGGACACGGTTCCTAACAAAGAAAAATCAAATCGTTGACTGTCCGGATGTAGAGGCCCTTGCAGCCTTCAAACACAACATCCGGGACGAGTGGCTTGCCCAGCACCTAGGACAGGAAAAGCCGAAATCCATGGCAGCCCTCACAAAACTCATGACCCGCTTCTGCGCGGGAGAGGATAGTTGGCTAGCTCGTAGTAACAACATGACCAAGAGCCCTGGTAATTCGGATGCCAAGGACACCAACGACAGGTCGCGTCGCAACAAGGACAAGCGCCGCATTAATGGCGACAATGCTGAGGATACGTCAGTCAATGCCGGATTCAGAGGCCCTAAACCCGGTCAGCGGAAAAAGCCATTCAAAAGAAATACTCCAGGCCCGGACCGAATACTCGATCGCTTGTGTCAGATACACGGCACCCCCTGAAAAGCCAGCCAATCACACCAACAGGGATTGTTGGGTGTTCAAGCAGGCAGGCAAGTTAATTGCCGAAAACAATGACAAAGGGCTGCATAGTGATGACGAGGAGGAGACCCAGCCGCCGAACAATAGAGGACAGAAGGGTTTTCCCCCACAAGTGCGGACAGTGAACATGATATACGCAACCCACATACCCAAAAGGGAGCGGAAGCATGCACTCAGGGACGTATATGCGATGGAGCCAGTCGCCCCAAAGTTCAATACGTGGTCCTCCTACCCGATCACCTTTGATCGAAGGGACCACCCCACTAGCATCCGCCACGGCGGATTCGCCGCATTGGTTCTAGACCCAATTGTCGACGGATTTCACCTCACTAGAGTCCTGATGGACGGTGGCAGCAACCTGAACCTGCTTTATCAGGATACAGTGCGCAAGATGGGCATAGACCCCTCAAGGATTAAACCCACAAAGACGACCTTCAAAGGCGTCATACCAGGTGTAGAGGCCAACTGTACAGGCTCAGTTACACTTGAAGTGGTCTTCGGATCCTCGGATAACTTCCGAAGCGAGGAGTTAATCTTCGACATAGTCCCGTTCCGCAGTGGCTATCACGCACTGCTCGGACGAATCGCATTTGCAAAGTTCAATGCGGTGCCGCACTACGCATACCTCAAGCTCAAGATGCCAGGCCCTCGAGGAGTAATTACGGTCAACGGAAACACCGAACGCTCTCTCCGGACGGAGGAGCATACAGTGGCTCTCGCGGCGGAAGTACAAAGCAGCCTCTTAAGGCAATTCTCGAGTTCAGCCGTTAAGCGGCCGGACACCATCAAGCATGCCCGGAGTAACCTACAACAAGACCGCCTGGCACGTTTCGAGCACGTGTAGCAATGCGGCCCCAACCCCAGCCCTCGCGAAATCGCGAGACCAGTACCAAGCGTACATAATTACGCTCTGGAGATACCATGGGCATAGGGGTAGGGGCATGACCACGGCATGCCCGGAGAGCGGCTCAGCCACACCAGGGGCTCCCACTTTTGTCATTCTTTTTTTTTCTTATTCTCAGGACTCCGTTTTTTAGAAGCCCTGTCCGGTAGTAGAATCGCCGAACTCATGATGTAACAGCCAGGGAAGCAGAAAAGCTACGTCGAGCGTCCAGGTGGTCTCTATTGCGAGCAATATACCTGTTTTCAATACAATCCCGCAGCCTACCCCTGGAGGGGGACATGTTAAATAGTCCCATCCCTTGCTTATCACACTATTTGCATCATTCTGCTTTCATTGCAGTATTTCTTGAATAAACAATGCATCGCTTTTTGCCTGTTATTGCATTCATTTTTTTATCTATATATGTTCACTTATGACATGTTGCATCCGTACGCTTTGGTACGGCCAAATACACCAGGGGCTTAAGTTCCCCAAAATATGGTGTGATAAGTCCGAACACTTTCACAAGTGCGGCACCCCGAACTTATAGCATTATATGCATCGGCTCCCAATCATGTCTTGGGTCAATAGTTGGTTTTGCCCGGCTCCCATGTTTTGGTACCTTACGTTCCGTTATATCGGCTAAGGTAGCGCTGGGAGAACCACTGCGATTGTGCCCCAGTTGAGCTGGGTTGAGCACCTCAGTGGAGAAAGCTAAAACTGACCGTCATGATAGGGCGAGAGCCGGTCACTGTTCGAGAGGTTTTTTCGAGTCCCTAAAGACTTATGCCGCTTAGAGCGAGGAGCCGGCTTTGTACGGCCCAGGCGTGGATAGCGCCCCTAATTCGGTCTTCCGAACACTAGGGGCTTCGCCGAAATTTAAAATTATAGAATTCTATGGCTAAGTGGGAGTGTTCAAGCATTATAAGTCCGGTTGCCTCGTTCGTTGTGTTGAGCGCCTCCCTCGAAGGACCCAAAAATGGGAACAAGAGCGCTCAAGTTTATCCCGAACAACCCAGCACTCGTGGCATGGGGGCTGAAGACAACGACTTGCCATCTCTCAAATTTGATAAACGGCCGCACAGAAGGTAATATTTTAAATTAACAAGTGTTGCTTAGCGCATATGAACAAAGTTTTCAGCGCACAGGATAACAAATGCGAGTTTACTAAAAAATTACATCTTTGGAGCATTCACCCGCTATAAGGCGGGCACCCTTCAGGACACCCTTATAATACATCTCGGGCGTGCAATACTCCTTGCCCGGCGGTGGCGCGTCCATCACAAGCTTCTCGGCGTCCATCTTGCCCCAGTGCACTTTAGCGCGAGCAAGGGCCCGACGGGCACCTTCAATGCAGACGGAATGCTTGATGACCTCAATCCATGGACAAGCGTCCAACAGCCGCCGCACCAGACCGAAGTAGCTCCCGGGCATGGCTTCTTTCGGCCACAGCCGAACTATGAGGCCCTTCATGGCCTGTTCGGCCACCTTGTGGAGCTCGACCAGCTACTTCAGCTGGTCGCTCAGGAGCACTAGATGTCCGGCCTCAGTATATTGAGACCAGAATACCTTCTCCGTTGAGCTCCCTTCCTCGGCCCGGTAGAATGCGGCAGCGTCGGACACACTGCGGGGCAGATCTGCGAATGCTCCTGGAGAGCTCCGGATTCGGGTAAGTAACAAGTAATTCACTTCCGCGTGCTTGCTTTGCATAAAGAATGCCTTACCCGCCGCTATCTTCTTTACTGCCTCAATTTCTCGGAGGGCTTTTTGGGCTTCGGCCTTAGCGGCTTTGGCACTCTCAAGAGCCGAGGCGAGCTCGGACTCTCAAGTCTTCAAGTCACGCTCCAAACTCTCGTGTTTTTCAACGAGAGCCTGGAGCTCTTGCCGCACCTCCGCCACCCGTGCCTCCTGCTTCTCTCGCTCGGCGCGCTCCGCAGCCGCACCCTTTTCGGCCTTGGACACCGCCTCTTTCAGGTTCGCCACCTCATTCATGGCCCCTGCAACACTCACGTTATTCCTGTCATTTTTTGCAACCAAATCCTTCCTATAAGGTATTACTTACCTTCCTTGTCCTCGAGCTGCTTCTTGGCACGACCGAGCTCGTTCTCGGACCGCTCGAGGCTCTCCTTCAATACATTGACCTCCGCAGTCAGTGCGGCAGAGGTCAGCAGCGCAGCCTGCATTCCCATATTGACATGCTTACGTTAGACTCCTGCGTATATCTTTTTAGATCCTCAGTTCGGCTTTTCTTTCCGAACACAAAACTGAGCATCAGGGGCTACTGTCTATGCGGTACTATTTTTACATATCTTAATTACATACCTCAAAGCTTGTTAGAAGGCTGGTGCAGGTTTCAGTCAGCCTGCTCTTGGCGGACTGAACTTTCTGAATCACCGCACTCATAACAGTGCGGTGCTCCTTGTCGATGGAAGCGCCGTTGAGCGCCTCCAGCAAATTATCCGGTGCCTCCCATTGGACGGAGGTCACCGGTGCCGCAGTCTCGCCCTTCTTATGAAGAGGCCGCCCGCCGAACTCCGGAACCACTAAAGGTTCCGGTGCAGAGTCCGGCCCAGGGCCAAACTCAGAACCCTTTGGGGGTTGATCCCCCTCGTGCCCAAAGTCCGGGAGGTTGCCTTGTGGCACCTTCGGGACCTCCTCCTCCTGGCCAGGCCCCTTTCGGGACCCCACCTTGGCGTCATCACCAACGTGAGGAGAAGAGGTGGCCGGAAGTGAAGTACTATTCACATCCGACGGTGCCAGGGAGCCGCTCGTTGAAATATCAAGCCCATCCTTGGGCGGGCTACAAGGTTGTATTCGGCGTTAGAAAACACTGCATGAAAAAGGAAAAATCATGAGTCATTCTGGAATCCGAATACTTACAATCTCGCCAGGGGCTTGGCCCTCGGTGACCACTCCTCTTCGCCGTCGTCGGCGTTGGTGGAGTAGTCCGGAGGAAGGGTCCTTCCCTTCTTGGACCCTCTGGCCTCCCCAGTTGGGGAGGCCTTCCTTTTCTTCTCTCCCCCCGCTGGGGGAGAAGCCTCTTTCTCCTCCTCCCCGTCTTCGCGGGAGGAGTCTGCCTCGGAGTCGTCGGACGATGAGTCCGACAACACCTGGCACCCGGAACTCCTTCGAGTTCCCGTGGACTTCTTCTTGGCCTTCTTCTCCGGCACCACGTAAGGCACCGGAGCTAGCAACCCCGTTAATTGGGCGTCCGCTGGGTCTTCGGGCAAGGGAGCCGGACAGTTAACCTGCCCGGATATATTTTGCCAGGCCTGTCAAAGGTAAAGGGAGTTTAGATCCCGCATAGAGTCAAACTATGAAAAACAAGTGTCCCGTAAAGGATAAAATAGCTTACCTCACTGGCTTGACGCTGCGAGCTGAATCCGTGATCTTCGGTAGCGGATGCGGGAGCCTCGGCGCCCTTGAACAGCACCTTCCAGGCATGTTCGTACGTAGTGTCGAAGAGCCTGCTCAAGGTTTGGTGCTGTGCCGGATCAAACTCCCACAAATTGAAGGCCCGTTTCTGGCACAGGAGGATCCGACGGATGAGCATGACCTGAACTACATTGACAAGCTTGAGCTTCTTGTTCACCAAGGTTTGGACGCAGGATTGGAGTCCGGTCAGCTCCTTCGAATCACCCCATGATAGGCCCTTCTCTTTCTAGGAGGTGAGCCGTGTGGGGATGCCAGATCTGAATCCGGGGGCCGCTGCCCATTTAGGGCCACGCGGCTTGGTGATGTAGAACCACCCCGACTGCCACCCCTTTATGGTCTCCACAAAGGAGCCCTCGAGCCATAGGACATTGGGCATCTTGCCCACCATGGTACCTCCACACTCCGCTTGGCGGCCGCCCACTACCTTCGGCTTGATATTGAAGGTCTTCAGCCATAAGCCGAAGTGGGGCTGGATGCAGAGGAAGGCCTCACACACGACAATGAACGCCGAGATGTTGAGGATAAAATTCGGAGCCAGATCGTGGAAATCCAGGCCATAGTAGAACATGAGCCCCCGGACAAATGGGTGAAGTGGAAAACCTAGTCCGCGGAGGAAGTGGGTGAGGAACACCACCCTCTCATGGGGCCCGGGGGTGGGGATGAGCTGCCCCTCGTCGGGAAGCCAATGCGCGATGTCGCTGGACAAGTATCCGGCCTTTCGCAGCCTCTTGATGTGCCCCTCCGTGACGTAGGAGGCCATCCACTTGCCTCCCGCTCCGAACATGGCTGGGGAATGTTGAGGCGAGATGTACGGACTCGGGCGCTGGAGCTCGAGTACGCAAAAATGGATAAGAAAAGGAGGAAGAAGGCGTGCGTAAAAAGGTGGATCCTGTCCCCTTATATGGACGGACGAAACTATGCATCCCCACCGGCCTGGTAAAACTCGCTTATCTCCCAAGCACCGTAATCAATGGCGCGGTTGGGTTACCCACGCCCGTATTGATGAGAATCCCGGAATAAGGGGACACGATCTCTGCTTTGACAAGACGTGCCAAGGAAACCGCTTCGCTAAACGCGCTAAGGTGGAACAGTAAAAACGATTCGAATAAAGGCTTGGCCGTGGTGTGATGTCACACCACGGAATACGTCAGCAGATTGAACTTGTTTAAATATTATTCTCTCTATGGTGGTATGTGGAACTTATTTTGCAGAGACGGACACTATCCTTGTGTTCAAAATCTTCTATGAAGTATTCGGAGGAGGTACCCGCCTTGCAATGCCGAAGACAATATGCGCGCCGGACTCGTCGTCATTGAAGCCTGGTTCAGGGGCTACTGAGGGAGTCCTGGACTAGGGGGTGTCCGGATAGCCGAACTATCATCTTTGTCCGGACTCCAAGACTATGAAGATACAAGATTGAAGACTCCGTCCCATGTCCGGATGGGACTTTCCTTGGCGTGGAAGGCAAGCTTGGCAATATGGATATGTAGATCTCCTACCATTGTAACTGACTCTGTGTAACCCTAGCCCTCTCCGGCATCTATATAAACTGGAGGGTTTTAGTCCGTAGGACGAACAACAATCATACCATAGGCTAGCTTCTAGGGTTTAGCCTCATTGATCTCGTGGTAGATCTACTCTTTTACTTCCTCCGTAAACTAATATAAGAGCATTTAGAATACTAAAGTAGTGATCTAAATGCTCTTATATTAGTTTACAGAGGGAGTACTACCCATATCATCAATATTAATCAAGCAGGAGTAGGGTTTTACCTCCACCGTGAGGGCCCGAACCTGGGTAAAAACATCGTGTCCCTTGTCTCCTATTACTATCCGCCTAGACGCACAGTTCGGGACCCCCTACCCAAGATCCGCCGGTTTTGACACCGACATGGGGTTTATATCATATTGCATGAGTTTATCCCTCTACATCATGTCATCTTGCTTAATGCGTTACTCTGTTCTTATGAACTTAATACTCTAGATGCATGCTGGATAGTGGTCGATGTGTGGAGTAATAGTAGTAGATGCAGGCAGGAGTCGGTCTACTTGTTATGGACGTGATGCCTATATACATGATCATGCCTAGATAATCTCATAACTATGGCTTTTCTATCAATTGCTCGACAGTAATTTGTTCACCCACCGTAATACGTATGCTATCTCGAGAGAAGCCTCTAGTGAAACCTATGCCCCCCGGGTCTATCTCTTATCATATTTGCTTTCAATCTACTTTTATTTGCATCTTTACTTTTTGCATCTATATTATAAAATACCAAAAATATATTTATCTTATCATACTATCTTTATTAGATCTCACTTTCGCAAGTGGCCGTGAAGGGATTGACAACCCCTTCATTGCGTTGGTTGCGAGTTCTCAGTTTGTTTGTGTAGGTGCGTGGGACTTTTGAGGAGCCTCCTACTGGATTGATACCTTGGTTCTCAAAACTGAGGGAAATACTTACGCTACACTTGCTGCATCACCCTCTCCTCTTAGAGGGAAACCAACGCAAGCTCAAGACATAGCACCCATCCGTCAAACCAACTATTCTAACTATCTGAACTACCGTATGAATCACAATCTAACCAATGCAACTAGGGAGTGATGACCCGCAAGTATACGGGATAGTTGTAACCTCTTTCGATAAGTAAGAGTGTCGAACCCAATGAGCAGCTAAAGGTAGAACAAATACTCTCTCAAGTCCTATCTGCCACTGATACGACTCTACGCACGCTTGACGTTCGCTTTACCTAGAACAAGTATGAAACTAGAAGTACTTTGTACGTGTAGTTGGATAGCTTTGCAAGATAATAAAAAACACATAAATAAAAAGTAGGGGTTGTTTAGATAAAGAAGCAATAAAGTAAATATAACGAGTGTGGAAAAGTGGTGGTCGGAGTTGTGAAATTGTCCCTAAGCAATTGACTACTTTACTAGACCGATAGCAAGTTTTATGTGGGAGAGGCCACTGCTAGCATGTCATCCCTGACTTGGAATTCTATGCACTTATGATTGGAACTATTAGCAAGCATCCGCAACTACTAACGTTCATGAAGGTAAAACCCAACCATAGCATTAAGATATATTGGTCCCCCTTCAATCCCGTATGCATCAATTTCTATGCTAGGTTGAAGCTTCTGTCACTCTTGCCCTCCAATACATAGTCCTATCAACATACAACTAACCCTATGGTGTGATCCACGCACGCGCTCATATGATGGGCACCAAAGGGAAACAACATAACCACAAGCAAATTAAATCAATCATAGCAATTCATCAACCACCAATAGGACAACAAAAATCTACTAAGACATCGTAGGATGGCAACACATCATTGGATAATAATATGAAGCGTAAAGCACCATGTTCAAGTAGAGGGTACAACGGGTTGCGGGAGAGTGGACCGCTGAATATAGATGGGGAAAGGTGATGGAGATGTTGGTGAAGATGGCGGAGGTGTTGGTGTAGATCACGGTGATGATGATGGCCCCCGGCGGTGTTACGGCGCCACCAGAAGCAAGGGGGAGAGAGCCCCCCTTCTTCTTCTTCTTCCTTGACATCCTCCCTAGATGGGAGAAGGGTTTACCCTCTGGTCCTTGGCTCCCATGGCGTGGGAGGGGTGAGAGCCCCTCCGAGATTGGATCTATCTCGCTGTCTCTCTCTGTTTCTGCGTTCTCGAATTCTGCCCTGGCACCGTTTCTTTTATATCTGGAGATCTGTAACTCCGATTGGATTGAAACCTTCGCCCAGATCTTTTTACAAAAAATAGCTTTCTTGCGGCCAAAGAAGGACATCAACCGCCTTACGAGGGGCCTAGGAGGGTGGGGGGCACGCCCACCTGGAGTGGGCGTGGGCCCCTATCTCGTGGCCACCTCGGGCACAGTCTGGCGTTGATTTTACTTCCCAAAAATCACAAATATTCCAAAATAATTCTCCGTCCGTTTTTATCCCGTTTGGACTCCGTTTGATATAGGGTTTATGCGAAACGTAAAACATGCAATAGACAGGAACTCGCACTGGGCACTGGATCAATATGTTAGTCCCAAAAATTAGTATAAAAAGTTGCCAAAAGTATATGAAAGTTGTAGAATATTGGCATGGAACAATCAAAAATTATAGATACAACGGAGACGTATCAGCATCCCCAAGCTTAATTCCTGCTCGTCCTGGAGTAGGTAAATGATAAAAAAGATAATTTTTGATGTGGAATGATACCTAGCATAATCTTGATCATATGTCTAATCATGGCATGAATATTAAGACATGAGTGATTCAAGGCAATAGTCTATCATTTGACATAAAAACAATAATACTTAGGGCATCCTAACAAACAATCATGCCTTTCAAAATATCAATGCTTCCAGAACGTTATCCCTACAAAATCATATAGTCTTGTATGCTCCCTTTTCTTAACACAAGGTACCCCTCATGCCTATCCCGGTGTCAGCCAAGCAATTGTTTCATACTTTAGTATTCTCAAACTTTTTCAACCTTCATGCAATACATGAGCGTGAGCCATGGATATAGCACTATGGGTGGAATAGAATATGATGGTGGAGGTTATGTGGAGAAGACAAAAAGGGACAAAGTCTCACATCGACGCGGCTAATCAAGGGGCTATGGAGATGCCCATCAATTGATGTCAATGCGAGGAGTAGGGATTTCCATGCAATGGATGCACTAGACCTATAAGTGTATGAAAGCTCAAACTGAAACTAAGTGGGTGTGCATCCAACTTGCTTGCTCATGAAGACCTAGGGCATTTGAGGAAGCCCATCATTGGAATATACAAGCCAAGTTCTATAATGAAAATTCCCACTAGTATATGACAGTGGTAACATAGGAGACTCTCTATATGAAGAACATGGTGCTACTTTGAAGCACAAGTGTGGAGAAAGGATAGTAAAATTGCCCCTTTCTTTTTTTTCTTTTTTTGGGTGGGCTTCTTTGGCCCCCTTTTTTATTTAGGCTTCTTCGGCCTTTCATTTTTTTTCATGGGGCAATGCTCTATAATGATGATCATCACACTTTTATTTACTTACAACTCAATATTACAACTCGATACTAGAACAAAGATATGACTCTATACGAATGCTTCCGGCGATGTACCGGGATGTGCAATGATCTAGCATAGCAATGACATCAAAAAATGGACAAGCCATAAAAACATCATGCTAGCTATCTTACGATCATGCAAAGCAATATGACAATGAATTCTCAACTCATGTATATGATGATGATGGAAGTTGCATGGCAATATATCTCGGAATGGCTATGGAAATGCCATGATAGATAGGTATGTTGGCTGTTTTGAGGAAGATATAAGGAGGCTTATGTGTGATAGAGCGTATCGTACCACGGGGTTTGGATGCACCGGCGAAGTTTGCACCAACTCTCGAGGTGAGAAAGGGCAATGCACGATACCGAAGAGGCTAGCAATGATGGAAAGGTAAAAGTGCGTACAATCCATGGACTCAACATTAGTCATAAAGAACTCACATACTTATTGCAAAAATTTATTAGTCCTTGAAACAAAGTACTACACGCATACTCCTAGGGGGGAGGTTGGTAGGAGTTAACCATCGCGCGCCCCCGACCTTCACGCAAAGATAAACAATCAAAATACAATGCGCGCCAATTTGGTTACATAGTTAGTAGACCATACGTGCATGCTTCGGGAATCACAAACCTTAACACCAACATCCTTACTAAACACAGACATCTACTAGTACCTTCCACATATTATCATCTCTATATCGCAAAACTATTGCAAGGAATCAAACTTATCATATTTAGTGTTCCACAAGTTTATGTAGGATTTTATGACTAACCATGTGAATGACCAATTCCTGTCATCTCTCTAAATAGATATAAGTGAAGCAAGAGAGTTTAATTCTTTCTACAAAAGATATGCCCACGCTCTAACAATTACAAGTGAAGCAAAAGAGCATTCTACAAATGGCGGTTTTCTACGTGAAGAGAAACAGGCAATCCAAACTTCAAATGATATAAGTGAAGCACATGAAGCATTCTATAAAGCCATACTCAAAAGATATAAGTGAAGTGCAATGAGCATTCTATAAATCAACCAAGGACTATCTCATACCAGCATGGTGCATAAAATAAAAATGAAAACTAAATGCAAAAGATGCTCCAAGACTTGCACATATCGCATGAACGAAACGAATACGAAAACATACCGATACTTGTTGAAGAAAGAGGGATGCCTTCCGGGGCATCCCCAAGCTTAGACGCTTGAGTCTCCTTGAATATTTACTTGGGGTGCCTTGGACATCCCCAAGCTTGAGCTCTTGCCTCTCTTCCTTTTCCTCATATTGAGACCTCCTCGATCAAACACTTCATCCACACAAAACTTCAATAGAAAAATCGGTAAGATCCGTTAGTATGATAAAGCAAATCACTACTCCAAGTACTGTAGCAAACCAATTCATAGTTTGTTTTTGCATTGTGTCTACTGTAACATAACTTTTTCATGGCTTAATCCACTGATAGAAATCGATAGTGTCATCAAAACAAGCAAACTATGCATCAAAAACAGAATCTGTCAAAAACAGAATAGTCTGTAGCAATCTGAACATTCACCATACTTATGGTACCCCAAAAATTCTACAAAAATTAGGAAAAATAAACAACTTGTACAGAAAGACAGTTCAAAATTAATCAGAATCATTTGACGTTCCAGTTAAAAAATTAAAATCGTGCACTACAGCCAAAGTTTCTGTCCTGCACCGTACAAACCAACAAGCATTGTAAACATCCTAAAGGCAAACCTTAGCACATTATTTTTATAATACAATGGAATTGTACAAGGGGATAATTATTTTTGTTGAAAAGTTTCTGTAATCAAGATTCACAAAGTTTCCGTGAGCATGAACAAAGTTCAAGGCTAGCTCCCACTTCAACAATGCTTGTCTTTCTCACTTTCACTTTCCTTTTTGAAAAGTTTTCGGTTCCCCTCTTTATTTTTTTTTTGTTTTTAAACTATATGAATGCACACAACAGAAATAAATGACTCTCTAAAACTTCCGGGTTGTCTCCCTGGCAGCACTTTCTTTAAAGCCATTAAGCTGGGCGTATAGTGCTCAAGTAATGGATCCACCCGGATCCCAAGGTATATCAAAGCCAATTTTAATTAACAATGATTTGTAATTTAGTAGTGAGCACAAAGTAACATATATCATGCAACAACAAAGTCTAACTCTCTTCCCATGCATCGGCATAAAAGAACAATTCATGCACACAAAGTAAAGGCCAATGCATAGTATAAGCAGTTTCTTGCAATTCTATCCTATTGAAACATAGTGAGGTGGAGATATAGTTCCTCTCTCATAATAATTGCAAGTAGGAGCAGCAAGCACATGCATATTATATCTATCAAAATTATCGAGTGCAATGGTAAAAGGCAACCCATCAATATAATCCTTAATAAGCACAAACTTCTCCGATTTAGTGTAGTTTGGAGAATTCAAAAAGATAATAGGACTATCATGCGTGGGTGAAATAGAAACAATTTCATGTTTAACATAAGGAACTATAGCAAGTTCATCTCCACAAGCATAATTCATATCGACATCTTGGCCACAAGCATAGCAAGCATCATAAAAAGGGGATATTTCAAGAGAATCAACGGGATCATAACAATCATCATAGCAATCATCCTTCGGTAAGCACGAAGGGGAATTAAACAATGTATGAGTTGAAGAGTTACTCTCATTAGAAGGTGGGCACGGGTAGCTAATCCGCTCTTCCCCTTTTGTTCTTCGCTCTCCTCATCATCTTTTTCATCCAATGAGCTCACAGTTTCATCAATCTCTTCTTCCATAGGCTCCTGCAAAATATTAGTCTCTTCTTGGACAGCGGAGACTTTCTCAATAAATGCATCAATATTGTAATTGTATTCATAATTCTTATAACAATGTTTAAGTATAGCAACATTTTCAGGTCTATAAAGTGAATCATCAAATCATCAAACTCTTTAAACATAGATTCAATCTCATAAGCGCCCATAAAAGCAACAAATTCTTCTATTTGTTCCACATCATAGTAATCATAGATACCATTAGCATAAGAAGCTAAGGTTTCATTATCATTAAATTTGCATGAAAAGGGAAGGTGTGGAGCCTTCATCTTAGAGCAACAAGTATAATCATGTCTCAATCATAGATTCCGACCATACCAATACAACATAGAAATTTGATCCCATAATAGTTTCCCTTTTTGTGTCAAGCGATAATCCAATAAAGTATTCACGTTGATCCAACGTGTCTCCCATAATATAATTGAATGGGGGTTTCTCAGGATTATCAAAGTAGTACATAATTTCTTTCACGTAACGAGCATCGAGGGTTTTAGGAGGTTCCCTATCTCCATGAGTAGCAAGTACACCTAATTTTTTTGGTATTTCGTGTTCCATATCCATAACTAAAGATAGAGAACAACTTAGAACAGCAAATAAAAATTACTTAGTGATAAAGCAAACAAGCACACACGAGAAAATTCACCCCACGCTATGACTCCCCGGCAACGGCGCCAGAAAAAGGTCTTGATAACCCGCAAGTATACGGGATAGTTGTAGCCTATTTCGACAAGTAAGAGTGTCAAACCCAATGAGGAGCTAAAGGTAGAACAAATACTCTCTCAAGTCCTATCTGCCACTGATACGACTCTACGCACGCTTGACGTTCGCTTTACCTATAACAAGTATGAAACTAGAAGTACTTTGTAGGTGTTGTTGGATAGCTTTGCAAGATAATAAAAAACACATAAATAAAAAGTAGGGGTTGTTTAGATAAAGAAGCAATAAAGTAAATATAACGAGTGTGGAAAAGTGGTGGTAGGAGTTGTGAAATTGTCCCTAAGCAATTGACTACTTTACTAGACTGATAGCAAATTTTATGTGGGAGAGGCCACTGCTAGCATGTCATCCCTGACTTGGATTTCTATGCACTTATGATTGGAACTATTAGCAAGCATCCGCAACTACTAACGTTCATTAAGGTAAAACCCAACCATAGCATTAAGATATATTGGTCCCCCTTCAATCTCGTATGCATCAATTTTTATGCTAGGTTGAAGCTTCTGTCACTCTTGCCCTCCAATACATAGTCCTATCAACATACAACTAACCCTATGATGTGATCCATGCGCGCGCTCATATGATGGGAACCAAAGTACAGCAACATAACCACAAGCAAATTAAATCAATCATAGTAATTCATCAACCACCAATAGGACAACAAAAATCTACTCAGACATCATAGGATGGCAAATAATATGAAGCATAAAACACCATGTTCAAGTAGAGGGTACAACGGGTTGCAGGAGAGTGGACCACTGAATATAGATGGGGAAAGGTGATGGAGATGTTGGTGAATATGGCGGAGGTGTTGGTGTAGATCGCGATGATGATGATGGCCCCCGGCGGTGTTCCGACGCCACCGGAAGCAAGGGGGAGAGATGCCCCCTTCTTCTTCTTCTTCCTTGACCTCCTCCCTAGATGGGAGAAGGGTTTCCCCTCTGGTCCTTGGCTCCCATGGCGTGGGAGGGGTGAGAGCCCCTCCGAGATTGGATCTATCTCTCTGTCTCTCTCTGTTTCTGCGTTCTCGAATTCTGCCCTGGCACCGTTTCTTTTATATCTGGAGATCCATAACTCCGATTGGATTGAAACCTTCGCCTAGTTCTTTTTCCAAAAAATAGCTTTCTTGCTGCCAGAGAAGGGCATGAACTGCCTTACGAGGGGCCCAGGAGGGTCGGGGGCGCGCCCACCTGGAGTGGGCGTGGGCCCCTATCTCGTTGCCACCTCGTGCATATTCTCTCGTTGATTTTTCTTCCCAAAAATCACAAATATTACAAAATAATTCTCCGTCCGTTTTTATCCCGTTTGGACTCCGTTTGATACAGTGTTTCTGCAAAACGTAAAACATGCAACAGACATGAACTGGCACTAGGCACTGGATCAATATGTTAGTCCCAAAAATTAGTATAAAAAGTTGCCAAAAGTATATGAAAGTCGTAGAATATTGGTATGGAACAATCAAAAATTATAGATACGACGGAGACGTATTAGGGAGCAACTAACTCTACAAGCTAAGCAAGTGCAAATACCTGCTACTCCAAGGCACGCGGCACATCGGGGGTATCAGGATGGACTGCGCCGCTCGACGCCGTCACCTTCTGCAGCGATGAGGCGGAGCCCGCCACATCCGCAGTGGTTGCGAGTTTCCCCGCACCGCCGTGGATGCCACCGACATCCGCGATCACCGCGCCCTGACCCTGCAGCTCCACCACATCTCCGGCCGCTACCCGGTGTAGCCACGAGCGTCGGCCAGCTGACAGATGGAGGCGATGAAGGTGAGGAAGAGGATGCGGTGGGGGAGAGCGAGACGGTGCAGTGGTGGTAGTGGAGGAGAGCGAGACGACACCGGTGGGGGAGAGGAAGAGGATGCGGCAGGGAGGGGATTTGGGGGAAAATGGTAGGGGCGATGGAGGTGGTTGCCCCTCGTTATATGATGGGACGTTTCGGGCATGTCCATGGACACGTGCTACCCCACGACCGCTCACGCACGACAACGGTCTTGCATGCACCCATGTATACGCGGCCCCACTCGTCAAAGTTAACGGTCAAAGGCATTGACCCGACGGCAACATCCGTGATAACCTGTCCTGAGGGTTTCGGGCAAGGGAGTGGGGAAAAGTGAGCAAAAGTTAACCGAGTGGGGATGAATGAGTAGAGCTAAGGAACCAGTGTCATAGAAATAGAAAACCCAAATAAAAGTTATCAAAAAATAGTCAAACTTGGCACAATGTCCTAATATTGTTAGATGCTTCGTAAAAATCTTACACAATTTCTCAGAAGTTGGAAAAACTACTTGCTTAGAATTCCTCCTTTAGGCTACTTACGACACCATTTTGCAAAACTAATAACATTTTTTTTAGTTTCTTCAAAAATTCTTAAAAAGTTCCAGTAGTCCTACATACACGTACTATTGGAGATATGCCCTGAAGGCAATAATAAATGTTATTCTAATATTTCCATGTTCATAATTAAGTTTATACTTCGATGCTATTATTTTATCAGTTCTTGAATATAAGATTGAGAGGAAAACCCAAATACATGTATGGAGATGTAAACACTAAGTGATCCCAAGTCTTGCCTCTTGGACCAACTCATGTATTGATGATGATCTTGTTTTCCTGATCATGGGCATTGTTAGAGTAACAAGGATGCTATCAATAATGAGAACACATTGTTGGCGGAACAATGGTATTGGATAGACCCAACTTATCAATTACTGAGAGATATTATCGTTGTTGTGTTGTCATTATTTTTAGATAACTTGTTCATGATTACTTAGTTCCTTAGACCATGAGAAATATTGTATACCAAAATATCAGATGGTTACTTTGGGGATTACCGCATGTCACTTCGTAAATGGATGTGAATAAAGGTGACTTACAGGTATACCGGAAACGTATGTCTCAATATTGATCGTCCAAGATTGGGATTTGCTCCTCTCACGACAGAGAGATATTATCTGGGCCCACCCCGTGTTACGATATCATTATCGTCTGATCAGACACTTGTGATGGTGATCACGGGATACCGGAACACACATACGAGTAAAGAGAACGAAACTGGTAATGATGATAATAGGTGTAGTGATCAAGGAGTTGATCACGGTGATACCAACTATCGCACCTTGGGTTTTTAAAAGTATCGCGAAGCAAAGCGAGTGGTATTTGTAAACAAAGGTTCGCTTCAGAACTTCATTAATATGCGGGAGTTAATAAGGGTGTCCATATCCTGCTGTTAACTATTGTCTAGAAGATGTTCTGGGTCATGTCCGCTTATTTCTGAACCTGCAGGGTCACACACTTAACGGGTTCTAGCGTTGATTACCGGATAAATGAGAAATGAGAAAGGAGCACCAAAAGAGTTTCATGTGGTCCCGAAAGTGTTTCAGATGGTTCTAGATGGATTCTGGGAATTTCGAAAAGGTATAACATGATTTCTGAAAGTCCGGATCTATATATGGAAAGTTTTCGGGGGTCTTGGAATGGGTTCCGGAGACATTCGTAAAATCTCGAAGGACCATCATGAGATGACCACCCCTACTGATCCCACCAGGCCCACATGGGGCGCCACCTCCCTATGGCTGGCCTAGGCCAAATTGGAATAGGGAGGGAGTCCTTCCCTCCTTCTATCAAGTGGAAGAGGAGAAAGACTCCCCCTCTTGGGGCGCCCCCTTCTCCTCTCTATTTGCGTGGAGGGATCCCTCTAGAGACACACAAATAAAAGGGGCCTCTCTCCTTCATAACTCCATGCTCTTCCGGTCTAATTCACTTAAGTGTTTAGATTCATATAGACGGTCTCTAATCTCGGTCTAATTGGTCTAATAGAATTAGACTCCTAATTAGACGAGAAGCGCCGCTAGGCTCTCTCTCTCTCCCTCCCTCTCTTTCTCTCTAGTTTTCTCGTAGTTCTTCCTCTTAGACGTTGAAGCTCCGTAGGACTACTACTTCAGAATCGTGGATATATCGGAGGGGCGTCTACTTTGACTCTCGTCTCAGAGAACTTTCTCATGGGTGGTAGGTGTAACTGATATGTCCATTTTGCATCATGTTTTCTTACTATTATTTATAATGTTTTTGACCAATATAATACTTTGTAGTACCATTCTAATGCCATTTCTCTCTTAAATTGCAAGATTTACATGAAGAGGGAGATTGCTGGCAGTTGGATTTCTGGACCTGAAAATGCTATGTAAGAGATACCTATTTTGCACATCTCCAAATGAGCTGAAATTTCATGGAGAATTATTTTGGAATAAATAAAAAATGCTAGAAGAAAGAAATACCAGAGGGGGCCACCCAGGTGCCCGCGAGGCACCAGGGCACACCCTTGTGGCTCGTGGGGCCCCTGGCCAGCCTCTGGTGCCCATCTTCTGGTATATAAGCCCATTTGCCCTAGAAAAATAAAATAAGGAGCCGACTTTCGGGACGGAGCGCCGCCGTCTCGGGGCAGAACTTTGTGGAGTGATTCTAATGCCTTTTCTCTCATAATATGCATGGTTTATATAAAGAGGGAGAATACTGGCTGCTGGAATTCTGGACCTGAAAAAGCTACGTCAGAGATATCTGTTTTGCATATCTCCAAATGAGATGAAATTTTACTGAGAATTATTTTGGAATATATAAAAATACTGGAGAAAAGAAATACGATAGGAGGCCACCCAGGTGCCCACTAGGCACCAGGGCACGCTACCCCCCAGGCGCGCCTTGGTGGGTACCGGGTTCCCTGGCCCATCTCTAGTGCCCATCTTCTGGTACATAAAGGCTTTTGACCTAGAAAAAAGTAAGGAGAGGACTTTCTGGAAGAGCAACGCTGTCTCGAGGCGGAACTTGGGCAGGAGCACTTTTGCCCTCCGGCGGAGCGATTCTGCCGGGGAAACTTCCCTTTGGGAGGGGGAAATCGAAGCCATTGTCATCACAAACAACCCTAGGTCAATCTTCATCAACATCTTCAACAACACTATCTCATCTCAAACCCTAGTTCATCTCTTGTGTTCAGTCTTTGTATCAAAACCTCAGATTGGTACTTGTGGGTGACTAGTAGTGTTGATTACATCTTGTTGTTGATGCAAGATGGTTCATTTGGTGGAAGATCATATGTTTGGATCCATTATGCTATTTAATATCCCTATGATCTTGAGCATGAATATTACTTATGAGTTGTTGCCCTTGTTCTTGAGGCCATGGGATAAGTCGTGTAATAAGTAATCATGTGAATTTGATATTCATTTGATATTTTAATTGTATGTATGTTGTGATTCCCTTAGTGGTGTATGTGAACGTCGACTACATGACACTTCACCATCTTTGATCCTAAGGAAATGCATTGTGGATTAGTTATTAGATGATGGGTTGCTAGAGTGACAAAAACATAAACCCTAGTTTATGCGCCATTCCGTAAGGGGCTGATATGGATCCATATGTTTAATGCTATGCTTAGATGTTATCTTAATTTTTCTTTTGTAGTTGCGGATGCTTGAGAGAGGGGGTAATCATAAGTGGGAGGCTTCTTCAAGTAAGAACAGCGCCCAAGCACCGGTTCACGCACATATTAAATTATCAAAGTAACGAACGCGATTCAAAAAAACATGATGAAAGTGACTAGATGAAATTCCCGTGTGTCCTCAAGAAGGCTTTGCTTTTTATGAGAGATCGTTCGGACCTGTCCTTTGCTACAAAAAGGATTGGGCTACCTTGCCACACTTTTGTTACCGTTACTACTTATTGCCCGTTACAAATTATCTTGCTATCAAGCTACTCATTATCAATAATGTCAGTGCTTGCAGAAAATATCTTGCTGAAAATGCTTGTCATTTCCTTTTGCTCCTCATTGGGTTCGACACTCTTACTTATTGAAAGGACTACAATTGATCCCTATACTTATGGCTCATCAGTAACCTAGTTGCGAGAAATCGTCGCGCTGCACCGATTCTTCGCTGCTTCCGCTACTATGCTCATCGATGAGTTTGATCGTGGCCGCCATCTTCATAGTGTTCCCGGGCGTGATCGTGTAGCATAATATTTTGTTGTGTAGCACATTCCCCTGCACATATTGGACAAACTAGGAAAGTTCACCTTAATTTGGTGATTAGTTTTGAACTTTGGGCATATTTCGTTAATCTAGGCCAAAACTGGACCATATATATTCTTCTGGAAATTTATATAGCTATAGATAAATGCAGAGCACAATCATTCACCCCTTCGAACTACATTATTTACCAAAAGGAAACACAACACATCCGGTCCATTACATGACCATAACTAGAAAGTCATATATTTCATGCTTATTTTTGGTCCTTCTATTTCCGGAGATTGTAGAAGAATATAACAATGGAAGTGGCATGGTCTTTCTTCTCCTAATTGGAAGCATAGTAGGGCAGGTGTGTGTGTGTGTGTGTGTGTGTGTGTGTGTGTGTGTGTGTGTGTGTGTCTCGGTGTTAACCTTGACCTGGAATGGACAGAAAATTTATTAGGGTAACACAGGGTGAACAATATCGTAACATATGAAAAAATACTTATTACATACTGGGGAATACCTTAAATGGAAGGCCAAATTTCATTGCAGATGCACGTAGTCGCCATTTACATTTTGGGTTTTGCGTACAATGCACCTTAGCATAATTTTGTCACTCTTTTCAATGATAAATTTGAACCCCCTGCCATAGGCATAAATTAGTCCTAACCTTCATATCAGAGCTGTCCGAGCTATCATAGGGATCACATACCTATCATCCTCTTCTTCTCCACCATCAGCCACCACATCGTCTTCCTTGTCATTAGCCTCCTCATCCTTATCAGGCGCATAGCCATCCGCATCCACATGTGGATACATTTTCTCATTATTAATGAGGCACTCTTGCCCCAATCTGATCTTTAGCGATATAAACTGACATCAACACAATCCTCATAGGCATGTGTTTTCCAAACATCACAAACAATCCTCATCGGCTACATCATTGAATTTTTCCATTTTGTTTTCATAGTAACCGAGTAGGTAATGCTCGTTCAGTTGGCGCAAATACTTCTCAAATTGCTTAATCAGACCCCTCTGAGTTACCATGGTAGTGCCTACAGGCAATTGATAGTGAAACCTTCCACCAACTGTCAAGCTGTCATCGGGCAGGCCGGATCTTCAAAACCATCCTTGCTGGAAGGTACCGGCCTACACAAAATAGTAGAGAATGACCATGCTATTTGAACCGCAAAATAAAATCACAAAAATGTATAGGATAATGGTAGATTTCTTACCTTGATGTGGGAAACGACACTTTTGAGCATGACCAGAGGCCACCGTCCATCGCCGCTTTCATGATCCGGGCTGACGGAGGCCATGGCAAAAGTGTGGCGGAGCCGACGACGGTGGTAGTGGCGAAGCAGCGAGAGGACAACAGTGGAAGTGGCGAGAAGAAAATGAGTTGTACATGCCAAAAATTAGGAATGTGGCACTATCGAGCGCTGCTGGAGGGCCCAACACGGACGAATGCTCAATTGAGTCTCCTCTTTTTTTTATAGGTTAACCGAGTCTCCTCGCAGGGCCCATGGTGTTTTGTATTTGAGAAACAGTGGATGAAGGCTCAGTCGAGTCTCTTGTTGATGTGGCAAAGTTGTGGGTCCCATAGAGGAGGAAACAAAACAAATTAGACTGCAACATGACGGCAACTCAGTGAGACGGTGCGCATGAGCATTTAGCTAATTTCTATGCAAGTGTTATTGGCATAGACCGAATTCGTGAAGTTTGAGCGGCAACCTTCAAATGTCCAAGTTTAGAAGTATGACATGGACCGAAATTTGTGATACATATTTGGTTTGTGAAATTGCCGACCTAAAAGTACACGTAAGGCCAATACACCGGACGAGACTTGCCTGCTTCCTTCCCATGCTCCCATCCGTGCTCCCGCATACGTGGCTTAATTTGATTGGAAAAAATAAGACCCGGCCCCATCCCCTGAAAATCAGGGGGAGAGATGATTAGATTAGAGAAGAAAAAGAAAAAAGGACAGCCATAGGATGAAGTGGGAGCACGGATGGGAGCATGGAAAGGGAGCAGGCAAGCCGGATCCCAATACACCGGGATGGAGGGAGCACTGATGATACAATATCCATTCCAAAGCGTGATTTACTCTTTGTTTAGTTAATCAATAAATCTGATTATTTACTAAAAACAGTGTTAGCAAAATAACCTAGCATTAACACATAAATTAAGTTCGGCTTACCTGTCTAAAATTTGGTAAAGTGTATCAGTGAACGAGACATGCATTTTACTAACTACACATGCGTAGATATGTAGCTAGGTTAGTGAACGATCAATTACACAGATATAGTGGAAAAAAATGTGCAAACTGTACATTCACATATACTAGTTAGCAGCCAACAGGTTGAACACATAAAACAGGGGGTAGCAAGTGCGTAGTACACATGCATGCATAGTGTAGACAAAGCAAATGATAAGCCAAGCAAAAGTTCAACTGCCAATGTTATATATATGTCCATTACGACTACCCACTAATTAATTTGCTCACTGTTAGAAGCGAACACTTGCAATTGATAATCGTTTCCATGTAGGGGGTTATTGCAACATAAAGCATCAAATGAGCTAGACAAAAGAAATGCTCATCTTATAATCCTAGAGGGAATCTATCTAGAATATCATTTCAATGGTGAACCTCCACATATTCCCGGCACATGAAATTAACGGATTTTAAGGAGGTTGCAACATTTAGTCGGTGCATGGATGCAGTACTCCATCATCATACAACAAAAATATATGCATCATGCAGAGTCAAGCATGCAACAAACAGTCAAACGTGCAGGCACCGCCCTAATTCGCCGGCTCAAAATATGATCATGCAAAAGATTCTTGCCTGCCAAATTAAACCACTCCATGATTCATTGTACTTCTTCTCCTAGTATTAACAAATGCACTGAGTATATGTAGTTGAGTAGTTCAAGCCGGAATCCAAGAAACTTAGATCAGTGGGCGACATGGACAGTACTTGAGCAAACACTTTTCCAAGACAGGCATCAAGACTGAAATTAAGTTCAAACTGACCTTACGGTTAGCTTGCATCTCGGCATAGTTTAATTTGGAAACAAGGCATGCACACTTGTTTTTCGCCGCGAATTCGAAAGATTCTTTTGGGGACTATTCTAGTTTGGGATTGTAGGAGGTTGCAGGAACATAGGGTACCTTTGCTTGGTGATAGTCAAACGCATGGACATGGTGGTCGAAATTTCGGTGCAATTGGATGTGTATAGGTTGTGGCAGTGTTGTCAGGGAATCCAATTTGATGCTACTTCCTCATAAGTTAATTAGTTTAGCAAATCGAGGTTGGTTAGTCAGTTACTGATCAAAGGGGGGATTAGCTCACTGAACATGAGACTGCAAATATCTTTGCAAAGATTGCTTGATGGTGGCAATGTATAAGAAATGTCATGGTAGGAACAAAGCTGAGACAGACAAATGTGGCTTTACTGATCTTTAGGAACATCTACTGATCTGCACTTTGATGGGTCTTATCCAGAGATCCTTTCCATGACTATTCTACTAGACATTTTGACTTACACAATTGCACAACAGTATAAGTCACACTAGTTAAACCTTCAGGATTTTTGACATGAACTTACATTGCATAAATGCACAAAAACTTTGTTTATTTTTGCAAAAGAGATTATTTAATTAATAAATAAAAAAGATTTTTTTCAGGATTTCCTGAAGCTGAGCCCAGCATTCATGATACCCTGTAGCCCAAATTCAGCTTGTTTGATAATCTAGCTGAAGCTAGGGACCACCTTTGCTCCCACCAGGAAAATGAATATACAAGCATCGGTTAGTTAAAGGAGCAGCACCATCACTGCAGTTCACAATACTTTGCAGTTTCCATATAGAAAAAGAAAAGGTGAAGTGGTTAACAGTGCACTTTGCAAGGGAACTTTTGGACTAATTAAACAAGCTCCCCTACCACTAGGGCCTGCTTTGCATAGGCAAAAGAAGCAAGGGCAGGGAAAAGAAGAAACAAAAGGTAGTGGGGAGAGATGCAGGTATATGATGAGGAGCATGCAATAGACAAGTGCCCATATACTCCATGTTACATTGTTCCATACATATCTTATTATTGGGGAGAAGGGAGGAGACAGTTTTGTATTAGCCAAAGATGCTCCCCCAAGATCTCTAATGATAACATCCTAATCATGGCATTGGCGCCCTATTTATTTTATTTATTTAATCAGGCTAAATTTCATCAGTGCTGTTTGAACCTTTCTAGATGACGGGTCCGGGCACCGGTGCCAGGCCCAGATCCATGCCCGGCTCAACCGGGTTATGGGATCTTCATTCCTTATGGTAAGTACATTTTGAGGATAATTGATATGGGGTCCAATTAGTAATGTACACGTACAGTGATCACGTACCGGGCTATCGGGTCAAGTGCAGTAGTAAAGCAACGACCCGACCCGCCGGCACCCGAGAATCTCTAGTGGTACGCCTAGTGGAGCCGCGTGGGTCCCGCCGGGTCGGGCCGCCCTGTCGCGGGTCGCCGCCGGCAAGGCCCCCATGGCTGCACCCCACCCCGCAACCACCCCAGCTACCTGTGGTAAGTGTGTGGACGCCGCACATGCGCGTGGCCTCGGCTGTGGCACGTACGTGTGCGTGCATGTGGATGCATGTGGAGTTGGAGCCTCCCTCACACGGGCGCGCCACACGCCCGCCTATCTCTCCTCTCCTCTCCTCGTCGCAGCAGGCCTACCACCCGGGGGCTCCGCTCTATAAAACATTTCCATGGAGAACCTCCACAGCTCACAAACCCTCACCACTCACCTACAGCCAGCTGAGAAGAACGACTTGCAAGTTGTAACCACCTCTAGTCGGTAGACAAGCACCTCATCGCCGGCGACAGGAACTAATGGCGGCTGCCATGAGCTACGTGCATGCCGACGTGGAGAACCTCAAGGCGACGGAGCTGAGGCTCGGCCTGCCGGGCGTCGAGGAGAGCGACAAGATGCCGTCGCCGCCGTCCACTCCCAGGGCCGGCACCAAGCGCGCGCTCGCCGGGGAGCACCGCGAGGAGGAGCCCAAGGCCGCGCCCCCGGCCGCCAAGGCGCAGGTGGTTGGGTGGCCGCCCGTGAGGTCCTACAGGAAGAGCTGCTTCCAGCAGGCGAGCAGCAAGGCCAAGGCGGCCGCACCGGCACCTGTGGTAGTGAAGCAGGAGGAGACGGCCGTTGCCGCGGCGCCGCCCGCCGCCGCTGCCGCGGGAGGATCACTGTACGTGAAGGTGAGCATGGACGGAGCCCCTTACCTGAGGAAGATCGACCTCAAGATGTACAAGGGCTACCGCGAGCTCAGGGAGGCCCTGGAGGCCATGTTCCTCGGCTTCTCCGGCGACGCAGGCAGTGTGAACCCGTCGGACTTCGCCGTGACCTACGAGGACAAGGACGGCGACCTCATGCTCGTTGGCGACGTGCCCTTCGGGTAAGTTCATGCATCCAAGATACATATGATTTGGTCTGGTTAGAGTTTGAAAAATTTCAGTATGGTGTCTTATGAGGATCTCTTTGTCGATTTGCAGGATGTTCATGAGCACTTGCAAGAGGATGAGGATCATGAAGGGATCCGAAGCAAGAGGCCTAGGATCATCAAAGGAGTGAAATGGAATCCATCTACGAAGAACACGCAACATGCCATGGGTGCATGTGTGCAACATGGAGGAATTCTTTTGTTCTTTTGGGCATGTTGTCGACTCATCTACCACAGTGCTACTCTTCAAGGCAAAGACGCAAGCTGATTCGAGTGGAGTTTTATTTTTATTTTGTTTTTTTAAATAGGTGTTAGCAACACAAAAGGAGTGGAGATCAGTTCGAGTTGAATCGGATCTCCATGTGTGTTTGTACAAAGAAAACAGCTTTCTTTCCGTGTTAAGCCATGTCAATGGTTGGTTGATGTCTCCCTTGAGTTTGGTTATATCAAAGGTTGCAAGAAAATTTCACTCGGTGGCATCAGCTATTTGCAATCATCTCAATGCATACTAAGCATGAACTTGACTCACTTAACCACTAAAATGCTGCAAAAAAGGGACCAAAATGTTACACAGACACGCGTGTCCTCTCAGCATCAATCACTTGCAAAAAAGATGCATGGTTAAGCAAGCAAGGCTCCAAAAATTTAAATGAGACAAATCTTGCAAGCAAGATCCAAACGAATGATGTGAACACAGGTATGGGGAATGCGTCCAATTTCTTTTCCTTTCTCTTTTACCGAGTCCTTTGTCCGGGCAAATTTATTTACACGTGCACTGGAGATGAACAGGAACAAGATTGGGCCACATGCATGAGCCACTTGTCAAAGTAGTGACAAAAGAGCAGAGTTAATTAGAGCATGGTTAATAGTATAGCCAGCTGCTGGCTATAAGCCAGTGCCATGTCATCTATAGCCTATCTTATAGTCAACATGTACAATAGTAGATCAAAAGAGTGTATTACTTTTTTATTATGTGGCCCACCTTTCATTCTCACAAAGTGCCTAGGAGCACGTGCTAGAACTGGCTCTTCACAAGAGCCCGCTTATCTTCTCTCTCCTCTTCTCTTTCCTCCAACTAAGCAGAAATATACTAGTTTATTCTTTATAGCCCGCTGACTCAGCTCTATTGTACTCGCTCTTAGCCAGCCCAGATGAAACAGTTACTACTAACCAGAGCCGGTCAAGAAACAGGCTCTCCCCCTTGATGAGTAGTGCTAAATCTGGGTGTCTGCACTGCTGCTCCCATTCATTCATTCAGGGGTAACATGCACCGGCCGGCCGGCCGACAGGGTACATGTGGTGCACATGAGTCTCGAGGTTGTGGTCAAGACTAGTTAGAGAGAGAAGATGAGAGAGATGGAGAGCATCCAAAGCAACTCAAGAGTTGTATGTAGCCTAACACAGGCATTACTGTCAGCAGTGGCGGAGCTTAGCGAGGGCCAGTAGCACTATTTGAGCTAATTTTACAATACTACACTAAATTAGCCCCCTCAACTCTATTTAACACTCATTTAGCCCCATCTTGAATCGCGTTGGATCTCCGCCACTGACTGTCAGAGGACGTTTTAAAATTCATATGTAATCAATTTATATTCCTTGACTAAAATTAGTCATACTTATCATGAAATTATTTCATACATTTTACTGGTATTCATATGAAAATTGGTACTCCTACATTTTACTGGTGTTCATATGAAAAATAATAATGGTCAAAGCTGCATGTTGGACACGGCCTGACATCGAGAACGAGGCCAACTTGTGAACACAGAGGGCATAAATCTTGTGAGATGCTGCGGTGGTTTGGGTACTGGAGCGCCATAGTGGCCGGAGAAAACGGTAGGGTCTAGGAGATGTGATTGTGAAGCAGCACAGCGCAGCACAGCGAGAAGATGAGATGCAGGGTCCTTGTCTTGGCGCAGACGGATCTGTTCCTAATTTCCTGCATGATTAATTCCCGCTGTTAGGTTCAACCAGAGCTGGGTATCAGGGTATTTATTTCTGCACCTTGCCTGCCTGCCTGCCTGCTGGCTATACAGACAGAGGTTAGTGCAAGGCCACACACAGGCTGGATGATGCTGATGCGGAGGCTTCTTATTCTGCCCGTTGTGTTGTGTTGTGTTGTTGCCAACATATGTGTTGGCAGCTAATTCAGTTGGTCTCTCTGATGGGCTCTCAGCTGACCATGGATAGTGCAACTTGCAGGGGAAATAAAATCAGGATCTACAACCATCTTGCGTTAGTTTAGCATGCCAAGAATCTATTTGGGGTGTTCTCAATTATCATTGTGTTATTACTGGGAACTATAATGTAACTTGAATGATAAGACTTAAGTAACCAGTATTGGAAAAGGACATGATTAGGTGTGTGTGTGTGTGCGTCCATCATTTAGAATTGTCACTTCTCTTCGAAATTTTTACTGAATGCAAATAAAGCATCAAGAGAATACAAATACAAAGAGCACACATCCAACCTCTCCATAATTAGGATGCAAACAGCCAACACAATCACACACACAAGCATAAAACACGTCGGCAAATAACAAAGTCATGAAATACCAAAGTTATGCCGGAGCGAGGAAAAAGAGAAAACCCATAAGCGAGGGAAAAGAGAAAACCCAGAAACGATCACAAACTACAACAATGACATGTTGGGCCACGCTAGGTGCATCATCTGCAATATAAATTCTTTTTATTCATATATCTACCAGGAACGTGCTATGGGAGATAGATCACGAGATCATACCACTTAATGTGCAGTGCAGCGGAAGTAGAATTGATATAGTGCGTAGCAGGAGTTGTCTCCTCCTCGTCACCGATCTCCCTCAAACAGAGTTGCCGAATCCCTCGAACAAGTTCGCCGGAGTAGTGTAGGCGCACTGCCTCTAACTATATCCGCGCGTGCGGTGAGGAACGCCGGGTGGCGGACTGCTAGGTCTGATCGCACGACCTAGGCGTGCTGGGCAGCTAATTGCAACACATGCTAAGCCCTAACTTTTGCACCGGAATGATTATCTGATAGTGATGCAGTACCCCCACTATATATAGGCATCCACTACGGCTCAACACATGGGCCCCGTGTGGATCCTAAAGCCCAAAGCCCGTTCAACCCAGATCCAAGTCCATGTCGGATCACATCCGAACGGTGAAGTCGGATCTGGCCTCACAAATTCCTTTTCTTAAGCGCACGATCCCTTAGGTTCAAGTCGACTTGGTCACAGGTGATGACATCCCACATGCTCAGTTGGTAGTGGCTTCTTACAAAACTTGCCAACTACCAAGTAGACAATGAAGCTGGTTTGGTGAACCTGAACAACGTGACCTTCTGTTCCTTTTGCCTCACAATACATGTTGCTGGGCTTAGGGCAAATCGGTCACCCTTGTTCCAGCCCGACCTCTTTCTCGTTCTGGTGATACTGACCTCAAAACTGGATTATAACATTTGTTCCAAAAATAACACGTCTACACCACAATATGAGTGTCAGAGAACTATATATTCAGAGTTTTTTGTTCAAACTAGAAAATGCACGCTTCACAAACCTTGTCTTGATGATCTTTAAGCTAGAAAATGCACGCTCATCACTAACTGGGAGAGTAACAAGTAAACTAATCAATCTGTCAACCAAGTTGTAGATCCTATATCGGCTCGTCACAACCAGGCACCAACAAAGTGCAGTTAAAATTGAAGTGTTCTTCAAATCTTTACTATGTGAAGCATCCACAACAAAATGATTAAGTTGATGCTCTAGTCCAATCATATCTTGTTGTGGATAGTACTTCTCAACCATTTTGCATATATCTTTAGGACTAAAAGAAGCAAATCCATCCTTTGGCACCAAAGTAGCACTTATGGATAGAAGAGCCGGCACATTCTCATTGAACTTTAGATTTAATTCATTTAGCTGGTTGTCCAATGTTGCTCGAAATATCTCCACTCGAAGTAATGCTCATTTGTAAAATAATCAGGTTGATGATGAGCATGACCACTACAAAAAATATATTTTTCCTCCATGTCTGGAATGTCCATGGCATGCTCTACACAAAACTTGCAAACCTAGAGGAAAATAATTCCCAACAATCATCTGATCACATTCGTTCAAGAAGTGTTTTGTGCATAACAGAAAACGAATGGCATCTACTATGTCTTGTGATTCCTTTTGTAAAGCTTTGCCAAGCTCTTCACTGATTCCCAATATTTTATCATCATACATAGGAAAAATACAAACTCAAATGATGTCAAGTAGTTAAAGGTGGTATCTCCATCAAGTTGTTGAAGGTTGATATGTGATTGATTCAAATAGCTTGACAATCGCTCACTTCGTTGTTGTGCCGTGAGCAAGGTCCAGATCCAATATGTGCCAAGAATTTACACTTCTTGCAATTATTAACTCTTTTCCATCCATCAAAACCTTTTGATGTGAACACATCAGAACCACTTTTTCTATGTTCTTACTGCAAAGAAAGCAACGTAAAAAAATGCACAACTTTTACTCTTAGAGTACTCCAACCACGATGAAAAATCCTTCAACCAACTGAATTGAGAACGTCTTTGATGTCCTTGTGGTCCATATGGCTTGTAAATCTCCAATTTAGGTTGCATGCGATCTAATTGTAGATATGGTCTTCGCACCTCATCTCTCACATTTTCTGGGTATTGCCAAATTTGTGGGTGTTCCCAGTGTCTCGCTCTAGAAACTCAATAACTTGAAATATGATAGGTTCATTTGTTGGCCGCTCTGTCTCTTCATTTTTATTTGGTTGCTCTTTCTGCTTCAACCAATGACAACTGTGGAATTTAGGTTCAGAAGTTGAAGTACCTTCATCATTTGAAAGATTTCTTTTTCTTTTGTAATATGAATCCATAATTTATCTTGAACCAACGCTGCAACCATCAACCTATAGTTTACAACAACAACAAAAACAACATCTTTGAAGTAAACAGTCAAATAATCTCCAATCAGCAGAGCAGACAACAAGAGAAATTAACCCTTGACATTTCGCGTTTGTGTACCTTGCCTAATGCCTGTAGTCTGCTCAATTTAGCGCTCCACGGTTGACTGCGCCGAGCTCTTCCTCTCATCCCGTGTGACCCACTAACCCAGTTTGCAATCTCGAGAGAAATTGCCGCCACAATCAGAACTCAAAGTTGTAGCAATCATCTATGCTGGCTTGAACACATGAAAAAAAAGAAAGAAAGGGTTAGATGATGGGGATTTGGGGGAGGGAAGAATACCTAGCAAAGTCGCCATGAGAAATTGGGGAACAATTCAACGAGAGGAGAAGATGGGATACTAGCCATGGGACTCATGCGCAGAATAGAGGAGATGATGATGAGTCGCGTGCCCAGATCAGCTTACCACAACAAAAGATCATAGGCTAGATAGACAAAATACACCATGGTAAAAAATTGCACTTTTGGAAGACTAGGCCATTGCCAAGTATGGTCTACCTGACTCTCTACCACTGGCTACATAGCTAGTGAGATCAAGCCATCCACCGTGTTACATGCTAGTCTAGTTAGATGTGAGTCCACACACCACTTTCCAATAAGGGACTACTTAGAGCGTATGTAAGATCTCACAAACAAGTTACATACTTGTCGAAATGCATCATTGATATCTTCCAAGGACTATATGATTCATAAGCACATCGGAAATACCATCATGCATGATTGCCTCTAGGGAATATCTCCAACATAACCATATCCGCACCAACCATCTCATGACACCACAAGGATGGCGCGCGAGGTTCTTCAACAACAACACCATTAGGAAGGGAGCGATGCTCAAGTGCTGTCGTCATCGAATTCAGCTACCAAAGCCAGATTCCAACAAACCTGAGCATATCCGAGCAATGGCTTCAACAAGGTAGCGGCGCAAAAACATCATCATTGCCAAGTACATCCAACTTCGATTAGACCTAGCTTTTCTTCTAGGAGCTCGAGATTGGGTGAACGAGTCGCATCACCCTCTACGTCAATCATGTGTTGCCGCCACCACTTTTCTGTGATCCCAACAGTTGCATGCGACCGCCAGCCGCCGCTCAAAATCATACGCTCTGCATCAAGCCATCGTCCAGATATTGCATCTCACCACCGAGAGCAAACATTGGATTTGGAGGGAGAAACCCTCACAAAAACCTTTCGGTGGTCACTGCAATCTGCAATGAGGCTACGCCTACATCGAAGTTGTCTCCTGACGGACAAACAAGGATATTGAAGGAGACCAGTGCCGATTGGACTATCCTGAGGAGAGAGCCCTTTAAGGCTCATCGGCCCCTGGGCAAATCTTATTTGCTAGAATCACCAGCAGCCCCCTGGCGAGCCAGTGGCCACCTCCGCTGGTGATGAGGGAGACAGGAGGCAGGGGGAGGGCTGGTGGCAGGCAAGGGTTTTAGTTACGCCCCATGCCAATCCTACCTTTTATTCTAAATGAAAAGTCAACACTTTTGCCATTTGCTTAAAAACATTATGTTATGGTAGTTGAAAGAGTTTACTTTGGGAGACAATGTTTGCAAACTTGCAACTCATTGACTTCTTGTCGATCCTTCCTGTAAATATGGTTTCTTGGGCACTAGGTATAGGAGAGGATTTGTAGCACATAGGTGCGGGGGCATGCAACCCACTTTTTCATTTGGCTTTTGATTTTCAATCTTTCATATCTTTTGAACCAAAAGTCCAAATTAAGTTTTGTTTGCATATCCATATTTCTAGTGACGAGGACTTCCAAATGGGATCCATTTTGACAAGTTTTCAAAACTTCATTAAGTTTCAACCTCTGAAATTGATGGAAATATGCCTTAGAGGCAATAATAAAGTTGTTATTAGTATATTTCCTTTGATGATAAAGGTTTATTATTCATGCTAGAATTGTATTGACGTAAACTTAAATACATGTGTGAATACATAGGCAAACACCAAGTCCCTAGTAAGCCTCTAATAGACTAGCTCGTTGATCAAAAGATGGTTAAGGTTTCCTGACCATATACATGAGTTGTCATTTGATAATGGGATCACATCATTCTCACATCATTAGAAGAATGATGTGATGGACCAGACCCATCCATTAGCTTAGCATACGATCATTTAGTTTATTGCTACTACTTTCCTAATGTCAAATACATACTCCTTCGACCATGAGATCATGAAACTCCCGGATAGCAGAGGAATACCTTGTGTGCTATCAAACATCACAATGTAACTGGGTGATCATAAAGATGCTCTACAGGTATCTCCGAAAGTGTCTGTTGAGTTGGCATGGATCAAGATTGGGATTTGTCACTCTGTGTATCGGAGAGGTATCTCTGGGCCCTCTCGGTAATACAGCATCACAAGAAGCTTGCAAGAAAAGTCACTAAGGAGTTAGTTACGAGATGATGTATTACAGAACGAGTAAAGAGACTTGCCCGTAACGAGATTGAACTAGGTATAGAGATATCGACGATCGAATCTCGGGCAAGTAACAACCCGACGGAAAAGGGAACTACGTATGTCGTCATAAAGGTTCGACCGATAAAGATCTTTGTAGAATATGTCTGAACCAGTATGGGCATCCAGGTCCCACTATTGGTTATTGACCGGAGAAGTGTCTCGGTCATGTCTACATCATTCTCGAACCCGTAGGGTCTGTGCGCTTAACGTTCGTTGACGATATAGTATTATATGAGTTATGTATGTTGGTGACCGAATGTTGTTCGGAGTCCCGGATGAGATCACAGACATGACGAGGAGCTCCGAAATGGTCCAGAGGTAAAGATTGATATATGGGATAATAGTGTTTGGTCTCCGGAAGGGTTCCGAAATTCACCGGAAGGGGTTTCAGATGTTTTCCGAAATGTTCGGGTACGAGAGCACTTTATTTGGGTCAAGGGGTAAATCCCACGAAGCTGTAGGAAGGTGCAAAAAGGAGTTTTGTGGAGGCCAGGGGGCCAGGCACCAAGGACCCTGGCGTCTGGTCCTGGAGTCCGAGAAGGACTCTTGCCTTGCATGCCAAATCGATTTTTAGGAGGCTCTTTCTCCAAGAAACGACCCCATGGCTCAACATATAAATAGAGGGGCAGGGCTAGCACCCGGAACACATCAAGATTCACCAAGGAGTGTGCCGGCAACCCCGTACCCTCTAGTTTATCCTCCGTCTGGTTTCCGTTGTGCTTGGCGAAGCCCTGTGGAGATTGTTCTTCACCACCACCGTCACCACGCCATCATGATATCGGCATCTACTACTTTGCCTCTCCTTCTGGATCGAGAAGGCGAGGACGTCATCGAGCTGAACGTATGCTAAACATGGAGGTGTCATACCTTCGGTACTTGATCTGGACGGCTTGTGAAGGTGTATGACTACATCAACCGCGTTGATAAACGCTTCCACTTAGCGATCTTCAAGGGTATGAAGATGCTCTCCCCCTCTCGTATCTACACATCTCCATTGATAGATCTTGCGTGTGCATAATTTTTTTGTTTTCCATGCAATGTTCCCCAACATAAACTTACTACAAGCAATCGATAAAATCATATATTTCAGATCCTGCGAATGACAAAATTATAGGTAAGTTTCAACTCTGAAACTTGGTATGAGCGACCGACCAAAGTGGAAGTTATAGAACATGTGACTAGCAAAATTGTAAGTTTCAATTGAAGGAAATATGCCCTAGAGGCAATAATAAAGTGGGACTCTACGATGTGAACCATTGGTGTTAAATCACATGGCGATGTGAACTAGATTATTGACTCTAGTGCAAGTGGGAGACTGAAAGAAATATGCCCTAGAGGCAATAATAAAGTTATTATTTATTTCCTTATATCATGATAAATGTTTATTATTCATGCTAAAATTGTATTAACCGGAAACTTGGTACATGTGTGAATACATAGACAAAAACAATTGTCCCTAGTATGCCTCTACTTGACTAGCTTGTTTGTCAAATATGGTTATGTTTCCTGACCATAGACATGTGTTGTCATTTGATGAATATGATCACATCATTAGGAGAATGATGTGATGGACAAGACCCATCCGTTAGCTTAGCATAATGATCGTTTAGTTTTATCGCTATTGCTTTCTTCATGACTTATACTTGTTCCTCTAACTATGAGATTATGCAACTCCCGAATACCGGAGGAACACCTTGTGTGCTATCAAATGTCACAATGTAACTGGGTGATTATAAAGATGCTCTACAGGTGTCTCTGAAGGTGTTTGTTGAGTTGGCATAGGTCAAGATTAGGATTTTTCACTCCGTGTATCGGAGAGGTATCTCTGGGCCCTCTCAGTAATGTACATCACTATAAGCCTTGCAAGCAATGTGACTAATGAGTTAGTTGCGGGATGATGCATTACGAAATGAGTAAAGAGACTTGTCGGTAACGAGATTGAACTAGGTATGATGATACCGACGATCGAATCTCGGGCAAGTAACATACCGATGACAAAGGGAACAACGTATGTTGTTATGCGGTTTGACTGATAAAGATATTTGTAGAATATGTAGGAGCCAATATGAGCATCCAGGTCCCCCTATTGGTTATTGACCGCAGATGTGTCTCGTTCATGTCTACATAGTTCTCGAACCCGTAGGGTCCGCACGCTTAACGTTCGATGACGATTTGTATTATGAGTTATGTGACTTGATGACCAAAGATTGTTCGGAGTCCCGGATGATATCACGGACATGACGAGGAGTCTCAAAATGGTCGAGTGGTAAAGATTGATATATCGTAAGGTTATATTCGGACACCGGGATGGTTCCAGAGTGATTCAGGTATTTTTTGTAGTACCGGGAGGTTACGCCCCCCCCCCTGGGGAAGTAGTGGGCCTTCATGGGCCTTAGTGGAAAGGAGAGGAGGCTTGCAAGGGTGGCCGCACGCCCCCCATGCAAGTCCGAATCGGACTAGGGAGGGGGCGGCGTGCCCCTCTTTCCTTCTCCCTCTCCTTCTCCTTCACTCTCTCCCCCTCTTGGAAAAGGAAGGGGACTCCAACTAGGATTGGGAATCCTAGTTGGACCCCCCATGGCGCGCCCCTCCTTGGCCGCCGGCCTCCTCCTCCCCTCCTTTACATACGGGGGAGGGGGGCACCCCAAAGGTACAACAAGTCTTCTCTTAGCCGTGTGCGGTGCCCCCCTTCACAGTTACACATCTCGGTCATATCATCATAGTGATTAGGTGAAGCCGTGCGCCAGTAACTTCATCATCACTGTCACCATGCCATCGTGCTGACGGAACTCTCCCTCGTCCTCAACTAGATCAAGAGCTCAAGGGACGTCATCATGCTGAATGTGTGCTGAACACGGAGGTGCCATACGTCCGATACTTGGATCGGTTGGATCGTGAAGACGTTCGACTACATCAACCGCGTTACTAAACACTTCCGCTTTCGGTCTACGAGGGTACATGGATACACTCTCCCCTCTCGTTGCTATGCATCTCCTAGATAGATCTTGTGTGATCGTAGGAATTTTTTTGAATTACTACGTTCCCCAACAGTGGCATCCGAGTCTGGTCTATGCGTAGATGATATATGCACGAGTAGAACACAATGAGTTGTGGGCGATAATAGTCATACTGCTTACCACCAACGTCTTACTTTGATTTGGCGGTATTGTTGGATGAAGCGGCCTAGACCGAGAATAGATGACCGCGTTCATGAGACTGGTTCTACCGACGTGCTTCGCACATAGGTGGCTAGCGGGTGTCTGTTTCTCCAACTTTAGTTGAATCAAGTTTGACTATGGCCGGTCCTTGTTGAAGGTTAAAATAGCACACTTGACAAAAAATCGTTGTGGTTTTGATGCGTAGGTAAGAACGGTTCTTGCTAGAAGCCCATAGCATCCACGTAAAACTTGCAACAACAAAGTAGAGAACGTCTAACTTGTTTTTGCAGGGCATGTTGTGGTGTGATATGGTCAAGACGTGATGAGATATAAATTGTTGTATGAGATGATCATGTTTTGTAAAAGTTATCGGCAACTGGCAGGAGCCTTATGGTTGTCGCTTTATTGTATGAAATGCAATCGCCATGTAATTGCTTTACTTTATCACTAAGCGACAGCGATAGTTGTAGAAGCAATAGTTGGCAAGACAAAATGATGCTACGATGGAGATCAAGGTGTCAAGTCGGTGACGATGGAGATCATGACGGTGCTTTAGAGATGGAGATCAAAGGCACAAGATGATGATGGCCATATCATGTCACATATTTTGGTTGCATGTGATGTTTATCTTTTATGCATCTTATTTTGCTTAGTACGACGGTAGCATTATAAGATGATCCCTCACTAAATTTCAAGGTATAAGTGTTCTTGCTGAGTATGCACCGTTGATACAGTTCATCGTGCCGAGACACCATGTGATGATCGGGTGTGATAAGCTCTAAGTTCACATACAATGTGTCGTGGATTTGTCACGGCAGATGTCCTAGTGAAAGGACTTAGTCGTGGAGCCATCGCTACGGGTTTACTTGAAGGGGTTAAAGCGGACACAAAGACATGAGGGTTTATACTAGTTCGGCCCCTTCGATGAAGGTAAAAGCCTACGTCTAGTTGTGATGGAATTGATGTGGCCTCGATGGCTAGGGAACAAACAAGCTTTGCCTAGGCTCGAGTTGTGGTTGTCTGTCCTGAACCGCCGCCGGGTCGTCCCCTTATAAACACAGGTGACGCCCGTCGGTCCTCAGAGTCCCAACCGGTTCATACTCGTATCCCGGTTGGTTCCTCTCTATTCCTAACTTACAATACAAGTTATACATTAGGCCGGTTTACGGCTACAGGTTCTAAATCAACTACAAGCCTTGGGCCTTCATCTGTTTATACCACTAATGAAGCTAACCCGGCCCAAGTAAGCCGGTTTACGCCTAGTGGTAATATCCCCAACATTAGGCCCCAGATTGATTTGAACCGGTTCATGTCAATCCTTCCCAAAATCTTGTGTCTTGGACATCTTCTGGTAATTGGTAAACCGCCATGTCGTCATCATTTCTGGTTGCTGTAAACTGGTATGACATCATCATGAAATTTATCATTTATAACGCCCTCCTTTAACAATATCTCCTGGATTCGCGCGCTTGACCTAACTCTGTTGCCTTATAAATAAGACCGAAGGGTCATTTCCTTTTCTTTCCCTTTGTCTCTTCTTCTTCGTCTTCCTCGCATCGCCAGTCTTGGAGCTCCGCCGCCGCCGTCGACCTCTGCCTCGTCTTGGGCCGCTGCATCAACCTGAATGCACCAGAGTACTGTGGTATCCTTCCGCGTCTTCTCCGTTTCCAGTAAGCTTTCCTCTCTTCTTGATCTAGATCTATTCTTAGGGTTTCATGTTCGCGCTGTGTTTGTCGCTTGCTCATACTCGTACTCTGACTCTTGAATGAGTCTGTGAACCCCTGCTGTGTTTAGTAGTAATCTTTAAGCATCCGCCTGTAATTTCACATCTAAGTCCATAGATCTCACGCACATACCCGCTCAATGGTTCACTTCCGTTCTGCCTTACTCTTCGGAATATTTTCTGTTTTTCTGAGCTTGCTGTAGATCCGCGGCTGTAATACGATCTTGTGAAACCTGTTTCTGCATACCTAGCTGTCCAGAACTTCAATTGCTTCCGATGTTTAGGTCAGGCGGTTTAACTTACCATAGAAAAAAGTTATTAAACCGGTATATACCATTAGTCCCCTTGTTGAACCGCCAGAATCCATATGATGCCGCATCGTAGAAGACCGGTTTATAGGTATTGCCTCCAGTTTAGCGTTGTTCAGACCAACACCTTCTTTTATGCAACATATTCTTGAACCGGATCACCTATTTCTTGCAGATCTCACCATGGCCAAACAAGTATATGAGTGCAATTGGGTTCCCTCTCGCGTCACAGAATCTCAGTTGGATGATCTAGTCCTGATCGGCGCTTTAGACAACAAAGATACGATCCACTGGAGGGTTCCTGGAAATGAATGTCCTCCCACACCTCAAGAGGGAGAGGTTGTGGTCTTTGCAGATCACTTGGCCCGGGGCTTCAAACCGCCTGGTTCTAAATTTTACCGGGATGTGTTAGCCAACTTTCAGCTCCGTCCACAGGATATTGGCCCCAATTCCGTTACCAATCTATGTCACTTTCAAGTACTCTCTGAGGTATACCTTCAAGAGGAGCCTTCAGTCGAGTTGTTTAGAGACTGCTTCCATTTAAACCGTCGCACTGAATTTACCGACGGCCCCAATACCGAATTGGGCGGTATGGCCATTCAGAAGAGGAAAGAGATCACTTATCCCCACGTGAAACTCCATACTCACCCCAAGGAGTGGAATGCAACTTGGTTTTATTGCAAAGATACCTCCCCTGACAATGAAAATCCCTTGCCTGGCTTCCGTCCGGAACGGCTCAGCAACACTCACCCTTTTCCACAAAGACTAAGCGCCAAGGAGAAAATTAAATATGCTCCGCAACTGTCCAAGCTCCGAGCCTTTATGGCCAACGGTTTAACGGGAATAGACCTTGCATGCTGTTGGATATCATGGAGCATACTGCCTCTGAGCCGGCGCTCCGGTTTGATGTGCAAGTATACTGATAGCGTCGATGACCCACTCCGACACACTAAAATCCAACTCTCCGACGATGAAGTCACAGATTCTGTAAAGAAGATGTTGAATGAACCGGAGCACCTCTGTGCTCAAACCGGTCTGCTTCCTTACTGCACCACCAACAAACCATCAGCGGTAAGATTTTAATTGCTCTATTGTTGAACCTGTTACTGCTTTATCTGTCTGACATTTAATTACTGCTGAACCAGGGTGATAATCCGTTTTGGAGCAAGAAGCTTCCACAAGACAAAACGGAGAAGGCAGGGTGGTCAACCCGGCCCAAGACCAAGGTTATCAAGAAGCCAGCTCACAAGAGAAAAACCACCGCTTCATCTGATCCAGCTATTGATGATGATGTGGGTAACCCGGACTTTGAGGTAGAACTTGATTCACTTGGCTTACTTTTTACACGCCTTATTGATGATGATGCTTGTCAGGACGACGCTGAAGCCAGCAATGCGGAAGTCGCTGAGGTAACTATTCTCTCTTCCGATTCAGAAATCTTGCCTTTGCCAAAATTTCGCCAGGCAAACCGGAAAGTTAAATTTTCTCATCCTCTTGCTTACTTGGATCCCAAATTTCTTATGAAGACTCAGCAACATGAAGCTTGCCGCACAACCCGGCACAGTGGCCAGGTAGTTACCTCCGCCGGTTTACCAAACAGTCCGGTTCGAAAATGCCGCTCCAAGGTCTCCGACCTTTTTATTGATTTAAATCCTAAAGCGGGTTTCTTCCGTCAACCTCTTAATCCATCCGACTCCGATTATCAGGTTACTTCTCATTCATCTTCTGGTGAATCGTCGGCCACTCAGCTGCCACCATTGAAAACGGTTCTTGGGTAAGCTAAGCTGAACATATGCTTCCAGTATACTGTGTAATGGTTTATGTTGTTCCTTGACTCTTTGTTTTTCTTTCAGGGCCAAACCTAAACCAAGCAAGAAGGCCCGCCTGGATAAAGCGGCTGAAGAAGATGTAGCCCCAGAACATGACAAAGCGCCAGATCTTGAAGCGTTTGCTCCTGAGGATATTCCCAATGATCCTCTTTTGCAAGACGATGCTATTCCCGAAGAAAGGCCTATTAACACTTCAGTCTCTGCTGACCCGCCTGCCAGCACCGACCGGATTGAGAAATCCCACAGTCCTGCTGACAAACCGACCGCACCAACGCAAACCGGCGAGTCCAAAGATGATGATGTTGTGATTACCGGTGTAGGCCGCTTTGAACCCGGGAATCCTGTCACCTTAACCAAGCATACCATAAAAGAGGATTTTTCCGCTCTGAACAAAGGAAAATGGGATGTTGAACTGGAGACATATGCTGCTCTGAGAACCCAAGATCTTCATTCCGGCTATTTAAACCGGCTTTATACTAGCCGTGACTGTCAAGCTGGTCTGGTAAAGATGATGAGGGATAAATTTGAGGTAACTTACTTCTTTACTTACTGCCATTGTATTAGTTCTCCTAGCCCCCAAAGGCCGGTTTGTAACCTTCATCAAACCAGGACTTGAATACGATCCTCAACACTTTGAAATCCATCAATATAGCCCCCAAGGGCCGGTTTAACTTAGCATAATTAAACCGGGGCTCTGATAGAAAACTATCCTTAGAACATAATTTGATCAAATAGCCATTAGCCCCCAAGTGCCAAGTTGAATACCTGTATTGAGCTTGGGACTTTGCAATCTAGTAATATATGAAAATTGAAGGTGCATTAGCCCCCAAGTATCAGGCGTATAACTTTGTTATGTGGTTGATACTTCAATTTCTTGGACCGCTTGTTTAAAGCTAAATGCTGTCTGTATGCAGGCTGAGGTGAGAATCAAGGAGGACCGGATTGCCGATTTGCAGGAGACCTTGAAAACCCAACAGGCTGAAACAGATAAGGCAAGGGAAGAATTAACCAGCGCCTTGAGCATCGCTGAACAGCTGAAGGAAGGCTTCAAGAAAGAGCGGGCTGATTGGGCCACTGAGAAGGCCGCTTTAACCAAAAGAGCTGAAAATGCTGAAGCTGCCCTTAAACCGGTGGTAGATGAACTTACGGCCGTAAAGCAGCAAATACACTCCATGACCGCTGCGATCTTTGGTAAGCTCCTTTTAGCTTCTGTGAGAACTTGAACCTGCTTTAGTATAAATCCGGTTTGAGACCGTCCCTATATTGTTGCAGGTACACGCATCGGGCACTTATGGTCAGATGTGCGGAAGAAGCTGAAGGCTGCCTACACCTTAGTGGAACAACTGTATACCGGAGCCCAGCGGATCATCACCACAGCCTCTCATAACAACCCGGCACCCTCTTTAATCCAGGACACTCTTAACAGGTTGTCAATGCTTCCTGCCCGGATTGAGGAGCTGAAAAAATCTGCAGCGTGAACCGGAGCCATTAATGCCTTGATCCGGGCAAAGGCATGGGTGCCAGATTTGGATCCTGTGGAGGCAGCTCAAGGCTATCCCAGCCTGAAGGAAGACGGCTCCGAGTTCAACGAAGACGATTTGAGGGCAATAAACCGTGCAGTGCACCCTCTGGCTTGTCAATTAGCTGAAGAGGCAGACTTGACGCATTATCAAGCGCAATACAACGATCAGAACAAGCGAGTGCCTGCCCCAACTCTTGAAGCGGAGAATCTGATTCCTCCAATCCGTAAGCATACTTACGCTCCTGATATTGAACCGTCTTCTCTGATCCATGAAGAGGCTGTTTTCCAAGCTTTAATGGGAATCGGCTGGACCACTGTTGATTTCCAGCCAATGGATAGAGACGAGGAGGCTGAAGCGGTGGAGGATGATGAGCAGGCTTGAACCGGAGGCCGGTTTAGATAGCTGTCTTTGGCATCCTTCCAAAATAACAATGATCTTATTTGGGCACCGTGTTGCCTTGTAATAGGATAGTCCATACTTCTGCCTTGAATATGCCTTCATGCATAAGTACTGATGCTTTTGTTGGAAAAATCTCAATTTATACTTCCTGTAATCAGAAAAAATTTGAACTTCGGTGGCGGTTATACCGCCAGCCGGTTTATGATCGTGATATATGTATCAGCAATGTAACAAAAATAGGTGATACAAAGTACCTGCCATATCTGGGCATGAAGCTGGCTTAGCCAGGCTTGAAGCGGAGGTTGTATAAACCATTACCGTCAAAAAAGGGGGGGAGAAAACAGCTCCCGTATAAACCGTGCTAGGTCATTATAAGCCCCCCTGTTACTCCATGATGTTAACAGGAAGGGTAAACCGGGCCTACTGCATCAGATTAAAAGGGAATCAAATCCATCAGCTGAACGGGAAAAAAGGTGTTGTTGACATAAAGGAAATACAACAAAAACAAGGAAAAACAGGCCATGAAAATAACATGGAAGCAAAGGCAATAATAAAGACCGTTTGCAAAAAAAATGCTATACTGAGCTGATCAGATGGTGTTACCATGGTCGGACAGGATCAAGCCCCCAATAGGAGTGACAATGATTCAAGTCAGCCAGGTCCCCAAATGAAACTGTGGCATATATGCCAATCAAGAGGCGTGGCAATGGTTCGGGTTCGACCAAGCCCCCAAGTGATTTTGTGGCCTTAGGCCGATCAAGAGGCGTGACTGGTTCAGACTTGACCATGTCCCCAAGTGATCTGGTGGCTTTCGCCTATCAAAAGGTGTCGCATTGGTTCGGACACGACCAAGGCCCCAAGTGATATATCAAAAGAAAGCAAATTTCAAGGGGTAAATCGGAGGCCATTTTAAAACAGAACTACTCCATGTAACCACGCATGATAAGAAAGACAGAGACCCCGCTTTAGCTGAGGCTCCGGTTTTATTATATCAAAGATAATATATACACTGTCATAATATGTACATAGATAGAGCCAGTGGCTCAAGTGTAGTAAGGTCGAAGATGGGCTATGTTCCACGGCCTGTTGGTCTCCTCCTCTAATGTGCGTGAGTCTTTATGCTCTCAAATATCAATCAGATAGTACGACCCGTTGTGCAGATTCTTGCTGACCACAAAAGGTCCCTCCCAAGGTGGGGATAACTTGTGCATATCTGTCTGGTCTTGGATGAGTCGAAGCACCAAATCTCCTTCTTGAAAGGTTCTGGTTCTAACCCGGCGACTGTGATAGCGACGAAGATCTTGTTGGTAAATCGCCGAACGGGCAGCTGCTATATCACGCTCCTCGTCCAATAGGTCCAAAGCATCTTGCCGTGCTGTCTCATTGTCCGCTTCCACATAAGCTGCCACACGAGGCGAATCATGCCGGATATCACTAGGGAGAACTGCCTCTGCTCCGTAGACCATGAAAAATGGTGTGTATCCTGTGGATCGGTTGGGCGTAGTATTGATACTCCATAGCACAGATGGTAGTTCTTCAACCCAACATCCTGGTGTTCTTTGTAATGGGACCATAAGCCGGGGCTTGATGCCTCACAAGATCTCTTGATTAGCTCGTTCTGCCTGTCCATTGGACTGGGGGTGTGCCACTGACGACACGTCAAGTCGGATGTGCTCACGGTCACAGAACTCCTTCATAGCGCCCTTGGATAAATTGGTACCATTGTCAGTAATGATACTGTGTGGAAAGCCAAACCGGAAAATCACCTTTTTGATGAACTGCACCGCTGTTGCCGCATCACACTTGCTGACAGGCTCCGCTTCAACCCACTTGGTAAATTTGTCAACTGCCACCAAAAGGTGGGTTTTCTTATCCTTGGATCTTTTAAAAGGTCCGACCATATCTAGCCCCCAAGTTGCAAATGGCCAAGTTATTGGGATCATCCTCAATTCTTGAGCTGGCACATGAGCACGCCTTGAAAATTTCTGACATCCATCACACCGTTTAACCAAGTCCTCCGCATCAGCATGCGCTGTCAACCAGTAGAACCCGTGACGAAACGCCTTTGCCACCAGAGACTTTGAACCAGCGTGGTGTCCACAATCCCCTTCATGGATTTCTCTTAAGATTTCACAGCCTTACTCAGGAGAAACACAACGTTGAAACGCCCCTGATACACTGCAATGATGCAATTCACCATTGACAATCGTCATAGACTTGGATCGCCGGACTATCTGCCTGGCTAGAATCTCATCCTCTGGTAACTCCCCCCGGTTCATGTACGCAAGATAAGGAACTGTCCAATCCGGAATGACATGCAGGGCTGCCACCAATTGAGCCTCCAGATCAGGAATAGCCAAATCCGCTTCACCTGGGAGCTTGACTGACGGGTTGTGCAACACGTCCAGAAAGACATTAGGCGGGACCGGTTTGCGCTGAGAGCCCAACCGGCTTAAAGCGTCCGCCGCTTCATTCTTCCGACGGTCCACATGATCCACTTGATAACCCTTGAAGCAACCCGCAATATTATCCACTTCCCGACGATATGCAGCCATGAGCGGGTCCTTAGAATCCCAAGTGCCAGACACCTGTTGAGCCACGAGGTCCGAGTCACCGAAGCACTTAACCCGGCTTAAATTCATCTCTTTAGCCATCCGGAGACCATGGAGCAAGGCTTCGTACTCAGCTGCATTATTAGTACAAGGGAACATTAAGCGGAGAACATAACAAAACTTATCACCTCGTGGGGAAGTTAATACGACTCCAGCCCCCGAGCCTTCCAATTGCCTGGATCCATCAAAATGAATAGTCCAATATGTGTGATCCGGCTTCTCCTCTGGTGCTTGTAACTCCGTCCAGTCATTGATGAAATCAACAAGTGCTTGAGACTTCACCGCCGTCCGAGGTACGTACTTCAATCCGTGTGGCCCAAGCTCTATAGCCCACTTGGCAATCCGGCCAGTCGCCTCCCGGTTCTGTATGATATCACCCAAGGGAGCTGAACTGACCACTGTGATGGGGTGCCCTTGAAAATAATGCTTCAACTTCCGGCTGGCACTGAAAACACCATATACCAGCTTCTGCCAATGCGGATACCTTTGCTTGGATTCAATAAGCACCTCGCTGATATAATAAACCGGCCGCTGAACCGGATATTCCTTGCCTGCCTCCTTGCGTTCCACCACAATAGCCACGCTAACTGCCCGAGCATTGGCTGCTACGTATAATAATAGTGGCTCCTTGTCGACCGGAGCCGCAAGAACAGGCGGATTGGCTAATTGCCGCTTCAAATCCTCAAATGCTTCATCAGCAGCCGGAATCTAGACGAAATGGTCTGTCTTCCTCAGCATTTGGTACAAAGGGATAGCCTTCTCTCCGAGGCGGCTGATAAACCGGCTCAGTGCGGCAATCCGGCCTGCCAAAGGCTGAACATCGTTGATACACTTCGGTTTAGCCACGGAGGTAATAGCCATAATCTTCTCCGGATTAGCCTCAATTCCTCTGTTGGACACCAGGAAACCCAGTAACTTGCCTGCCGGAACACCAAAGACACACTTGGCCGGATTAAGCATCATCTTGTAAGCTCGCAAGTTGTCAAAGGTTTCCTTCAAATCATCCACCAGCGTCTCCTTCTGCCTTGACTTGACTATAATATCATCCACATAGGCGTGCACATTGCGGCCGATCTGTTTATGCAGGCAATTCTGTACACACCGTTGATAGGTGGCTTGGGCACTCTTGAGCCCGAAGGGCATAGATACATAGCAGAAGGCTCCAAAGGGAGTAATAAACGTTGTCTTCTCCTGGTCCTTAACCGCCATTTTGATCTGATGATATCCAGAATATGCATCCAAAAAACTCAAACGCTCACAACCCGCCGTGGCATCAATGATCTGGTCAATGCGGGGGAGGGCAAAATGATCCGCTGGACAAACCCTGTTAAGATCCGTGTAATCCACACACATATGCCAAGTGCCATTTTTCTTAAGAACCAGCACCGGATTAGCAAGCCATTCTGGATGGAACACCTCAATGATAAAGCCAGCTGCTAAAAGCCTGGCCACTTCCTCTCCAATGGCTTTGAGCCTTTCTTTGTTAAACCGGCGGAGGAATTGTTTTACCGGTTTATACTTAGGATCCACATTAAGAGTGTGCTTAGCGAGTTCCCTCGGTACACCTGGCATGTCAGACGGTTTCCATGCAAAAATGTCCCGATTCTCACGGATGAACTCGATGAGCGCGCTTTCCTATTTGGGATCCAAGTTGGCACTGACAGTGAATTGCTTGGACGAATCGCCGGGCACGAAGTCAACAAGCTTGGTCTCAGCTGCCGATTTGAACTTCAGATCCGAATCATGCTCTGTAGTTGGCTTCTTCAAATAGGTCATATCCGCCGGATCAACATTGTCCTTATAGTACTTCAACTCCTCCGTGGCACAGACCGACTCTGCATAAGCCGCATCACCTTCCTCACATTCCAAAGCGACCTTACGGCTCCCATGAACCATTATTGTCCCCTTGTAACCCGGCATCTTGAGCTGCAAGTAGATATAACAAGGCCGCGCCATGAACTTGGCATAAGCCGGCCGCCCAAACAAGGCGTGATACGGGCTCCGGATCTTCACCACCTCAAAGGTTAGTTTTTTAGACCGGGAATCGTGTTCATCCCCAAAAGCCACATCCAGGGCTATCTTACCAACAGGATATGCAGATTTGCCAGGCACCACACCATGGAACACCGTATTAGATGGTCTGAGATCCTTGTCTGTTAGACCCATGCGGCGGAATGTCTCGTAGTATAGTATGTTAATACTGCTCCCTCCATCCATGAGTACCTTGGTGAACTTATAACGCCCCACCTGAGGGTCTACCACTAATGCTAGCTGGCCTGGATTATCAACCCGGGGCGGGTGATCCTCCCTGCTCCACACGATAGGCTGCTCCGACCAGCGTCAGTAACGTGGTAAGGCCAGTTCAACAGAGTTCACCGCTCGCTTGTGGAGCTTTCGGTCGCGTTTATCCAAGCTAGTTGTGAAAACATGATATTGCCCATTGTTCAACTGTTTTGGCTGGCTCTGATAACCCGACTGCTGCTGCTGGCCGTTCTGATTATTCTGGTTGTTGTGACCGCCCTGATTGAGACCTGAACCGGAAGCTCCATCGTGGCCCGGCCCATGGAAACCGGATCCTGAACCGCCACCTGACCCGCGGTCATACCGGAAGGCATTAGAGTTTTTAAACTCCTGCATAATATAACAATCCTTCCAAAGGTGGTTAGCCGGCGCCTCCTTCGTTCCGTGCTTCGGGCAAGGCTGATTCAACAAATAATTCAAACGGTCTGCGTTAGGATTGGGAGCCCCATTACGATTTGCCGCTTTACCTCTGCGCCGCTGCGCCCGTCCTGTGCAATAGTGTTGGCCACAAAGTCCATGCTGCCATCCGCCTTGCGCTTGCCTCCGTTTCCCTGACCCGCCGGTTTATACTGTTGCCCCTTGGAGTTGCTATTCTTCTTTCCCTTCCCTGCTTCATCATCATCAGTCTCAGGATCCTTGGTACTGTCCGAATCAGCATACTTCACTAAAGCGGCCATGAGAGTTCCCATGTCATTACAGAACCGGTTCATGCGTCCCAATTTCAATTTTAAAGGCTTAAACCGGCAGTTTCCTTCTAGGGTTAAGATCGCAGAGTCAGCATTGATCCTATCAGACGAGTGCAAAACTTCCGAAACGCGGCGCACCCAATGGGTCGTTGATTCTCCGTCCTCCTGGACACAAGCCGCCAGGTCTACTATGGACTTGGGCTGCTTATATGTATCCTTGAAATTCTGGATAAACCGGGCCCGCAACTGGGCCCATGAGCTGATAGAATTGGGCGGCAGGCTCTTCAACCAAGTACGAGCCGTGCCTTCAAGCATCATGGTGAAGTATTTTGCACACGCGGTCTCATCCACATCTAGCATCTCCATGGCCATCTCATAACTCTCTACCCACGCTTCGGGAGATAAATCAGCGGTGTAATTCGGCACTTTGCACGGACCCTTGAAATCTTTGGGCAGGCGCACATTGCGTAAAGTGGGAATTAAACAAGGCACTCCCAAAGCGGATGCGACCCCTGGTCCAGCGGAGGTGGTAGGACGAACCGGTGTAAGTTAACCCGCATCATTCTGTGCTGCTAACTCGGCCTCCCTTCGTGCCCAGGCCTGGTCCACCACATCCTGAGCATCGCGAACACCACCTGCCGGGTTATTGCCACGGGCCGCTTCACGGCCTCGCGCATTGCTTGATATGGCCGGTTCATCCATGCACCTGCTATAGCTCCGGCTTGGACAGGGCGTGGAATGAATTCGATCACGGCTATACAAATATGCTTCCTGCTGAATCAGCGCGGTTCGGAGAAGCTCCTTAACCCGGCGCGTCTCTATCGCTTGCGGGGAGTCCCCTTCGACCGGGATAGCCTCTAATCGCGCGGCAGCTGCAACAAGGTTGTCCATAGGATTAGAATAATGACCCGGGGGCGTCTGGACCGGCGGAGGAACCACAATGTTCTGTTGAGGAGGTTCCATCAGGCGGGGTTGGACCGTCGCCCCTGGCCCTAGTGCCTCAATCCGGTTTGTCTCCAGGTACTGCGGCGGATTACTGGGTCCAGCTCCTGGAGTGTGAAAGAGATTTCGGGGGTCAAACCCTAACGGCAGGCGTGATCTGTGCTTCCGCTTCAAGACCTCCTGTGATGCGTTCTGGTCAAGCATGAGCTTATAGGCCTGGGCGTCCAAAGCGGCCCGCTCTGCGGCCATCCTGTCTTTTTCTGCTGCCAGATCCGCTTTGGCTTGCACGATCTGCTCCCTCACCTTTGCGATCTCTGCATCATGGGCCTCCTGATCCGCCGGATTGGCCTCTGCCATAAGCACGGCTAGTGCATCAAACAGATCAGATAGAACTTGAACCGGCGGGTGCACAAGGCCTCCTGCCCCTGCTGCCGCTGCCGCTGCTGATCCGGAGAGCATCGCTGCGGCGGTCGAAGAGTGATTCGCCGCCTGTGTGCCGGCCATGAATATTCCAACCCGGTTGACCTGGCCTGGGCGGTTCGGAATACTGTCGCCATCGTAACAGCCCCTAACCTGGTCGTCTTGCAACTGGTATAGCGATTCGGTCTCTCCGGTCGAGGACTCGTCACCGGAATAGACGACGGTCTCGCTACCGTGTTCTGACTTGTCCTCACGCTCTCCTCCGTGGATGACTCCAATGAAGACACGCTTCACGGCCGGTTTAGCCTGGGTAGATCTCGCACGCTGAGCCGTCTCGACGAGGTCGGTGCAGATGTCCGGCTCAGGCCCAGGCTCACCGATCTTGCCGATGAAAACGTGTATGCCACCAAAGGGGACCCGGTACCCGTACTCGATCGAATCGGCCTCGGGACCCCATCCTACGTCGTCGATGTAGATCTTGCCACGACGACTCTTGGTCATCCGGCCCACAACATAGCCTTCGAGTCCCTTGAGCTTGCCCTCCAAGATCGTCAAACCATCGTGCGATAGCCCCACGGTGGGCGCCAACTGTCATGGATTTGTCACAGCAGATGTCCTAGTGAAAGGACTTAGTCGTGGAGCCATCGCTACGGGTTTACTTGAAGGGGTTAAAGTGGACACAAACAGACGAGGGTTTATACTAGTTCGGCCCCTTCGATGAAGGTAAAAGCCTACGTCTAGTTGTGATGGAATCGATGTGGTCTCGATGGCTAGGGAGCAAACAAGCTTCGCCTAGGCTCAAGTTGTGGTTGTCTGTCCTGAACCGCCGCTGGGTCGTCCCCTTATAAACACAGGTGGCGCCCGTCGGTCCTCAGAGTCCCAACCGGTTCATACTCGTATCCCGGTTGGTTCCTCTCTATTCCTAACTTACAATACAAGTTATACATTAGGCTGGTTTACGGCTACAGGTTCTAAATCAACTACAGGCCTTGGGCCTTCATCTGTTTATACCACTAATGAAGCTAACCCGGCCCAAGTAAGCCGGTTTACGCCTAGTGGTAATATCCCCAACACAATGGGTGCAAGCCAGTTTTGCATGTGCAGAATACTCGGGTTAAACTTGACGAGCCTAGCATATGCAGATATGGCCTCGGAACACTGAGACCGAAAGGTCGAACGTGAATCATATAGTAGATATGATCAACATAGAGATGTTCACCATTGAAAACTACTCCATCTCACGTGATGGTCGTACATGGTTTAGTTGATATGGATCACGTGATCATTTAGATGACCAGAGGGGTGTCTATCTAAGTGGGAGTTCTTAAGTAATATGATTAATTAAACTTTAATTTATCATGAACTTAGTCCTGATAGTATTTGCATATCTATGTTGTAGATCAATAGCTTGCATATAGCTTTCCCGTTTTATTTATGATATGTTCCTAGAGAAAACTAAGTTGAAAGATGATAGTAGCAAAGATGCGGACTAGGTCCGTGATCTGAAGATTATCCGCATTGCTGCACAGAAGAATTATGTCCTTGATGCACCACTAGGTGACAGAACTATTACAGGAGCAGATGCAGACATTATGAACGTTTGACAAAGCTCGGTATGATGACTACTTGATAGTTTAGTGCACCATGCTTTACGGGTTAGAACCGGGACTTCAAAAATGTTTTGAATGCAATGGAGCATATGAGATGTTCCAAGAGATGAAATTGGTATTTCAGTCTCATGCCTGTGTCGAGAGGTATGAGACCTATGACAAGTATGCCTACAAGATGGAGGAGTATAGCTCAACCAGTGAGCATGTTCTTAGAATGTCTGAGTACTACAAATCTCTTGAATCAAGTGGGAGTTAATCTTCCAGATAAGATAGTGAATGACAAAGTTTTCTAGTCACTATGACCAACTTATTGGAACTTCGTGATGAACTATAATATGCAAGGGATGACGAAAATGATTCCCGAGCTCTTCGCGATGTTGAAATCAGCGAAGGTAGAAATCAAGAAAGAGAATTAAGTGTTGATGGTTAACAATACCACTAGTTTCAAGAAAAAGGGCAAAGGGAAGAAGGGGAACTTCAAGAAGAATAGCAAGCAAGTTGCTGCTCCCAGGAAGAAGCCCAAGTCTGGACCTAAGCCTAAAACTGAGTGCTTCTACTGCAAAGGGACTGGTCACTAGAAGCGAAACTGCCCCAATTATTTGGCGGATAAGAAGGATGGCAAAGTGAACAAAGGTATATGTGATATACATGTTATTGATGTGTACTTTACTAGTGTTCGTAGCAACCCCTGGGTATTCGATACATGTTCAGTTGCTAAGATTAGTAACTCGAAATGGGAGTTGTAGAATGAACAGAGACTAGTTAAGGATGAAGTGACGATGTGTGTTGGAAGTGGTTCCAAGATTGATATGATCATCATCGCACACTTCCTATACTTTCGGGATTAGTGTTGCCCTAAATAAATGTTATTTGGTGTTTGTGTTGAGCATGAATATGATTTGACCATGTCTATTGCAATACAATTATTCATTTAAGTCAGAGAATAATTGTTATTATGTTTACATGAATAAAACCTTCAATGGTCATACTCCCAATGTGAATGGTATATTGAATCTCGATCTTGCGATACACATATTCATGCCAAAAGATGCAAAGTTGATAATGATAGTGCAACATATTTGTGGCACTGCCGTTCAGGTCATATTGGTGTAAAGCGCATGAAGAAACTCCATGCAGATGGACTTTTTGAATCACTTGATTATGAGTCATTTGATACTTGCGAACCATGCCTTATGGGCAAGATGACTAAAACTCCGGAACAATGGAGCGAGCCACTGATTTATTGGAAATAATACATACCGATGTATGCGGTCCGATGAGTATTGAGGCTCACGGTGGGTATCGTTATTTTCTAATCTTCACAGATGATTTAAGCAGATATGGGTGTATCTACTTAATGAAACACAAGTCTGAAACATTTGAAAAGTTTGAAGAATTTTAGAGTGAAGTGGAGAATCATCATAACGAGAAAAGATTTATGATATGAATGCGAAGGCGAATATTTGAGTTACGAGTTTGGCCTTCATTAAAAATGTGGAATAGTTTCACAACTCACGCCACCGGGAACACCACAGGTAATGGTGTGTCCGAATGTCATAACCGTACTTTATTAGATATGGCGCAATCTATGATGTCTCTTAGCGATTTACCACTATCGTTTTGGGACTATGTATTAGAGACAACTACATTCACGTTAAATAGGGCACCATCTAAATCCGTTGAGACGACACAGTATGAACTGTGGTTTGGCAAGAAACCTAAGCCGTCGTTTCTTAAAGTTTGGGGCTGCGATGCTTATGTGAAAAAGCTTCAACCTGATAAGCTCGAACCCAAATCGAAGAAATGCGTCTTCATAGGATACCCAAAGGAAACTGTTGGGTACACCTTCTATCACAGATCCAAAGGCAAGATATTCGTTGCTAAGAATGGATCCTTTCTAGAGAAGGAGTTTCTCTTGAAAGAAGTGAGTGGGAGGAAAGTAGAACTTGATGAGGTAATTGTACCTTCTCCCGAATTGGAAAGTAGTTCATCACAGAAATAAGTTATAGTGATGCCTACACCAATTAGTGAGGAAGTTAATGATGATGATCATGAAACTTCAGATCAAGTTACTACCGAACCCCGTAGGTCAACCAGAGTACGTTACGCACCAGTGTGGTAAGGTAATCCTGTTCTGGAAGTCATGTTACTAGACCATGACGAACCTACAAACTATGTGGAAGTGATGATGAGCCCAAATTCCGCAAAATGGTTTGAGGCCATGAAATCTGAGATAGGCTCCGTGTATGAGAACAAAGTATGGACTTTTGTTGACTTGCCCGATGATCGGAAAGCCATAGAGAATAAATGGATCTTCAAGAGGAAGACAAATGCTGATAGTAGTGTTAGTATCTACAAAGCTAGACTTGTCGAAAAAAGGTTTTTGACAAGTTCAAGGTGTTGATTACGATGAGATTTTCTCACTCGTAGCGATGCTTAAGTCTGTCCGAATCATGTTAACAATTGCCACATTTTATGAAATCTGGCAAATGGATGTCAAAACTGCATTCCTTAATGTATTTCTTAAAGAAGAGTTGTATATGATGCAACAAGAAGGTTTTGTCAATCCTAAAAGTGCTAACAAAATGCACAAGCTCCAGCGATCCCTCTATGGACTGGTGCAAGCATCTCGGAGTTGGAATATACGCTTTGATGAGTTGATCAAAGCATATAATTTTATGCAGACTTGCGGTGAAGCCTCTATTTACAAGAAAGTGAGTGGGAGCACTACAACCTTTTTAATAAGTATATGTGAATGACATATTGTTGATCGGAAATGATGTAGAATTTTTTGGAAAGCATAAAGGGGTGTTTGAAAGGAGTTTTTCAAAGAAAGACGTCGGTGAAGCTGCTTACATATTTAGCATCAAGATCTATAGAGATAGATAAAGACGCTTGATAAGTGTTTTCAATGAGTACATACGTTGACAAGATTTTGAAGTAGTTCAAAACGGAACAGTCAAATAAGGAGTTCTTGCCTGTGTTGCAAGGTGTGAAGTTGAGTAAAGACTCAAAACCCAACCATGACAGAAAATAGAAAGAGAATGAAAAGTCATTCCATATGCCTCAGTCATAGGTTCTATAAAGTATGCTATGTTATGTACCAGACCTATTGTGTACCTCACCATGAGTTTGGCAAGAGGGTATAATAGTGATCCAGGAGTGGATCACTGGACATCGGTCAAAATTATCCTTAGTGGAATAAGGATATGTTTCTCGGTTATGGAGGTGACAAAAAGTTCATCGTAATGGGTTACGTTGATGTAAGATTTCGCACTGATCCGGATGACTCTAAGTCTCAATCTGGATACATATTGGAAGTGGGAGCAATTAGCTAAAGTAGCTCCGTGCAGAGCATTGTAGACATAGAAATTTGCAAAATACAAACGGATCTGAATGTGGCAGACCCGTTGACTAAACTTCTCTCACAAGCAAAACATGATCACACCTTAGTACTCTTTGGGTGTTAATCACATGGCGATGTGAACTAGATTATTGACTCTAGTAAACCCTTTGGGTGTTAGTCACATGGCTATGTGAACTACAGAGTGTTAAATCACATGACGATGTGAACCATTGGTGTTAAATAACATGGTGATGTGAACTAGATTATTGACTCTAGTGCAAGTGGGAGACTGAAGGAAATATGCCCTAGAGGCAATAATAAAGTTATTGTTTATTTCTTTATATCATGATAAATGTTTATTATTCATGCTAGAATTGTATTAACCGGAAACTTGGTACATGTGTGAATACATAGACAAAAACAATTGTCCCTAGTATGCCACTACTTGAGTAGCTTGTTTGTCAAACATGGTTATGTTTCCTGACCATAGACATGTGTTGTCATTTGATGAATATGATTAGATCATTAGGAGAATGATGTGATGGACAAGACCCATCCCTTAGCTTAGCATAATGATCGTTTATTGCTTTCTTCATGACTTATACATGTTCCACTGACTATGAGATTATGCAACTCCCGAATACCGGAGGAACACCTTGTGTGCTATCAAACGTCACAACGTAGCTGGGTGATTATACAGATGCTCTACATGTGTCTCCGAAGGTGTTTGTTGAGTTGGCATAGATCAATATTAGGATTTGTCACTCCGTGTATCGGAGAGGTATCTATGGGCCCTCACGGTAATGCACATCACTATAAGACTTGCAAAGTGTTGGGGATATAACTATTAGGTATGACCCGCCCAGGAGGGGCCGGGTTATACCTATGGCGAGTCAAGATATGAAGCCCAAGACGACACTTGAAGATGGCGGTTCAGTTAAGGGCCCAAAACCCAAAGGTGACTTAAGGCCCATAGAGATAAACCGCCATATGTATGCAACTTGTATTGTAAGGCAGGAATAGAGAGAGACCGAGCCAGACACTATTTATAAGCCGGCCGGGACTCTGAGAGCCACTGGGCGTCGACCTCTATATATAAAGGGACGACCCGGCGGTGGTTCAGGGCAAGTAAGAACAGATCGAGAGCTAGGTTAAGTGGATTCGCTCCCTGGTAATCGAGACATAAGCAATCCCACTCGAAACTTGATCGTAGGCTTTTACCTTCACCGTAAGGGGACGAACCAGTATAAACCCCATGTCCTTTGTCCAGATTAACCCCTTTAAGCTTCCTAGTTGTGGTGGCTCCACGACTAAGTCCTTTCACTAGGACATATGACGTGACAATTCCACGACAGTTGGCGCCCACCATGGGGTCAGCGCACGGTGGATTTGAGTTCTTGAAGGGCAGCTTCGAAGGTCTCCAAGGATACGCTATGGGCCGGATGACCAAGAGTTGCTGCGGCAAGCTCTACATCGACGACGCTGGCTGGGGCCGCAATGCCGACTCAGTTGAGTACGGGTACCGCGTCCCCTTCGGCGGAATCCACGTCTTCAGCGGCAAGATCGGTGAGCCGGGCCCTGAGCCGGACATCTGCACCGACATCGTCAAGACGGCTCAGCATGCGAGACTCGCCCATGCTCAGCCTGCCATGAAGCGTGCCTTCGTGGCATGCATCCATGGAGGGGAACTCTCTGAAGGATCTGTGTCTGGCGGTGAGATGGCCATCTACTCTGATGGTGAGTCGTCCATGGGTGAGACGGATTCGTTGTATCAATTGCAAGACGACGGGCTTGGGGGCTATTCCGATGGCAGCAGTATTCTGGACCTCTTTGAGCCACCGAGCAGAGTTGGGATCTTCATGGCTGGCACACAACCTGTTCAAAACTCTACGACTGTAGCAGCGATAACCTCCGGGTCAGCGGCAGCCGGGGCAGGAGGCCCTGTGCGCCCGCCGGCTCAGGTTCTGATGGATTTAATGGATAAGATGACAGCTCTATTAACCATCATGGTCAACCCGGCGGATCAAGCTCAACATGGTGCAGAAGTGGTGCAATTAAAGCTGGATATAGTGCAAGTTAAGGAAGACCTAGTAGCACAAGACATCAGGATGACCGCAGAGCAGGCAGCTCTGGATACCCAAGCTCAGTGGATTCAGTCGCAGGCTTTCCAGCTCACGATGGATCAGAATGCGTCAAATGAGGTCATGAGGAGAAGGTACCAGAAGACTCAATCCCGTCCGCTTCCGGTTTATGATCCTCGAAACCTCTTCCGTACACCCGGTGCAGGGCCTAGTAACCCGCCAGAGGTAAACCGGGTTGCGACGCCCGGGGCTGGGACGCCGGTTCAGCCACGTGTGACGGAACCCCCTCGTCCAAATACTACTCCGCCTCATTATGTACAAACACCACCGGGTCATTATTCTAACCCTCTGGAGAACATGATCGTTGCGGCGGCATGATTGGCGGCTCTCCCGGTGGATGGCGACTGCTAGGTCTTGAGCTTGCGTTGGTTTTCCTTGAAGAGGAAAGGGTGATGCGGCAATAGTAGCATAAGTATTTCCCTCAGTTTTTGAGAACCAAGGTATCAATCCAGTAGGATCGGAGGCTCCTCAAAAGTCCCACGCACCTACACAAACAAACAAAGAACTCGCAACCAACGCAATAAAGGGGTTGTCAATCCCTTCACGGCCACTTGCGAAAGTGACATCTGAAAGAGATAGTATGATAAGATAAATATATTTTTGGTATTTTATAATATAGATTGGAATAGTAAAGATGCAAATAAAAGTAGATTGAAAGCTTATATGATAAAAGATAGACCCGGGGGCCATAGGTTTCACTAGTGGCTTCTCTCAAGATAGCATAAGTATTACGGTCGGTGAACAAATTACTGTCGAGCAATTGATAGAAAAGCGAATAATTATGAGATTATGTAGGCATGATCATGTATATAGGCATCACGTCCGTGACAAGTAGACCGACTCCTGCCTGCATCTACTACTATCACTCCACACATCGACCTCTATCCAGCATGCATCTAGAGTATTAAGTTCATAAGAACAGAGTAACACATTAAGAAAGATGACATGCTGTAGAGGGATAAACTCATGCAATATGATATAAACCCCATCTTTTTATCCTCGATGGCAACAATACAATACGTGCCTTGCTGCCCTTGTTGTCACTGGGAAAGGACACCGCAAGATTGAACCCAAAGCTAAGCACTTCTCCCATTGCAAGAAAGATCAATCTAGTAGGCCAAACCAAACTGATAATTCGAAGACACTTGCAAAGATAACTTAATCATACATAAAAGAATTCAGAGGAGATTCAAATATTTCTCATAGATAAACTTGATCATAAACCCACAATTAATCGAATCTCGACAAACAGACCGCAAAAAGAGTTACATCGAATAGATCTCCAAGAAGATCAAGGAGAACATGGTATTGAGATCCAAAAAGAGAGAAGAAGCCATCTAGCTAATAACTATGGACCCGAAGGTCTGTGGTAAACTACTCACAACTGATCAGAGGGGCTATGGTGTTGATGTAGAAGCCCTCCATGGTCGATTCCCGGAGCACCGTTGAAGGCTCCAAGATGGGATCTCACGGATACAGAAGATTACGATGGTGGAAGAGTTTTTCGTTGTCGCCTTTGATGTTTTCGGGGTACGTGGGTATATATAGGAGGAAGAAGTAGGTCGGTGGACGCCCGAGGGGCCCACGAGATAGGGGGCGCGCCCAATAGGGGGGGGCGCCCTCCACCCTTGTGTTCGCCTCGACAGCTTCTTGACTTGCACTCCAAGTCCTCTGGATCACGTCCGTTCCAAAAATCACGCTCCCGAAGGTTTCATTCCGTTTGGACTTCGTTTGATATTCCTTTTCTTCGAAACACTGAAATAGGCAAAAAAACAGCAATAAGGGCTGGGCCTCCGGTTAGTAGGTTAGTCCCAAAAATGATATAAATGTGTAAAATAAAGCCCATAAACATCCAAAACGGGTAATATAATAGCATGGAACAATAAAAAATTATAGATACGTTGGAGACGTATCAAGCATCCCCAAGCTTAATTCCTGCTCGTCCTCGAGTAGGTAAATGATAAAAACAAATTTTTTGATGTGGAATGCTACCTAGCATATTTCTCAATGTAATTTTCCTTATTGTGGCATCAATGTTCAGATCCAAGTGATTCAAAATAAAAGTTCATATTGACATAAGAAATAGTAATACTTCAAGCATACTAATCAAGCAATCATGTCTTCTCAAAATAACATGGCTAAAGAAAGTTATCCCTACAAAATCATATATCTGGCTGTTGCTCTATCTTCATCACACAAAGTATTTAATCATGCACAACCCCGATGACAAGCCAAGCAATTGTTTCATACTTTAGTAATCTCAAGCTTTTTCAACTTTCACGCAATACATGAGCGTGAGCCATGGACATAGCACAATATGTGGAATAGAATGGTGGTTGTGGAGAAGACAAAAAAGGAGAAGATAGTCTCACATCAACTAGGCGTATCAACGGGCTATGGAGATGCCCATTAATAGATATCAATGTGAGTGAGTAGGGATTGCCATGCAATGGATGCACTAGGGCTATAAATGTATGAAAGCAAAACAAAAGAAACTAAGTGGGTGTGCATCCAACTCGCTTGCTCATGAAGAACTAGGGCATTTTTAGGAAGCCCACCATTGGAATATACAAGCCAAGTTCTATAATGAAGATTCCCACTAGTATATGAAAGTGACAACATAGGAGACTCTCTATCATGAAGATCATGGTGCTACTTTGAAGCACAAGTCTGGTAAAAAGGGTAGTAGCATTGTCCCTTCTCTCTTTTTCTCTCATTATTTTTTTCTCTTCTTTTTTTTCTTTTTTCTTTTTTTCTTTGGCCTTTCTCTCTTTTTTTTCTTTCTGGCCTGTCTTTTTTTTTCTTATAAAGTCTGAAGTCTCATCCCGACTTGTGGGGGAATCATAGTCTCCATCATCCTTTCCACACTAGGACAGTGCTCTAATAATGAAGATCATCACACTTTTATTTACTTATAACTCAAGAATTACAACTCAAAACTAGAACAAGATATGATTCTATATGAATGCCTCCGGCGGTGTACCGGGATATGCAATGAATCAAGAGCGACATGTATGAAACTTATGAAGGTGGCTTTGCCACGAATACGATGTCAACTGCATGATCATGCAAAGAGCAATATGACAATGATGATGCGTGTCATATAAACGGAATGGTGGAAAGTTGCATGACAATATATCTCGGAATGGCTATGGAAATGCCATAATAGGTAGGTATGGTGGCTGTTTTGAGGAAGGTATATGGTGGGTGTATGGTACCGGCGAAAGTTGCGCGGTACAAGAGAGGCTAGCAATGGTGGAAGGGTGAGGGTGCGTATAATCCATGGACTCAACATTAGTCATAAAGAACTCATATACTTATTGCAAAAATCTACAAGTCATCAAAAACAAAGTATTACGCGCATCATCCTAGGGGGATAGATTGGTAGGAAAAGACCATCGCTCGTCCCCGACCACCACTCATAAGGAAGACAATCAATAAAGAAAATTGTGCTCCAACTTCATCACAAAGCGGTTCACCATACATGCATGCTACGGGAATCACAAACTTCAACACAAGCATTCTTCAAATTAATAATCACCCAACTAGCATGACTTTAATATCACTACCTCCATATCTCAAAACAATTATCAAGTATCAAATTGATCATAGCATCCAATTCACTTTCTATGATAGTTTTTATTATACCCAACTTGGATGCCTACCATTCTAGGACCAATTTTATAACCATAGAAAATACCATGCTGTTCTAAGAGACTATCAAAATAATTTAAGTGAAGCATGAGAGATCAACAATTTCTTCAAAATTAAGCCACCGCCGTGCTCTAAAAGATATAAGTGAAGCACTAGAGCAAAAACTATCTAGCTCAAAAGATATAAGTGAAGCACATAGAGTATTCTAATAAATTCCAATCAAGTGGGCTTCTTGCCAAAAGGTGTGTACAGCAAGGATGATTGTGGTAAACTAAAAAGCGAAGACTAATATCATACAAGACGCTCCGAGCAAAACACATACCATGTGGTGAATAAAAATATAGCTCCAAGTAAAGTTACCAATGAACAAAGACGAAAGAGGGGATGCCTTCCCGGGGCATCCCCAAGCTTAGGATTTTGGCTATTCTTGAATATCTTGGGGTGCCAAGGGCATCCCCAAGCTTAGGCTTTTTCCACTCCTTATTCCATAGTCCATCAAATCTTTACCCAAAACTTGAAAACTTCACAACACAAAACTCAACAGGAAATCTCATAAGCTCCGTTAGTGAAAGAAAGCAAAACCACCACATAAGGTACTGTAATGAACTCATTCTTTATTTATATTGGTGTTAAACCTACTGTATTCCCAAGTTCTCTATGGTTCATACCACTTAATACTAGCCATAGATGCATCAAAATAAGCAAACAACACACGAAAAACGGAATCTGTCAAAAACAGAACAGTCTATAGCAATCTGTAACCCACGAATACTTCTAGAACTCTAAAAATCCTAAGAAAATAGGAAGTCCTGGGAAATTTGTCTGTTGATCTACATCAAAAATAATAAACGCAAAAGCATGTTTCTGTGATTTAACAAAACTAATTTCATGCGCACAAAGTTTCTGTTTTTCAGCTGAATCAAATTAACTATCACCATAGGTTATCCTATAGGTTCTACTTGGCACAAACACTAACTAAAACATAAAAAACATCTAAACAGAAGGTAGATGCAAAACTTATTACTAAAAAGTAACAAAAACAAAAAACACAAATGAAATTGGGTTGCCTCCCAACTAGCGCTATCGTTTAACGCCCCTAGCTAGGCATAAAAGTGACGATAGATTCAAGTAGTGCCATCTTTCACACTCAATTCCTCAATAGAGCACTTATAATCTTTAGGGGTTTCTCCTTTTGATCAATGATTAAAGCCTTAGGCAAGAATTCAAGAAATTCATTTGGTGCAAAAGGTTCCTTAATGATAGAGAGACAATTGGGATGAACACTTATTGATGTGAGATCCGCATTTCCCTTACTAGAAGATCCACCCTTATTTTTAGGAACATAGATAAATTTGGCAGTTTTTGTAGGAGGATTTGGAGTGTTTTTCACCGAAGAAAACGACGACCCTAGGTTGGTAATTATATCCTCAAGTTTACCGATTCTCGCAGAATCTAGATCTATTCTTTTGTTGACTATAGGTTCTTTCTCTTTAATAATTTCAAAGTAACTCCAACCCTAGATCCATATTGGGTAATATGATTATGAATCTTTTTATCCAAATTTTCAATCAACTCAACAGTGGCAACTTTATTCTCAATAATTTCAAGCCTTTGCATCACATGTTTCAAAGTTAAAACAGTTCCATTAACCAAAAGAGGTGGTGGGCCAAATAAATCTAACATAACATTATAAGCATCAAACATATGGCTACTCAAGAAATCCCCTCCGGTAATGGTATCAAGAATACATCTATTCCAAGGAGTAATGCCTACATAAAAATTGCGAAGAAGAACGGAAGTAGAAAGCTTCCTAGTAGATTTATTTTGAGCATTGCAAATTCTATGCCAAGCATCTTTTAAATTTTCTCCCTCACTTTGTTTGAAGTGAAGAACTTCAAACTCGGGGGACAAAGAAGCGGACAAAGGACTAGCCATTATGACAAGGTAAACGATCTAACACACGAGTAAACCAAAAAAGGCAAGTGAAAAAGAGAGGTGATTGGGAAAGAGAGGGCGAATAAAACGGCAAGGGTGAAGTGGGGATGAGGAAAACGAGAGGCAAATGGCAAATAATGTAAATGCAAGGGAGATGAGTTTGTGATGGGTACTTGGTATGTCTTGACTTGAGTGAATGCCTCCCCAGCAACGGTGCCAGAAATCCTTCTTGCTACATCTTGAGCTTGTGTTGGTTTTCCTTGAAGAGGAAAGGGTGATGCAACAATAGTAGCGTAAGAATTTCCCTCTGTATTTGAGAACGAAGGTATCAATCTAGTAGGAGGCTCCTCAAAAGTCCCACGCACCTACACAAACAAACAAAGAACTCGCAGCCAACGCAATAAAGGGGTTGTCAATTCCTTCACGGCCACTTGCGAAAGTGAGAGCTGATAGAGATTGTATGATAAGATAAATATATTTTTGGTATTTTATAATATAGATTGGAAAGTAAAGATGCAAATAAAAGTAGATTGAAAGCTTATATGATAAAAGATAGACCCGAGGGGCATAGGTTTCACTAGTGGCTTCTCTCAAGATAGCATAAGTATTACAGTGGGTGAACAAATTACTGTCGAGCAATTGATAGAAAAGCGAATAATTATGAGATTATCTAGGCATGATCATGTATATAGGCATCACGTCCGTGACAAGTAGACCGACTCCTGCCTGCATCTACTACTATTACTCCACACATCAACCGCTATCCAATATGCATCTAGAGTATTAAGTTCATAAAGAACAGAGTAACACATTAAGAAAGATGACATGATGTAGAGGGATAAACTCATGCAATGTGATATAAACCCCATCTTTTTGTCCTCGATGGCAACAATACAATACGTGCCTTGCTGCCCTTGTTGTCACTGGGAAAAGACACCGCAAGATTGAACCCAAAGCTAAGCACTTCTCCCATTGCAAGAAAGATCAATCTAGTAGGCCAAACCAAACTGATAATTCGAAGACACTTGCAAAGATAACTTAATCATACATAAAAGAATTCAGAGGAGATTCAGATATTTCTCATAGATAAACTTGATCACAAACCCACAATTCATCGGATCTCGACAAACACACCGCAAAAAGAGTAACATCGAATAGATCTCCAAGAAGATCAAGGAGAACATGGTATTGAGATCCAAAAAGAGAGAAGAAGCCATCTAGCTAATAACTATGGACCCGAAGGTCCGTTGTAAACTACTTACAACTCATCGGAGGGGCTATGGTGTTGATGTAGAAGCCCTCCATGGTCGATTCCCCCTCCGGCGGAGCGCCGGTGAAGGCTCCAAGATGGGATCTCACGGATACAGAAGGTTACGGTGGTGTAAATAGTTTTTCATTGTCGCCTTTGATGTTTTCGGGGTACGTGGATACATATAGGAGGAAGAAGTAGGTCGGTGGTCGCCCGAGGGGCCCATGAGATAGGGGGCGCGCCCAGTAGGGGGACGCGCCCTCCACCTTCCTGGCCGCCTTGGCAACTTCTTGACTTGCACTCCAAGTCCTCTGGATCACGTTCGTTCCAAAAATCACGCTCCCAAAGGTTTCATTCCATTTGGACTCCGTTTGATATTCCTTTTCTTCGAAACACTGAAATAGGCAAAAAAACAGCAATACGGGCTGGGCCTCCGGTTAGTAGGTTAGTCCCAAAAATGATATAAATGTGTAAAATAAAGCCCATAAACATCCAAAATGGGTAATATAATAGCATGGAACAATAAAAAATTATAGATATGTTGGAGACATATCAGCGACTCTCCGACGGTGGTTGAAACTCGAAGGGTCAGAGAACACCTTCAGACGGCTTTGGCGCAGCAGGAGGCATACTCTTATAGCCGAGACAGGATTCATTCGACCCCTCTCCCAAGCCGGAGCCCGAGTTACACCAGGCACATGGATTCGGCGGCCGTTTCAAGCAATGCCCAGTGCCGTGACCAGCCGGGCGGGCATGATCCGGTGCGTGATGGGGTTCCTAACTTGGTTGGTCAGGGCAGGATATGCCAAGAGGCTGAGTGGGCGGCTCAGCAGGAGGCTGAACAGGCGGCTCAGCGGGCGGCTTACCAATCTTTTCCGGTTTATCCGACGACTTCTATTGAGGCAGGCGTGACCACTAGGACTGGAGGTGTCCCTTGTCTGGTGGTGGCTCTGCATAATGAGCGTTTGCCCAAGGATTTCAAGGGGCCTCGAAAGGTGCCTAATTACATGGCCGACTTGCAGCCTGGGGCATGGATTGAAAGCTACGAGATGGCCATGGAGCTACTGGAAGTCAGTGACGCTGCAATGGCCAAGTACTTTACCATGATGTTGGATGGAACGACCCGCACTTGGTTAAAGGGGCTGCCACCTAATTCCATCGGTTCATGGGCAGAGTTGAAAGCCCGGTTTATTCAGAACTTCAAAGATACATGCAAGCAGCCCATGTCAGTTGTGGATTTGACTAATTGCAAGCAAGAGGAGGGTGAGTCCACGACCCATTGGGTATGCCGGGTCAAGGCCATAATACATTCGTTTGATAAGATGGATCCCGGCTCTGCTGTCCTAATTTTGGAGAAAAAAATGCCGTTTTACGCCTCTGAAAATGAAGCTGGGGTGGCTCAAACGTGTTTGTAATGACATGGTCCAGCTGATGGCGGCTCTAGTCCAATACGCCGACTCTGATGGTACCAAGGATCCCGAGTGTGATGATGAGAAGACAAGGAAGGTAAAGAAGAACGACAATGCCAAGGGTCCTCAGCATAACCCGACAAATCAAGGAGGCAATAATAAACGTAAGGCTGATGGTATCTCGGAGTTTATGGCTAACACCAATGCGTAGGGTAACAACCAACAACCTAAGGGGAGACCACCTCCTCGGTCCGGCAGGTCAAGTCCCACTCTTGAGTAGTTGCTAAATGAGCCCTGTCCAAGGCACGGTACTCAGCAGAAACCGGCCATTCACTTGTGGAAGGATTGTACGATCATGAAGGCTTTCAAGAATTCTAACATGTTTGACAACAACCATGGGCCGGGCGGCGGCTCGGGTGGTGGCGGTTTTCATGGCCCGGGCGGCGGTTCAAATTCCAATTTTCAAGGCTCTCAAGGTAATCAAGGTGGTTATAATCAGCAATCTGGATAGGAAGGTCAGCAGTAGTAGCAATCTGGATATCAGAGTAATCCAAAGCAGCTGAATAGTGGACAGTATCATGTGCTTACCAGCAGTTTGTGCAAACGAGACATGAAGCTTCATAAGAGGGTGGTGAACGCTGTTGAGCCGACAGTTCCTCGTTATTTGAGATGGTCTGAGCAGCCTATCCTATGGAGTAGGGAAGATCACCCTCGCCGGGTTGATAATCCGGGTCACTTGGCCTTGGTGGTGGCACCTCAGGTTGGTGGATATAAATTCACTAAGGTACTCATGGATGGAGGCAGCAGCATCAATATCCTCTATTATGAGACCTTCCGTCGCATGGGGTTGACTGATAAAAATCTTAAGACTTCCAACACTATTTTTGATGGAGTGGTGCCTGGTAAGTCGGCGTACCCAGTGGGCAAGATTGAACTGGAAGTGGCCTTTGGTGATGAGCATGATTCTAGGGCTGAAAAGTTAACTTTTGAGGTGGTTAAAATCAAGAGCCCGTATCACGCCCTGTTCGGACGGCCGACTTATGCCAAATTCATGGCACGGCGTTTTATGTTTATCTGTAGCTCAAGATGCCGTGTCATAAGGGCACTATCACAGTGCATGGGAGTCAGAATATAGCCTTGGAATGTGAGGAAGGCGATGTTGCTTACACTGAATCTGTTTGTGCAACAGAGGATTTGAAGTTTTACAAGGACAATGTTGACCCGGCGGACATGACGTCTTTGAAGAAGCCAAGCACAGAACATGAGCTAGTGATGAAGTTTAAGTCAGTCGATGACACCAAGCTTGTTGATTTTGTTCCAGGTGACTCACCTAAGCAGTTCAGCATCAGTGCTAATTTGGATCCCAAATAGGAAGGCACGCTCATCGAGTTCATCCGTGAGAACCGGGACATCTTTGCATGGAAGCCTTCTGACATGCCAGGTGTACCGAGAAAACTCGCTGAGCACACTCTCAATATTGATCCAAAATTTAAGCCGGTCAAGCAGTTTCTTTGGCGGTTCAATGAAGAGAGGTGTAAGGCCGTTGGTGAGGAAGTGGCCCGGCTCTTGGCGGCCGGGTTCATTGTGGAAGTTTTTCATCCATAGTGGTTGGCTAACCCGGTGCTTGTGATTAAGAAGAACGGCACCTGGCGTATGTGTGTGGATTACACGGATTTAAATAAGGCTTGTCCAACTGATCCCTTCGCTCTCCCTTGTATTGATCAAATCATTGATGCTACGGCAGGTTGTGAGCGTTTGAGGTTTTTTGATGCTCATTCTGGTTATCATCAGATCAAGATGGTAGTTAAGGACCAGGAGAAGACGACTTTTGTTACTCCGTTTGGAGCCTTCTACTATGTGTCTATGCCTTTTGGGCTTAAGAGTGCCCAGGCGACTTATCAGCGATGTGTGCGGAACTGTCTTCACAATTAGATTGGGTGCAATGTTCATGCTTATGTGGACGACATTGTGGTAAAGTCCAGAGAGAAGGAGACCTTGATAGATGATATGAAGGAAACATTTGATAATCTTCGGGTTTATAAGATGATGCTTAACCCAGCCAAGTGCGTTTTTGGTGTGCCAGCAGGCAAGCTTTTGGGTTTTCTAGTTTCTAACAGAGGCATTGAGGCTAACCCGGAGAAGATCAAGGAAATCACCTCTTTGGCTAAGCCGGCGTGTATCAATGATGTTCAGCGTTTCACGGGCCGCATTGCCGCTTTAAGCCGGTTCATAAGCCGGTTAGGTGAGAAGGCCATACCGCTGTATCAGATGATGAAGAAGACAGACGACTTTGTCTGGAGTGATGCTGCTAACGTTGCCTTTGAAGATTTTAAGAGACAGCTGGCTGAGCCGCCAGTCCTTGCTGCTCCCATTGATAAGGAGCCATTATTGTTATATGTGGCTGCTAACACACGTGCCGTCAGTGTGGCCATTGTGGTGGAGCGCAAGGAGGCTGGCAAGGAACATCCGGTTCGACGGCCGGTTTAATACATTAGTGAGGTGCTTATTGAGTCCAAGAAAAGGTATCCACGTTGGCAGAAGCTCGTTTATGGGGTGTTCATGGCAAGTCGGAAGCCTAAGCAATATTTCCTGGGTCATCCCATCACTGTGGTCAGTTCTGCTCCTTTGGGAGATATCATTCAAAACAGAGAAGCCACAGGACGAGTCGCCTAGTGGGCCATTGAACTTGGGCCTCATGGTTTAAAGTATGTGCCACGCACTGCTATCAAGTCTCAAGCACTGGTGGACTTTATCAACGATTGGACAGAGCTGCAGATGCCTGAAGAGAAGCCGAACAACACATATTGGACTATTCACTTTGATGGGTCCAGGCAATTGGAGGGCTCGGGGGCTGAAGTTGTTTTAGCTTCCCGTCGAGGTGACAAATTTTGTTATGTGCTATGGTTGATGTTTCCCTATACTAACAATGCAGCTGAGTATGAGGCCTTGCTCCATGGTCTTCGGATGGCTAAGGAGATGAGCTTAAGCCGGGTAAGGTGCTTTGGCGACTCAGATCTTGTGGCTCAACAAGTATCAGGCAAATGGGATTCCAAGGATCCTCTCATGGCGGCTTACCATCGTGAAGTTGATGCTATTGCTGGACACTTCAAGGGTTACCAGGTGGAGCACATTGACCGCAGAAAGAATGAGGCGGATGATGCCTTAAGCCGGCTGGGGTCTCAGCGTAAGCCGGTGCCGCCTAACACTTTCTTGGATATTCTGCATAACCCTTGTGTCAAGTTGCCTACAGAGGAATACTTGGTTGTTCCTGACCCGGAAGCACAATTGGTGGGGGCTCTTCACGTCATCCTAGGACAGTGCCATACTTGGCTTACATGACCCGGGGCGAGTTTCTTGAGGATGAAACCTTGGCCAGGCAGATAACCCTGCGGTCTAAGTTAATGACAATTGCCAATGGCGAGTTACATCATCGCAGTGTCACTAGGGCATTTCAGCATTGTGTTTCTCCTGAGGAAGGTCAAGAAATTCTTCGTGAGATTCATGAAGGATATTGTGGCCATCATGCTGGTTCAAAGTCCCTTGTGGACAAGGCTTTTCGTCATGGATTTTATTAGCTGACAGCTCACGCTGATGCGGAGGATCTGGTCAGTAAATGTGACGGTCGTCAGAAATTCTCACGACGGGCTCACGTGCCGGCTCAAGAATTGAGGATTATTCCAATTACTTGGCCGTTTGCAGTCTGGGGACTTGACATGGTTGGGCCTTTCAAAAGGTCCAAAGATAAAAAGACCCACCTCTTGGTGGCGGTTGACAAATTTACAAAGTGGGTTGAGGCAGAGCCAGTTAGTAAGTGTGATGCAGCCACGATGGTTCAATTCATGAAAAAGGTGCTTTTTCGCTTTGGTTTTCCACACAGCATTATAACTGACAATGGTACTAATCTATCCAAGGGTTCCATGGAGGAGTTCTGTCAACGTGAGCATATTCGGCTTGATGTTTCATCAGTAGCTCACCCTTAATCCAATGGTCAAGCTGAACGAGCCAATCAGGAAATCCTGAAGGGCATCAAACCTCGGCTTATGGTTCCTTTGCAATGGACACCGGTTTGTTGGATGGAGGAGTTATCTTCTGTGATATGGAGCATCAATACTACTCCTAACAAGTCCGGGTTACACGCCTTTGCTCATGGTTTACGGAGCAGAGGCGGTTCTACCTAGTGACATCTATCATGACTCGCCCCGTGTGGCGGCTTACGTTGAAGCTGGAAACGAACAAGCCCGTCAGGATGCACTTGACTTGTTAGATGAAAAGCGTGACTTCGCAGTAGCCCGCTTGGCGATTTACCAACAGGACCTGCACTGTTATCACAGCCGCTGGGTTAAGTCCAGAACCTTTCAAGAAGGTGATTTGGTGCTCCAGCTCATCCAGGATCAAACTGATGCACACAAGTTATCCCCACCTTGGGAAGGGCCCTTTGTGGTCAGCAAGAACTTGAACAACGGGTCATACTACCTTATTGATGTACGAGAGCACAAAGACTCACGTAAGTCGGAGGAAGAGACCCGCCGGCCGTGGAATATCGCTCATCTTCGGCCTTACTACACTTGATCCACCGGCTCTCATGATGTACATATTTTGACGATGTATACATTATGATAAGTAATAAAACAGGACCTCTGTCCTTTTCATCCTCAATGATCATATGTTTTCATCATCATCATTTCAAACGACCAATTGGGGGCTGATCGTATTCGAATCTAGCTTAACCCTCTTGGTCCGTCTCATGATCGTATTCGAATCTAGCCGTTAAAACTCATGATCACTAGTGGGCTTCCTATTCAAACATAGGTCGTATTCGAACCAAAGAGAACATACCTGTCGGTACTCTCTTGATTGGCACACAACCAAACTCACTAGGGGGCTTATTGATCCTATTCGAATCATAGCTTAACCCCTTTTGGGTCCGACTTTGATCGTATTCGAATCAGAGTCGTTAAAAAACTCTCAAGGTCATTTGGGCTTCCTGTTCAAACATAGGTCGTATTTGAACCAAAGAGAACATAGTTGTCGGTACCCTCTTAATCGGCGCAACGCCAAAGCCACTGGGGGCTACATGATCGTATTCGAATCCTAGCTTAACCCCTTTGGAACGGTTTACTGATCGTTTCCGAATCAGAACCCTTGATTTTTTTTCTTTCTATTTGGCTCAAATTTTGTTTGAAAGCAACCTTTGTTTTGTCTTGAGACCTTTTTTTTCAGATCTAAGTATAAGTGTGGTTTAAATTTAACCCGCCTTGGTTTTTGGACGATAAGTTGCCAGCATATGACATCATCATACATTTGGAAGTGTTGGTTTCTAAGGATTGGGTTATCACCCTTACTGTTCAGGTCACATAAACCGACAGTACAAATTCAACATCACATGTATGATATTATAGTTGTGTTTCAAAGCTATAATTCATAACAGGCTTATCTGTGACTCTTTTTATATTTGGGGTTATATGTAAGATATTATGACCCGCCCTGTGGTAAGACGCCAAGGGTTCTTGTGATCTATTTATGTGTGCATGAGAGTTCAATGACTTTCTTAAGCATAAGGAAAACAGATGATAAGTATAAAAAGGGGTGAATATAAGACGGCGGCTAACAATGTTGAGCACCAAAACGTGCACGATGGCAAATCAAAGCAAAGTCATTTCTACTCTGTTACATGACTCCCCAAGTCCAAATGATTAAATTGTTTTTTTAGCGGGTTACAAAGATGAGCCGCCCGGCGGATCAATTTTCTTGTTAGCCTGAAGCTTCCAGATCAACAATCTCTGCTTCTTCGTCCTGTTCCCTGTCCTGAAAGGTTGATGATGACCACTTAATGGCATTCAAAGCTTGAAATTCAGCTTCATCATCAATTAATCCGGCCGGGTCAACTTCAGGGGTGAAGGTATGCTTACGGATTGGAGGGATCAGGCTGGTCACTTTATAATGTGGTGCTGGTATCCTCGGGTTCTCCGCGTCATAACCCGGCTGGTACCTGGTGAGATCCGCCTCATCAGCAATCAGTGTGGCCACAGGGCGTATTTCTTTCACACAAGCGGCAAAGTCCTCCTGTTCAAATGGCGTTCCATCCTCCTTAAGGCTTGGATACCCAATGGAGATGTCGGTCGGGTCTAATTCTGGAAGCCAAGCTTTGGCCCGGCTTAAGGCAGCCACGGCTCCAGCTCTTGCATACGACCACCTTAATTCATTGAATCACTGGGGCAGCACAGAAAGCTTCCTTAGCACATCCACCAGGAGGGTGGGAACTTCATTTGACAGGGCCACTGTGTCTAAGGCACGATGAGATCCGGTGTAGAGTTGTTCCACCAGCGTATAAACCACCTTCAGCTTTATCAGCATATCTTGGTTAAGATTTGTGCTCTTGGGGCCTGCATAGCAATATCAGGTGAGTTAATGCTAATTCATATGATCACTGGAAAGATTCAAATATTCGACACTAGCAGGGTAATTCCTGCTCGTCCTCTAGTAGGTAAATGATAAAAAAGAATTTTTGATGCGGAGTGATACTTTGGCATAATTTCAATGCAAATCTTCTTAATTGTGGCATGAATATTCAGATCCGAAAGATTCAAGACAAAAGTTCATATTGACACAAAAATAATAATACTTCGAGCATACTAATCAAAGCAATCATGTCTTCTCAAAATAACATGGCCAAAGAAAGTTATCCCTACAAAATCATATAGTCTGGCTATGCTCCATCTTCCCCACACAAAATATTTAAATCATGCACAACCCCGATGACAAGCCAAGCAATTGTTTCATACTTATGACATTTTCAAAACTTTTTCAATCTTCACGCAATACATGAGCGTGAGCCATGGATATAGCACTATATGTGGAATAGAATGGTGGTTGTGGAGAAGACAAAAAAGAGGGAAGATAGTCTCACACCAACTAGGCGTATCAACGGGCTATGGAGATGCCCATCAATAGATATCAATGTGAGTGAGTAGGGATTGCCATGCAACGGATGCACTAGAGCTATAAGTATATGAAAGCTCTACAAAAGAAACTAAGTGGGTGTGCATCTAACTTGCTTGCTCACGAAGACCTAGGGCATTTTGAGGAAGCCCATCATTGGAATATACAAGCCAAGTTCTATAATGAAAGATTCCCACTAGTATATGAAAGTGACAAAATGAGAGACTCTCTATCATGAAGATCTTGGTGCTACTTTGAAGCACAAGTGTGGTAAAAGGATAGTAGCATTGTCCCTTCACTCTTTTTCTCTCATTTTTTTATTTGGGCCTTTTCTCTCTTTTTTTATGGCCTCTTTTTTCGTCCGGAGTCTCATCCCGACTTATGGGGGAATCATGGTCTCCATCATCCTTTCCTCACTTGGGACAATGCTCTAAAAAATGATGATCATCACACTTTTATTTTTCTTACAACTCAACAATTACAACTCGATTCTTAAAACAAGGTTTGACTCTATATGAATGCCTCCAACGGTGTACCGGGATATGCAATGAATCAAGAGTGACATGTATGAAAGAATTATGAACGGTGGCTTTGCCACAAATACGATGTCAACTACATGATCATGCTAACAATATGACAATGATGGAGCGTGTCATAATAAATGGAATGGTGGAAAGTTGCATGGCAATATATCTCGGAATGGCTATGGAAATGCCATGATAGGTAGGTATAGTGGCTGTTCTGAGGAAGGTATATGGTGGGTGTATGATACCGGCGAAAAGTGCGCGGTATTAGAGAGGCTAGCAATGGTGGAAGGATGGGAAAAGTGCGTATAATCCATGGACTCAAATTAGTCATAAAGAACTCATATACTTATTGCAAAAAATTAGAAGTTATCAAAGCAAAGTATTACGCGCATGCTCCTAGGGGGATAGATTGGTAGGAAAAGACCATCGCTCGTCCCCGACCGCCACTCATAAGGAAGACAATCAATAAATAAATCATGCTCCGACTTCATCACATAACGGTTCACCATACGCACATGCTACGGGAATCACAAACTTTAACACAAGTATTTCTCAAATTCACAACTACTCAACTAGCATGACTCTAATATCACCATCTCCATATCTCAAAACAATTATCAAGCATCAAACTTCTCATAGTATTCAACACACTCATAAGAATTCTTACAAATCTTGTATGCTTAGCATATTAGGATTATTTAAGCAAATTACCATGCTATTTAAGACTCTCAAAATACTCTAAGTGAAGCACAAGAGATCAATAGTTTCTATAAAACAAATGCACCAACGTGCTCTAAAATATATAAGTGAAGTACTAGAGCAATAACAAAAACTACTCCAAAAGATATAAGTGAAGATCAATGAGTAGTCGAATAATTATGCAACTATGTGAAGACTCTCCCATTTAATAATTTCGGATCTTGATACTTTATTCAAACAGCAAGCAAAGCTAAAGAAAACTACATTGCAAGGATAGCACAACTCATGTGAAGAAGCAAAAAGTTAGGCTCAACCGATACTAACCGATAGTTGTTGAAGAAGAAAGGTGGGATGCCTACAGGGGCATCCCCAAGCTTAGATGATTGAGACTTCTTGAAATATTATCTTGGGGTGCCTTGGGCATCCCCAAGCTTGAACTTTTGTGTCTCCCTAATTCCTCTCATATCATGGTTTCTCTTTTTATCAAAAGCTTCATTCACAACAAACTCAACAAGAACTCGTGAGATAAGTTAGTATAAACCAATGCAAAACCTTATCATTTTCTACTGTAACAAATCACTAACATTATTATTCAACATTGCATACTAAATGCCTCTGCATATTTAATACTCCTATCCTCAAATAGAATCATTAAACAAACAAACATATGCAAACAATGCAAGCATAACAACAATCTGCCAGAACAGTACAGTCTGTAAAGAATGCAAGAGTATCAGTACTTCCCTAACTCCAAAAATTATGAAATAAAATTCCCACTGTAATAAATTTATCAGAGCTCAATATGCAAAAATATTCAACATTATACCACTCTATGACTTTTCAAGGGAATTTTTGCAACAGCGGTAAACTTTCTGTTTTCAAACAGCAACATGGATACTAGCAAAATAAGCATGGCAAAGGCTATCTTGACTTTTTTATTGAAACTAAAGATGCAAAACATTAATCTAAATAACAGCAAGAGAATACTAACAAAAGAAAATGACGCTCCAAGCGAAACACATATCATGTGGTGAATAAAAATATAGCTCCAAGTAAAGTTACCGATGAACAAAGACGAAGGAGCGGATGCCTTCCGGGGCATCCCCAAGCTTAGGCTCTTGGTTGTCCTTGAATATTAACTTGGGATGCCTTGGGCATCCCCAAGTGAGGGAGTCCTGGACTAGGGGGTGTCCGTATAGCCGAACTATCATCATTGGCCGGACTCCAAGACTATGAAAATACAAGATTGAAGACTTCGTCCCGTGTCCGGATGGGACTTTCCTTGGCGTGGAAGGCAAGCTTGGCAATACGGATATGTAGATCTCCTACCATTGTAACTGACTCCGTGTAACCCTCGCCTTCTCCGGTGTCTATATAAACCGGAGGGTTTTAGTCCATAGGATGAACAACAATCATACCATAGGCTAGCTTCTAGGGTTTAGCCTCCTTGATCTCGTGGTAGATCCACTCTTGTACTACCCATATCATCAATATCAATCAAGCAGGAGTAGAGTTTTACCTCCATCGAGAGGGCCCGAACCTGGGTAAAAACATCGTGTCCCTTGTCTCCTGTTACCATCCACCTAGACGCACAGTTCGGGACCCCCTACCCGAGATCCGCCGGTTTTGACACCGACATTGGTGCTTTCATTGAGAGTTCCTCCGTGTCGTCGCTTATAGGCCCGATGGTTCGTTCGATCATCAACGACAACGAAGTCCAGGGCGAGACTTTTCTCCCCGGACAGATCATCGTATTCGGCGGCTTTGCACTGCGGGCCAATTCGCTTGGCCATCTGGAGCAGATTGAAAGCTACTCCCCTGGCCGTCAGGTCAGATTTGGAAGTTTGAACTTCACGACCGACATCCGCGGAGACTTGATCTTCGACGGATTCGAGCCACAGCCGTGCGTGCCGCACTGCCACGATGGGCATGATCTAGCTCTGCTGCCGGACAGTGCCCTGGAGGCCGCACAAGAGTCCACTCTGACCCTTAACTTGGAGCCGACTGCGCCGATCGAGGATCGGTGGCTAGACACCGCCTCGGGGGCTGCTACCTCTACGGCGATGGAGCCGAATACCGACCCTGTCCTTTGTGAAACCCGTGACTCCGAGGTGCCGGACTCCTCACCGGACTCCGAACCTCCCGCGCCCCTACCAATCGAATCCGATTGGGCGCCGATCATGAAGTTCACCGCTGCGGACATCTTTTAGCACTCACCTTTTGGCGACATCCTGAATTCGCTAAAGTATCTCTCGTTATCAGGAGAGCCCTGGCCGGACTACGGTCAGGACGGTTGGGATGCGGACGACGAAGAAATTCCAAACCCACCCACCACCCACTTTGTAGCCACTGTCGACGACCTAACCAACATGCTAGACTTCGACTCCGAAGACATCGACGACGATGCCAGAGACGACCAAGAACCAGCGCCCACAGGGCACTGGAAAGCCACCTCAAATCACGATGTATGCATGGTGGATACACCAAAAGGTAGCGATAACGAGGAACAACGGGACGCGGCGAAGGATAATTCCCCCGAAAAGCAGCCAAAATGGCGCCGCAAGCGCCGCCCGAAGTCCCGCCTCGACAACAACAGCACAGACCCAGCCGTAGAGCAGGGCGAACCAGTGGACGACGAACATGCCACCAAGAAACCGTCCGAACAGGATGAATGGGACGAGCAACCCATCCCCGGCAAAAACAACAGTCCAGACGATCTGATGCCGGACACATCACCGGAGCATAAGAACCTCCACAAAAGGCTCGTCGCCACTGCAAGAAGTTTGAAGAAGCAGAAGCGGAATCTCAAAACAGCGGAAGACGTACTCGGAATGAGATGGAGCAACTCAAGACCTCAGACAAATACGGCGATAGTCACCAAGCAAAGAGCTACCCGAAGCGCAAGCTGTTCTCGGAATTTGACGAGGAGGCTGTAGAGCCCCCACAGTCAAAAAACAAAGAGGCCGCCTGGTCGGATAGATGACCATATGACAAGCTAAGAACGGCAAGCGGCGCCGCACACAAGCCGGCACACGATCCACATAAGGATCCTCGCAAAAAGGATGGCCCGGTCAGGTCCATCTATGGGCCAAGAAAGAAGGCCCCAGGAAGCAGCACAACACGTCGAGTGTTCGAAAACAACAGCACACCTAAATACAGGGGCGCCGCACACCCCCTATGTTTCACCAATGAGGTACTAGATCATGAATTTCCAGTGGGATTCAAGCCCGTAAACATAGAAGCATACGACGGAGCAACAGACCCTAGAGTCTGGATTGAGGATTATATCCTACACATACATATGGCTAGAGGAGACGATCTCCATGCCATAAAATACCTACCCCTCAAGCTCAAAGGGCCAGCTCGGCATTGGCTCAAAAGCCTCCCAGAAAATACTATTGGAAGTTGGGAAGAGCTCGAGGATGCGTTTCGAGCAAATTTTCAGGGGACTTATGTCTGCCCTCCGGATGCAGACGATTTAAGTCACATAACTCAAGAGCCCGGAGAGTCAGCTCGGAAATTCTGGAACAGGTTCCTCACCAAAAAGAACCAAATAGTCGACTGTCCGGACGCCGTAGCCCTAGCAGCCTTCAAACATAACGTCCGAGACGAATGGCTCGCCAGACACCTCGGCCGGGAAAAGCCAAGGACAATGGCCGCACTAACGAGCCTCATGACCCGCTTCTGCACGGGAGAAGATAGCTGGCTGGCAAGACACAGCACCAGCGACCCGAGTACATCCGAGGTCAGGGATGGAAATGGGAAGCCACGACGCAGAAAAGACCAGCGCCGGACTAAGGAAAACGGCCCAAAGAACACGGCGGTCAACGCCGGGTTCAAAAGATCTCGGCCGAATAACAAAACACTACCTCTTAAGGACAACAGTGACGAGCTATCCAACCTAAACAAAATCTTGGACAGGATATGTCAAATCCACAGTACCCCCGGGAAGCCTGCAAACCATACCCACAGAGATTGTTGGGTCTTCAAACAGTCCGACCGACTTAACGCCGAACACAAGGGCTCGACACACCAAGCGAGGACGATGACGAACCCCACAAGCAGAGCACCAGAAAACAAAAGAGCTTCCCACAAGAAGTCAAAACAGTGAATTCACTTCAAGTGATAACAAGGAAAAATAGGGCAACACCTACTAAAGTGCGTGCCGCACGGTCCACACCAGCGGAGTCCCAAAGCTGGATGGCAAAACCAATTACTTTCGACCATCAGGATTACTTCAGAAGTATCCAAAACGCAGGATGGAACGCTTTGATACTGGATCCTATAATCGGTGGACTACAATTTACACAAGTCCTAATGGATGGTGGCAGCGATATAAACCTGCTATACCAGGACACAATCCGCAGAATGGGTATAGACCCTACCAAAGTTCGCCATAGCAGCACGTCCTTTATAGGAGTGACGCCGGGCCCTTATGCCAATTGTACGGGCTCCTTACTACTAGAAGTTGTGTTCGGTTCATCCGACAACTTCCGTCGCGAAAAGCTAATCTTCCATATCGCCCCATTTAAAAGTAGCCATCAAGCACTATTGGGACGCGAAGCTTTCACCCGCTTCAATGCAATACCGCATTACGCGTCTCTTACACTTAAAATGCCCGGTCCACGCGGCATCATCTCATTAAAAGGTCACTCAGACCCCTGACACGGTTAGGCGAGTCCGGCATAAATAAACAAGGGGCTTCCTAGCCGCATACCCCTTTACAAGGGGTTGCACGAACGAAGAATGAGAGCCAATAAAGCTCAATTTTATTAATTTCTTAAATCATACTCTGTTTTAAATACATTTTTCGCATGATATTTTTCAAACTAAGTTCTTCTCTTTTACAGATGAACAACGTGCTACACCCGTCCAGGATACAGCACAACGGAGACACAGGCGTAGACGTGCAGCAGGGACCCGTCGCAAGGATTCTTTTCAGATTAAGACCCTGCATAAACCTTTTTTACTGTCTCTTGTTGATACACATCCCCCGGTTTCCTACCATAACCGAGGAGGAGGCCGACATTTTGGCATCGGCCGCGTAAGAAGATTTCGCGCGTACCTGGGCACTAGGGGCTTAGGGCATCGTTCTGCCCGTTTTCATAAAGACTGAATACCTTAGGGAGTGTTCGGCGTCTCGAGTTAGGCCTTATATGCATCAGCTCCGAATCATGTCTTTGGTCAAATGTTGGGTTTGCCCGGCTCCTGTGTTTTGCTGCCTTACGTTCCGTTTTATCGGCTAACGCGGCACCAGGAGAACTACTGCGATTGTGCCCCGGTTCGGCCTGGCGAGCACCTCAGTAGAGAAAGCCAAAAACTGACTATCATGATATAGCGAGATACTGGTCAACCACTCGATCGACTACCGGAATGTCTAGAATTCCTCCGCTTTGACGAAGGACCGTTTCCTGGTCAGGCACACACGCGCCCCGAATTCGGAGAGTGTGGTGCCCCTAGGGGCTATATCGTAGCCCCACCTTCGAACTCCTATGGCTAAGTGAAAGTGATAAAGCATTATAGTCCGGTTGCCTAGTTTGCTACGCTACCACCTCCTTCACAGGACCAAGACGTTGGATTAAGTGTGAAAATGCGCCTTTTTGCAAACACCCCCGCACCATGTGCGTGGGGGCTGAAGCCGAAGACTGCCATCTTTCAGGTTATATATACATATACATTAACGGCCGCACAGGAGATATTTCAATACTTGAACGCACAAGTATAAAAAGCCCTTATATTATAAATATGGTTTTACAAATCATACATGTCATTTGAACATAATGTTTTTCGAGCACTGCGACTCTACTAAACGAGCGCCCCACAGGACTTCCTCAAAATAGTGCTCGGCGGGTAATCGGCTTCTGTCCGAATCCCGGGACGCAACGTCGGTGGCATCCATCTCTGCCCAGTATGTTTTGACACGGGCGAGAGCCATCCATGCACCCTCTATGCATGCCGACCGCTGCATCGCCTTGATATGCGGCACCGCATCAAGGAATTGCTGCACTAAGCCAAAATAACTCTTCAGCTTGGGTCTTTCCGGCCACAGATGAGCCACCACATCCTTCATGGCAAGTCCGGACAGCCTATTCAGCTCAGCCCACTCAGCCAACCGATCGGTTAATGGAAGGGGACGCCCCGGACTATGGAATTGAGACCAAAAAAGCTCTTCCATTTCGTGATCCTTTTGGCTCCGGAAGTGCACGACCGCGTCCGCCGCACTCGCCGCAAAATTCAGATAAGGATCCTCCGCACCCCACAACTGGCCCAACTGAGCATACTTTGGATCCGTGAACTTCCTACGCAGCAGAAAGGGCTTTCCAGCTGCAATGTCTCCGGCCTAACGCAGCTCCTCCTTTATAGCCTGCATTGCAGAACGGGCATCCTTGGCTTCGGCGGTGGCCTTCTTCAGGTCCTCTTTCCCCGCTTGGTGTTCTCTCTCAAGAACCTCATAGCGGTCGGTAGCATCCTTCAGTTTCACGGCCATTCCGGCCATCTCCTCCCTGCTTCGGCAGTGAGCAGACTTTTCGGCTTTTAGCTCTTCTGCTGCCTTCGAGGCAGCCGCATCACTCCTTCTGGCTTGCTCCTTGGCTCTAGCAAGCTCTGCCCGAAGGTCCTCCATAGCAGCGGCGCCATCTGCATCAAGCATACATGTTGTAAGGTGTGGGCATGAGCTCCCTTACTAGGTGACCGCGGAGAAACCACCTACCTTGTGACTCGTCAAGTCATTTATTGACCAGCGCGATGTCTGCATCCGCAACGTCGAGTTGTCGCTTTAGTTCGGCAACTCTATCAGTCCGGCTGGCCACCGAACGGTCTGCCACCTGAATAGGAAGGGCGACATCTTATACCTGAGACTATGATCCTCGGCACGCTGTCGCTTTCGACAACATACCGAGTCTCAGGGGCTACTATCTATACAGGGCGCACTCTATGTGCAAAACTGTCAAAAGGTATGTCATTTTTACGTACCTCAAACCACGTCAGTAAACTTCTGACGACCTCATGCAACCCGCTCTCAGCGGATGAAATCCTTTCAATCACCATACTCATTAAAGTACGATGATCTTCTGAGATAGACGCCCTCTCGAGCAGATCCTTCAGCTCCCCCGGCCGTACACCAGTTGGTGCCGAACCCTCCGGCCCCGCCGGACTCGGGGAGACCCTCCGTGACGACACCTCAGGGTCGTCCACCCCGCCTGACGGTGCGGCAGATGGAGGCGTTTTGCTCTCCATCATCTCCGGACGAAGATCCCCCAAAGATGAGCTCTGCTGAGAAGGGCTGAGATCCGAACTACAAGGTAAGAACTCCGGTTATCCTCAGAAATAAAAATAGGGATGTCCCTTATTACAAAACTCCCCTTTTCTACTTACGGCTCGCTAGAGGGCTGATTCCCTTAGGGAAATAGTGCGGCCGGGGCTTCTCCTGGCGCAGGACCCTTCGATGAAGATTTCTTCCCCCGCTTTGAGGCCTTGGCCTCCGGATCTTCGGAAGCGGTCCTCTTCTCCCCCTGGAGGGAGGGGTTCTCGATCCCCCCTTCTTTGAGAGCCTCCTTAGCAGAGGCACCAGTTTTCCTGTTTTTCCCTTCGCCCTCATCTGAAGGCGCAACCTCCAGCATCTTGACTAACACCGGATCCGACGTGGTCTCCGGGAGGGGGGCCGGACACCGTATCAGTTTTGCTTGCACTATCCACTCCTGTTAGGGGATAGCTGGTTAAAAGGCACATCCATGATAAATAAACGGACGGTATGTCCAGACACAGGACTACTACTTGAGTATCCGAGCGATTGCAGCTTAGGCCGGCGTCCTTGGTCAAGTCCGGACACATCTCTTGTGATCCGAAGAACAGTTTATACATCTCCACAGGTGTCATACCCATGAAGTGTTGAAGAGCTCGCGGTCCCTCTGAATTGAATTCCCACATGCGGAGGGGGCGGTGTTTGCAGGGCAGAAGACGCCGAATCAGCATAACCTGCGTCACTACGACCAGATTGATCTCCCTCTCTTGGAGGTCTCGAATCCGGCCCTGCAATATTGGTACGTCCTTGGACGGCCCCTAGTCAAGCCCTTTGCTGACCCATGACGCCAGCCGTTGTGGAGGGCCCAAGCGAAAGGCAGGCAGCGGCACCTGCCTGCTGCCCCTGGGAGCGGTGATATAGAACCACTCCTGTTGCCACAAGCCGAGCTCCTTTTGAAAAGAGCCCTCGGGCCATGGAGCATCGGCCCTCTTACTTATAACCGCCCCTCCGCACTCTGCCAGTCGCCCCTCGGTCATCTTCGGCTCCACGTTGAAAGTCTTGAGCCACAAACCGAAGTGAGGGGTAGTGCGGAGGAAGGCTTCGCAGACGACAATGAACGATGAGATGTGGAGCATGGACTCCGGAGCCGAGTCATGGAATTCCAGCCCATAGTAAAACATGAGCCCTCTCACGAAGGGATCCATCGGGAAGCCTAAACCCCGACGGAGGTGACACACGAACACGACACTCTCACCAGGCTCGAGACTTGGAATGACTTGCCCTTGGGCAGGCAACCTATGCGAAATCTCGTAGGTTAGGTACCTGGCGTCTCTCAGCTTTAGCACGTCCTCTTCCGTGATGGAGGAGGACATCCACCAGCCCTGTAGGTCGGAGTCGGACATTGTCGAAGGTCCGAAGCGCCCGAATCTGGAGCCTTGGGTGTTGGAACTCGGGGCGCGGGGCGGATTCGATTGAGGATTGAAGAAAAAGAACAGGCCTTGGTCTCATTATAAAGCGAGAGAATACCAAGAGCCGTCCCCGTGACCGTTTAGAACTCGCCTTCGATGGAGGGGGCGTGGCAACGGGCGCGGTTGGGTTACCCACGTCCATATTGATGAGAATCCTGGAATAAGGGGACACGATCTCTGCTTCGACAAGACGTGCCAAGGAAACCGCTTCGCTAAACGCGCTGAGGTGGAATAATAAAAACGATTCGAGTAAAGGCTTGGTTGTGGTGTGACGTCACGCCACAAAATACGTCAGCAGATTGAACTTGTGTAAATATTATTCTCTTTACGGTGGTATGTGGAATTTATTTTGCAGAGCTGGACACTATCATGGTGTTCACAATCTTCTATGAATTATTTGGAGGAGGAACCCGCATTGCAATGCCGAAGACAATATGCGTTCTGGACTCGTCGTCATTGAAGCCTGGTTCAGGGGCTACTGAGGGAGTCCTGGACTAGGGGGTGTCCGGATAGCCGAACTATCATCATTGGCCGGACTCCAAGACTATGAAGATACAAGATTGAAGACTTCATCCCGTGTCCAGATGGGACTTTCCTTGGTGTGGAAGGCAAGCTTGGCAATACGGATATGTAGATCTCCTACCATTGTAACCGACTCTGTCTAACCCTAGCCCTCTCCGGTGTCTATATAAACCGGAGGGTTTTAGTCCATAGGACGAACAACAATCATACCATAGGCTAGCTTCTAGGGTTTAGCCTCCTTGATCTCGTGGTAGATCCACTCTTGTACTACCCATATCATCAATATCAATCAAGCAAGAGTAGGGTTTTACCTCCATCGAGAGGGCCCGAACCTGGGTAAAAACATCGTGTCCCTTATCTCCTGTTACCATCCGCCTAGACGCACAGTTCGGGACCCCCTACCCGAGATCCGCCGGTTTTGACACCGACACCAAGCTTAGGCTCTTGCCACTCCTTATTCCATAGTCCATCGAATCTTTACCCAAAACTTGAAAACTTCACAACACAAAACTCAATAGGAAATCTTATAAGCTCCGTTAGTGAAAGAAAACAAAACCACCACATTGGTACTGTAATTAACTCATTCTAAATTCATATCTGTATAATATCTACTGTACTCCAACTTATCTATGGTTCATACCCTTCGATACTACTCATAGATTCATCAAAATAAGCAAACAACACATAGAAAACAGAATCTGTCAAAAAACAGAACAGTCTGTAGTAATCTGTATCAAACGTATACTTCTGGAACTCCAAAAATTCTACCAAATTAGGAAGTCCTAAGAAATTTGTGTACCAATCCAGAGCAAAAAGAATCAAATCAAGAGCATGTTTCTGTGAATTAACAAAACTAAATTACTGGGTGAAAAAGTTTTTGATTTTCAGCAGGATCAACACAACTATCACTGTAAGCTATCCTAAAGGTCTTAGTTGGTACTTTATTGAAACAAAAGCTATAAAACATGATCAATACAGTAGCATAATCATGTGGACACACAAAAACAGTAAGGATAAATATTGGGTTGTCTCCCAACAAGCGCCTTTCTTTAATGCCTTTCTAGCTAGGCATGATGATGACAATGATGCTCACATAAAAGATAAGAATTGAAACATAATGGGAGCATCATGAAGCATATGACTAGCACATTTAAGTCTAACCCACTTCCTATGCATAGGGATTTTGTGAGCAAACAACTTATGGGAACAATAATCAACTAGCATAGGAAGGTAAAACAAGCATAGCTTCAAGATTTTCAACACACAGAGAGGAAACTTGATATTATTGCAATTCCTACAAGCATATGTTCCTCCCTCATAATAATTGTCAGTAGCATCATGAATGAATTCAATAATATAACTAGCACCTAAAGCATTCTTTTCATGATCTACAAGCATAGAAATTTTACTACTCTCCTCATAAGCAAAATTCTTCTCATGAATAGTAGTGGGAGGAAACTCAACAAAATAACTATCATATGATTGAAAATTAAGATCAAGATGACAAGTTTCATGGTTATCATTATTCTTTAAAGCATACGTGTCATCACAATAATCATCATAGATAGGAGGCATGCTTTCATCATAGTAAATTTGCTCATCAAAGCTTGGGGGACAAAAAATATCATCTTCATCAAACATAGCTTCCCCAAGCTTGTGGCTTTGCATATCATTAGCATCATGGATAATCAAGGAATTCATACTAACAACATTGCAATCATGCTCATCATTCATATATTTCATGCCAAGCATTCTATGTAATTCTTCTAGTACTTGAGCACAGTTTTCCTTCCCATCATTTTCACGAAAGACATTAAAAAGATGAAGCATATGGGCATCCTTAACTCCATTTTTTAGTTTTCTTTTATAAACTAAACTAGTGATAAAACAAGAAACAAAAAGATTCGATTGCAAGATCTAAAGATATACCTTCAAGCGCTAACCTCCCCAGCAACGGCGCCAAAAAAGAGCTTGATGTCTACTACACAACCTTCTTCTTGTAGACGTTATTGGGCCTGCAAGTGCACAGGTTTGTAGGACAGTAGCAAATTTCCCTCAAGTGGATGACCTAAGGTTTATCAATCCGTGGGAGGCGTAGGATGAAGATGGTCTCTCTCGAGCAACCCTGCAACCAAATAACAAAGAGTCTCTTGTGTCCCCAACACACCCAATACAATGGCAAATTGTATAGGTGCACTAGTTCGCGAAGAGATGGTGATACAAGTGCAATATGGATGGTAGATATAGGTTTTTGTAATATGAAAATATAAAACAGCAAGGTAACAAGTGGTAAAAGTGAGCGTAAACGGTATTGCAATGATAGGAAACAAGGCCTAGGGTTCATACTTTCACTAGTGCAAGTTCTCTCAATAATAATAACATAGATAGATAATATAACAAGCCCTCAACATGCAACAAAGAGTCACTCCCAAGCCACTAATAGCGGAGAACAAACATAGAGATTATGGTAGGGTACGAAACCACCTCAAAGTTATTCTTTCGGATCAATCTATTAAAGAGTTCGTACTAGAATAACACCTTAAGACACAAATCAACCAAAACCCTAATGTCACCTAGATACTCCATTGTCACCTCAAGTATCCATGGGCATGATTATACGATATGCATCACACAATCTCAGATTCATCCAACCAACACAAAGTACTTCAAAGAGTGCCCCAAAATTTCTATCAGAGAGTCAAGAATGTGTGCCAACCCCTATGCATAGGTTCCCAATGTCACGAAACCCGCAAGTTGATCACCAAAACATACATCAAGTGGCACATGATATCCCATTGTCACCACAAATAATCACGACAAGACATACATCAAGTGTTCTCATAAAAGACTCAATCTGATAAGATAACTTCAATGGGGAAACTCAATTCATCACAAGAGAATAGAGGGGGAGAAACATCATAAGATCCAACTACAATAGCAAAGCTCGGGATACATCAAGATCGTGCCATAGAGGAACACAAGAGAGACACATCAAACAGATAGCTATTGGTACATACCCTCAGCCCCGAGGGTGAACTACTCCCTCCTCGTCATGGATAGCGCCGGGATGATGAACATGGCCACCGGTGATGGGATCCGCCTTCGGCAGGGTGCCGGAATGGGCTCCCGAGAGGTTTTTGGTGGTTACAGAGGCTTGCGGCGGCGGAACTCCCGATCTATCTTCTATTCTGGAAGTTTTAGGGTACGAGAGTATATATGGGTGCAGGGGGTACGTCGGAGGAGCTACGGGGGCCCCACGAGGCAGGGGCGCCTGGGGGGGTGGGGGTGGGGTGGGCGCGCCCCCGCCCTCGTGAGCTCCTCCCGTATCTCTTGACATGCACTCCAAGTCCATCGGGTGGCTTTCCTTCCAAAAATAACTTCTCCAGTTGATTTCGTTCCGCTTTGACTTCGCCTGATATTCCTTTTCCTCGAAACACTGAAATAGGCATAAAACAGCAAATCTGGGTTGGGCCTCCGGTTAATAGGTTAGTCCCGAAAATAATATAAAAGTGGATATCAAAGCCCAATATTTCCTAAAACAGTAGATAAAGTAGCATGGAGCAATCAAAAATTATAGATACGTTGGAGACGTATCACAGGGCGACTTACCAAAGATTGCTGAGACCATCCGAGATACATGGCGTTTTAAGCCGGATAATTCGGCTATCACCTCTTCAAGACCTGCTTCTGCTTTCTCAGCCCTATTGGTCAAGGCGATCTTCTCTTCAGCCCAGGCCTTTTTCTCCACTTCAAAGTCTTTTTTCAGTTTTTCTTGTTCAGATACACTGAATTCAAATTTGGAGTTGGCTCTTTGGGTTTCAGTCTCTTGTGCTTCTAGGCGATTCTTCAAGTCAGACACTTCTGATTGAAGTTGAGTGGTGGTGACATGTACAAATACCGGGTCAAAATCATGATGGTTAACATACAATATTAAGTCCCAAGCCTTTTGCAAGCAACAACACTTGGCACTTGGGGGCTAATGTCTACCAAAGAATTTTTATCTAACTGGCGGTTCATGAGAGTAAGTCCCAAGCACTTTGCAGGCAAGAGTACTTGGCACTTGGGGGCTAATGCATATTGCTGTTCAATCTACACAAGTACTATACTCTATACTAGCAGGTGAAGGACCAACTTAGTCATGTTGATTAAACTGCCCCTTGGGGACTACAGATTAAGCCAGATTTTTTATAGGTTTGACCAAAGGATATTACTGATGCTTACATGTATGTTCTAGTCTACAACATATTCATAACAAGCAATAGACTTTGGGGCTAGCATAGTAAGGATAATTCAATGAAGGGAAGAGATTATACCTCAAACTTCTGGTGCATTTGCTTCATCATATCAATTTCGACGTCACGGCTGCTATGTACTTGGCTAAGATAGCCAGAAAAAACTTCCCCAATAATCATGTGAGTATAATCAGCAATGTCAAATCTGACCTTGCGGCGTTCCAGGTGCTCCTCCTTGGCAGAACACTTGGCCAGCACCGTAGGTCTCCCTGGCTTAGTGTACCCAGTCTTGGTAATTTCAACATCAACATCTTGGGGGTCGTCTGTCTTGGCCGGGCTAGAGACTTCAGGGTTTTCAGAGCCATCAGCGGATTGCTCGGCAGGCGGGTCAGCGGTCAGCGTCGGTGTGTCATGAGCCGGTTCAGGTGGCGGCTCAAGAACAGAGGCCTCCGGCGCGGTCGTCTGGAGTTCTGGCTCTTTTAAGATCGGCTCTTCGGCCGGCTTGTTTTTCTTCGCTTTTGCCGGGCTTTGCTTTTCCGCTGCATAAGATCAAAATATCAGTACAAATATAAAGAATTGAAACAAATACAGGATAAGTAAGTCATCATTACCCTGGAGCGGTCTTGAATGCCGGCAAGTTGGAGTGGATTGAGTTGCCGGAGGAAGGTGAAGTTTTTTGATAATTCGAGTCAGATGGGTTGAGTGGTTGGTGAGTGAGACCCGCCAAAGGATAAAAGGGATTTAAATCAGAGGTGACCTCGTTCCGGCGCTTCTTCGGTGTATTTGGTAAGCCGGAGGAGAGTTCCGCGTTTTTGCTGGTCCGGGTTTGCCTCCGGCTCTCATGAATCTGTCGCTTCAAAAGAAATTGAGGATCTTGATAAGCTAAGGGATGTGAATATCTTACTTTCCAGGTTACTCTTCGGATTTTTTGCCTTGGCAAAGGCTCTGAGTTGGAGGAAATAATAGTTACCTCTTCATCTACCTCATGACTCGTTCCTGTGTCATCCTGATCATAATCGGTATCAATAAGGTGATTAAAGAATGAGACAACAGAGTCAAGGGCTACCTCTAACTCAGAAGAGTCCTCCAGTTGAAACAACTCAGAAGTGCTAGACTTCTTTCCTCTTTTCTTCGCGGCTTCTTTCCTGGCGGCTCTCTTGGCCTTCCTGGCTCTCTTCGTGGCCTCATGATCATATTTTGTCTTCCAAAATTTATCATCAACCTATGAAAATCAGCAAAGGTTGAGTACAAACAAACATCAAGGTTAAAGGTAATTTACTCAGGTTGGCGGCTTACCGCTGGAGCCGGGTTAGCTTCGCAGAAGGGGCTTAAGCCCACCTTACCACAATCTGCTAGGCTTTCATTCAGGAGTGACTTTGTCATGTCATCAATGATGTGGTCTGGTAAATCACCAGAGCTGTGCCGTAGAGGGTCATTCTTCTTGCCTGTGTAGGTGCACATTAGGCTGGAGCGGCGGCTCAACGGAACGATCCGCGAGGCAAGCCAAACCTGGACCAAGTCGATACCATTTAGCCCATTTCCCAAAAGAGCCTTGATTTTAGCCATGGTGGGGGCGAGCGTCTAGCGTTCGGCGGCTGTCACCTTATCAGGAAGCGGATGATTGGAGTCAAGACGTAGAGCACGAAAACCGGGCAGAGGGTTCTCATCAGCCGGAGAAGTGTCTTGGCAGTAGAACCATGTTTGGTTCCAATCTTTGGGGTGACTTTATGGATTGGCATAAGGAAAAATGATGTCTCTCCGTCGTTGGATTGAGACCCCACCAAGTTCCAAGCTAGGTCCATTGGCACATTCGTTCTGGTAGTTCAAATAAAATAACTCTCTGAAGAGTAGTAAGCTGGGCTCTTCTCCAAGATACACCTCACTGAACACTTGAAAGTTGCAAATATTGGACACGGAGTTGGGTCCGATGTCTTGAGGACGGATGTCAAAAAAGTGCAGGACGTCTCTGAAGAACTTTGAGCTGGGTGGTGAAAACCCCCGGTTCATATGGTCGGTGAATACGATGACCTCCCCCTCTTTGGGCTAAGGCTTTTCCTCTGTTGGGTCAGGAGCACGATATGACATAACTTCCTTCTTTGGCAGATAGCTAGTCTTCACAAAGTCATCAAGCATACTATCTGTGACGATGGATTTGACCCAATTGCATGAAGTGGGTTGTTTGGGCGGCATTGTGATGGAAGCCTAAGAAAGAGTAAAATTTCTGTTTCAAATGTAAGCCGGAGAGAAACATTACAGTGCATATTCAAGATGGCGGCTTACAAAGGGGCCTAAAGGTATGTGTCTAATTATGTCAAGTTATTTAAGCCGCCATGATTGCCATGAGCAGTCAAGTTATCTAAACCGCCATGAGTGGTTAAGGTTATCAATTGAGCATTGCAATTTTAAGCCGGTGCTAAGAGTCGCCATGGCTAGGTGGATCTAACAAAATACAATTTTGCCTAAGTGTTACACAAACAAGTTTCATAGGCTGCAGCTATTATTTTGGATCAATGGTTGTTCAGGAAAAGAAAATATTCTAGACCTAAAAAACTAGTACAGATGAGTTTTTGAGTTCTAATGAGGCCTCTTTATGGAAAAAAGGGATCCGCTAGTATAAAAGATGGCCGCAAAACAATTACCGCATCAGTTCTATATTACTTTTGGATCAAAAGAGGCTGTAGTGGAGGAACTACAAAGAAACCGTGATGAACTACGAAGAACACAGAGAAACTTGCAAACCCTAATGCGGATCTCAGGTGCGGGAAGACAAAGACTTACAACTGCATATCTCCTGCGGAGGGTCGCCGCCGTTCTTTGGATCGACTCAGGTTGATGCAGCGGCCGAGGTTGAGGAAGACGAGGTGCTCTGCAGCAGTGGCGGAGCTCGAGCGGCAGTAGGGTTGCAAGAGGAAGAAGACGCAGGAAAGGGGAGAATGAGGAAAGACTTGGTCGTGTCTATTTATAAGGGAAGACTGATAAGTGGGCGCGAAAAATGAGGAGGCCGAAAATAGGGTTATCCAGCTACTAAGACGCCTCGTTTCTCGGGATGGTCATTAAGAGAAGGATCCGTTGAGATATGTTGGACAAAACATGCATTAATGGCAGATGACGTCATGGCGGGTTATCACAAATCAAGAGGATGATGTCACGGCGGGTTATAAAACTTATGTTCAAACGAAGAGCAGAAGTTTTTTTTTCTAAAGTGTTGAAGATTGACATGAACCTATTCAAATCAATCTGGGGCCTAATGTTGGGGATATAACTATTAGGTATGACCCTCCCAGGAGGGGCCGGGTTATACCTATGGCGAGACAAGATATGAAGCCCAAGACGACACTTGAAGATGGCGGTTCAGTTAAGGGACCAAAGCCCAAAGGCGACTTAAGGCCCATAGAGATAAACCGCCATATGAATGTACCTTGTATTGTAAGGCATGAATAGAGAGAGACCGAGCCGGACACTGTTTATGAGCCGGCCTGGACTCTGAGAGCTGCTGGGCGTCGACCTCTGTATTTAAAGGGACGATCCGGCGGCGGTTCAGGGCAAGTAACATCAGATCAAGAGCTAGGTCAAGTGGATTTGCTCCCTGGTAATCGAGGCATAAGCAATCCCACTCGAAACTGGATCATAGGCTTTTACCTTCACCGTAAGGGGCCGAACCAGTATAAACCCCGTGTCCTTTGTCCTGATTAACCCCTTTAAGCTTCCTAGTTGCGATGGCTCTACGACTAAGTCCTTTCACTAGGACATCTGACGTGACAATTCCACGACACAAAGCAATGTGACTAATGAGTTAGTTGCGGGATGATGCATTACGGAACGAGTAAAGAGACTTGCCGGTAATGAGATTGAACTAGGTATGATGATACCGCCGATCGAATCTCGGGCAAGTAACATACCGATGACAAAGGGAACAACGTATGTTGTCATGCGGTTGACCGATAAAGACCTTCGTAGAATATGCAGGAGCCAATACGAGCATCAAGGTTGGGCTATTGGTTATTGGCCGGAGATGTGTCTCGGTCATGTCTACATAGTTCTCGAACACGTAGGGTCCGCACGCTTAACGTTCGATGATGATTTGTATTATGAGTTATGTGATTTGATGACCGAAGATTGTTCGGAGTCCCGGATGAGATCATGGACATGACGAGGAGTCTCTAAATGGCCGAGAGGTAAAGTTTGATATATTGGAAGGTTATATTCGGACACCGGAATAGTTCCAGAGTGATTCGGGTATTTTTCGGAGTATTGGGAGGTTACCGGAACTCCCCCTCCCGGGGAAGTAGTGGGCCTTCATGGGCCTTAGTGGAAAGGAGAGGAGGGCCGCATGGGTGGCCGCACACCCCCCCATGGCAAGTCCTAATTGGACTAGGGAGGGGCGGCGGCCCCCTCTTTCCATCTCCCTCTCCTCCTCCTTCCCACTCCCCCCCTCTTGGAAAAGGAAGGGGACTCCAACTAGGATTGGGAATCCTAGTTGGACTCCCCCTATGGCGTGCCCCTCCTTGGCCGCCGGCCTCCTCCTCCCCTCCTATATATACGGTGGAGGGGGCACCCCAAAGGTACAACAAGTGTTCTCTTAACCGTGTGCGGTGCTCCCCCTCCACAGTTACACACCTCGGTCATATCGTCGTCGTGCTTAGGCGAAGCCCTGCGCCGGTAACTTCATCATCACCATCGCCACGCCATCATGCTGATGGAACTATCCCTCGTCCTCAACTGGATCAAGAGCTCGAGGGACGTCATCGTGCTGAACGTGTGCTGAACACGGAGGTGCCGTACGTTCAGTACTTGGATCGGTTGGATCGTGAAGATGTTCGACTACATCAACCGCGTTACTAAATGCTTCCGCTTTTGGTATACGAGGGTACATGGACATACTCTCCTCTCTCGTTGCTATGCATCTCCTAGATAGATCTTGTGTGATCATAGGAATTTTTTTGAATTACTACGTTCCCCAACATCAGTTTCTAAAACTTAAAACTTGTTGTGTCCTCATGTGGGATCCATGACTTTGCGGATTGCAAGTTAATCAGGCGAATGACATGGTTGGGCAAGTGTGTGCCCCCACACCTGTGTGCCCGTGCGAATTTCCGCACTTGCTACTTCAATTCTATGTATATGCTTCCGACACTCACTTGCATGGCATTCCATCAGGCTTTTAGGTTGAGTGAGGATTGTCACCGTCATCCTTCAGCTGAGTTCAGAAAACCATTTGGCTTCCTGAATGACAATGTTTTTAAAATAACGAAGACAAATCAAAAAGCATAACAACTTCGCTGAGAGCTTAGTTATTGTAGGATTCACTATACACTTGCGCCCGTCGACTTTGAGCTCCCATGTGTACACATCTTGAATGACCCCATGACATCCGCGTTATTGACCCACAAGCCTTTGAAATTACGTGTGTATTGATGCGCTACAAAAGTAGGTCCCCGTCAACATCACACATTCACTCTCTTGTGGCATTGTCAATCTCACTAACATTTTTGTTTCGATCTACCTAGTTGTTCATCCACCAGACTATCCATGCCACCCACCTTGTATATCTATCACCAATCCAAATTGTTCAGCTACGCTCTTGCTCCTCTTTGCAGTGTATCATCCCAACTCATCTATGTGAATTACTTGACACCGCGTAGATACATGATATTTGCGCAACGCACTCTAGGCTCCTTCTAACCTGATGCACTCGTCATCCATCGTTGTTGTACACACTCTAATCCCTCTCAACAAACTTGCCCACTCGTAAAAAAATGTTCTAAATAAGTCTGACCCCAACAGATACCTTCTCCACAATTTGTCTTGTTGCAACTTGCTAGTGGACCCCTCTTCCTTTTTTGAGGGGAAACAATGGAATTTATTCATCTATAAGGTTTGTAGTTACAGAAAAATTTCCTGTGTATCTTTTCCTTTCCCTCACGCAAATGCGACTAGGGGAAAGTTCTCCTTTCCTCCAAGATCCACCGACCAGCTTGTGGATTCTTCTCTCCTCTATTTGCCGCTCCAAAGAAAGGTTGCGTGGAGGGGAATCCCGATGCCTCAACTCGTATAGTAGTTTAGGTTAGGGCTTTGTAGTCCTCGCATTAGTGGTGCTCGGACGTATGGAGGTGCTTTATCTTCTAGTTAGTCTTTCGGGCTTCGACCCTTTAGGATTCGTCCATCAAGATGAACTGCTTGAAGCTCCGACATAGATTCCTGCCGTCTCCTTGAGGCAGTGACATTAGACTCATGATGACTCCTTTTCTACTCATCGATTCTTATTTTCTTAGGGAATTCTACTTGCCGGATAATTCTTTGCGGAAGCAACCAATCAAAGGGTGCTCCCAGCGGGTGGCACTTTTCATCAAAGGGTGCTCCCAGCGGGTGGAACTTTTCCTGGTTTGGGCAGCGCTTTAGCAGGCCACGTGGAGCGTCCCAACGCTGCTATGTGTTGTGCTAGACTCTTCTTTCATGAATTTTTCTTTCACTTTTTTGTTTTTTAGTTTTTTTAGTTTTTTCATGAAGCACAAGTGCGTTTCCACACGGGGTAGATGTGTGCTTCATGCAGGACGACAAATGTATTACACCCCCTGCGGGATAACATTAGTATTAGTTGAGAGCACAAGTTAGTTCGTATTAGTAACACGGTTTGGTGTAGTTTGGGAGCACACATGTTAGTACTAGTAGGAAGCAGGCCCATACCAGAAGGATGTGCAAGGTGTGCACCCACACAGGGCCTGAAAATCAGTGGGCCCCCAATTTTTCATTAAGTAGTATATTGTGCCTAATTTTACATTTTGCATCGGGCCTCTGAGTTCTTTGGTTTGACCCTGGTTGGAAGCATAAGTTTGGGAGCACATGTTCATACAAGGTGAAAGTACAAGTTAGTTCGCGTTGGAGCACATGTTTTTTCTTCTTTTGATCATAGAACTTTGTTCCTCAAATAATAGCAAGGTTGTTTACATAGTGATGAATTATAGAGTCAAGGACATTGGATTTCCCAAGATTCAGACTTATTAATGCTAAAATAGTGTTTTCAAAGTAATCTGCTATCATATTTGCTTCTTTGCTACAGTGGACAAAACCGATGCTAGCAAACTCCATGGCCATGAGAGATCACTCTACAATGGTTGGGACGTCAGTTCCCATATAAGCATTTGGATCATAGATGTCCTCCAATGCCACCGTACTGTCAGACTCGATGATAAGTTTAGTGCAACCCAAATTTTCTTCTAGGATCAAAACACTTCAGATAGCCATAACTTCCGCTGAATATGCACTAGAAACATGGGGTAGCACACATGTCTCTGTTGGCAGAAAATTACCTCAATCATCTCGCGCTATCACTCCGCGAGCTCCTGTCATATTTTCCACATGAAATGACGCATCAACATTGACTTTAACATCTCCCTTTCTTGGCTTCTTCTAGCTATGATTGATCTTGCGTATAGGTTGGTTGGACTATAAGCTCGAACAAATTTGTAGCTAGAAGCCATATAGACATGGGCGATTATTCTACTGACATGATTGACTCTCTTTTGGTAGATTGGCGCCTCTGCCACCAAATGAACCACATAGCGACCAGAATCAGTTCGACTATTAGTATTTCATGCATCATAGTGCATAGTCGAACCAAAATCTCTAGGTTGATTGATCCTGAGCGGTCCTGCCGCACAGCGAGATCAATTTCATCATTAAGACCCAACTAGGTCTAAACCTCTAATGCTCGGGAACATGTGAACAAGCAGTGTTGAATGTTGTCATGTCCGATCTTACAAAATGGGCATTGAGGAATCAGTGTAATATGTCTGCTTGCTAGCACTCCATAGCATTGTAAAACTCCCTTAAGAACTTTCTAGCCAAAATGTTTAATCTTTCCTAGGAGGCGAAGTTGCCATAACTCCTTCCAAATTGTATTCAGATGAGCACTACCCGGGCAGTTTGAGCTTGAGTAATGGCATCCAAACTAATGATCAAACTCCACATGGTAGGCCGACCGGACTGTGAAAGTTCCGGACCTAGTATAGTGCCATGCTACAAAGTCATCAAGAGCTTCAACATTAAGAGGGATCTATAATATTCTGTTAACATCCACGGGTGAAAAGACACTCCGTATAAGCACCTCGTCCCACTGTCCAGTATGGGGGTCAATGATTTATTCCACCTTTGTTAACATTATTCCTGCTCTAGGGGTGGTCAATTTCCTCGACTCACTAGATGGGATCCAAGGGTCATCCTAAATGTTTATGTGTGAACCAGAGCCCACTCGCCATATACAACCCCTTCTGAAGGTCTGAATTCCAGCTACAATGCTTTGCCACATAATTGATGACCCTTTCTTTGGTCCTGCCTTTAGGATATCACCATTAGGATAATATTTAGCACTCAACACTCGTGCACACAAAGAGTCGGGATTTTGGATAAGTCGACAACACTACTTTGCTAACATAGCAAACTTAAACCCGTGAAGGTCTCTAAACCCCATACCACCTTTCTTCTTCAGAACACACATCTTCCACTATGCAAAACAGTGCATTTTCTTCTTCTCTTCTTCATCTCCCTACCAAAACCTCGACATATCATCAGTGATTGATTTACATATTCCTTTAGGAAACTTGAGCACATACATAGCATAAGATGGAATTGCTCGTGCCACTGATTTTAACAGAATCCTTGAACCGATAGAATCTTTTCTTTCCATCCCTTCTGTCTCTGGAATACTATGTCAACTAGATGCTCAAAACAGTCACTATGGTCCACGCCAACCATGGTAGGTAGGCCCAGATACTTATCTGACAGAGCTTCAATTAAAATATCCAATATTCCACAAACACTCTCCCTGTTTGTAACTCAAGAATTAGGACCGAAAAAAATACTGGATTTCGGTGTACTTACACGCTGACCTGAACTAGAGCAGTATGTGTCTAGAACCCTCTTCAAGGTATTTGCATTATGAATAGTCGCTTTCATCAAAATCAGGGAGTCATCAACAACAAGAAGATGAGAGATAGAAGGTGCATTTCTGGACAGTTTTATACCTTCGATTCCACCATTGTCTTCCTGTGAGCCAACATGCTAGAAAGACCTTCAGAACAACTCAAAAATAGATAAGGGGATATTGGGTCCCCCCGCCTCAGACCCCTTCTTGGTGTGAACTCCTCGGTTTTTGTGTCATTGAATCTGTTTCTATAGCTCACAAAAGAAACACACTAACTCCACCCATTGCGACTGAAAACCCAATTTTAACATCATTTGTTTCAAGAAGCTCCATTCTACTCTGTCATATCCTGTAGCATATCCAATTTCACGGCACAAACTCCATGAGAGCCATGTGTCTTCTTAATCGCATGAAAACACTCATAAGCTACCAGCACATTGTGAGTAATTAACATGCCTTGAAAATGAGCACTCCGTGTTGGAGATATCACCTCAGGTAGGATCTTCTTTAGTCTATTGGCCAACACCTTGGAGATAATCTTACAAACCACATTACACAAACTAATGGGTCAGAACTGGGTTATTACCTTAGGGCTATCCACCTTAAGAATAAGCACAACATTCGTGGAGTTCTGCCCCTCAGAATTGGTTTTGTTATTGATCACCTCAAGGACTTCTTTGGATAGCTCATCTCCTACAGATTAACATGGAACTGGATATCTTGACGCGGGGAACGTTTTTATCGTAATTTGAACGCACAATTTAAGAGATATTAAAAATGAATTAAAAAAGCACAAACAAAATCTCCTATCTCTCATGAAAAGAAAACCATTAAATCTTTTATCACCATGAGAGAAGATAGGGGAGTGACCTTTGTGAAGGTACCTGTAACCACATAACTAGTTCTTTTTCAGAAAAAAACTACTTAACCAGTGATTTCAATTGTTTGCACTTGTCCTTCGGTCGAAATCTCTTGGGCATCTGCTCGCCTCGCAGCTCCTCCGGCACCTCCGCCTCTTGCCCGAGGCACGTCGCGCTATGACCCATGCTTCTTGCACTACCAGCCTGCCGAAATCACTAGTTAAGGGGTACCCTTTGTAAATGTCACTCCCCCCTTCTCTGGTGGAGACAATGTGGACTTGCAGCTTGCGAATTTTGGTGGGTTCTCTTCCACGCACTGGATGTATGGATGTTTGTGCTTCTTTTTTCTACATTTTTTAAAACGTTTTATCTCTGTGCGTCCGAATGACGAACCATTTTCACCATTGCATTTCACGTGTCAAGATCTTCAAATATAGATCCCATGTTGATAGGGTCTGACAAACTTTATTTTGGGGAAAATTTGTGCTTTCAGCAAGTAGTAACTTGTGCTTCAAAGATGTAATAACCCATGCTTCCAAATAAACTAATTTATGATTCCATAGGGTGTGTGTTCCACGGGTAAGCACACATGTCCATGAAGCACGGAAGCACAATTGTGTTTCATGTGGAGACCAAAAAACCAGGAAGAAAAAAAAGAAACGAAGACCATAAAAACTAGAAATTGAGCAAACTGGAAACCCAAAAACATTGAAACCAGAAACCGAGGAAAAACCAAAAACTGGAAATACCAGAAACAAAAAAAAATCTAAACTGAGATAAAACTGCGGAAGCCTGTTTGTCCTTCACTTTTTTGGGGGAAAGCGCAACATAGTTTGTGTTTCAAGCGGAAGCACATTGTGCTTGACGCGAAAGCACAATTGTTCTTCACCCTTTGAGAAGCAAATTTATGTAACAACTGTGCTTTATGCAAAGGCACATCTACACTTCACTTTTTTTGGAAGCACAATTGTTCTTCACCCTCGGCAAAGACAAAATGACAAAAAATATCAAAGAAATAAAAAAATCAAGAAAAATAAAAATCGTTAAAAAACAAAAGATCATGATTACAAAAAACCGAAATACCCGAAACATCCCCTGTAAAACCATGCACAACACATGGATTGCACTGGGGCGCGCGCTCGTGCACAAGAAAAGTATGTGCTGGGACACCCAACCAGGGGGTGCCCACCAATCAGTTACCCCAAGTCTATATGCGCCATCTAAGTCATCTCCTGGGACAATCCTTGGACATGCCATGCCAGGCCTGTTGTTGTTGCACAAGATCAACTAATTGGGCCACCCCTTGTTGGGTCACTCCCTCCGCGAAGTGCTCCAGCGGCTTCACATGGTGCGCCCTACACTGTCATGATGTCGTTCATTGGACACTTTCCCACAGGGATATTTTTCGGGGGTGGGGGGGTGGGTTTGTTTTTTATTTTATTTTTAAATCTTTTTTCTTGTTTTCCTATCTTTTTTTTCATGTTACTTGTTATTTCCTTCATGTTTCCTCATCTTTTCTGATTTTCCTCTATTAAGAGCATGAGTGTGTTGTGCTTCGGATGGAACCCAAGTGTGCTTCAAGCGGAAGCACATAGTTCTTTCGTGTGGAGTATAGATGCGCTTTACGGAGGAGCACAAATGTGCTTCATCCCGTGGGAGCACAACCTAGTTTCATTTAGGAGCATGACTTAGTATGATTTGGAAGCATATGTTAGTTCATTTTGGGGGCATAATGTTTGCCCGAGAATAGGTTTATTGAAATATGTTAATATGGGATCTAGTTTTTAAGATCTTAACATGAGGAACACAATGATGTAAACAGTTCATGATCTGAACTCACAGTTGAAGAGATAAATCATTTTGGAAAATTGATTTAGGACAAAAAAGCACAAATTTATAAGAAGAAATATTATCAAAACTCTGAAATTACCACAAGTCATTGCATATGCATCACTTGCCATCAATAGAGAAAATGTAACTAACTTAGAAATATCCCAGGTTAGAGGTACTTTTTAGCGGGACCTTCTATTCCATGACCTGCGCGGGGAGTAGCAAGAAAATGCGCACCCTCCCACCCCCAACGCTGAATTAGGCCAGCCCAACTAGAATAGCGAGGGCTATCGAGCTTGCCTAATGTTTTTTATTTGTTTTCCAACATTTTTGTTGTTTGCAGAAACAATGATTTTTGTCATCTTTATATACTTTGTCTTCCTTTCTATTAATATCTTTCTCAATTCAAAAATATTCTTCAAAGTCAAGAAAAAATGAATTCAAAAAAATGTTCAGGAATTTCAAAAATTGTTCCAAATTTCAAAAAATGTGTTCATATTCAAAAAAATTCATGAATTCAAAAACATGTTCCCAAGTTTCAAGAAATATTCGCCAATTAAAAAAATATTAAGGTATTCAGAAAATGTTCGTTAATGTACAAAATTGTTCTCGGAGTTCAAAAAGTGTTTATGAACTCAAAAAATGTCTCACTTTCAAAATGTTTCTGAACTTCAATAAGTCTTCCCAAATATCCGAAACTGTTTGTCGATTCAACAAATGTATGTGAATTTCAATAATTGTTCCCAAATTGCAAAAAAATGTTCACCAATTCAACAACTATTCAAATTTGAAAAAAGTTCACAAATGTAAAAAATATCCATTCATTCACCAGATGTTCATCAATTTAGAAAATGTTCATGACTTTCAAAAAATTATTCAGGAGTTTAAAAAAATGTTGCCAAATTTCAAAAACTGTTCTTGAGTTTAAAATATATTCACAACTTTTCAAAATGTTCATAGACTTAAAATTTGTTCTTGACTTTTCAAAAAGTAATGAATTGAAAATTTGCTTATAATTAGAAAACAATTGTGAATTTGGAAGAAGAAAAAGGAAATAAAATAAGAAAATAAAATAAAAATCATAAATATAAATGAATAAAGAAAATAAAAAGAAAATGCGGGAAACAAAGAAAAATGCAAATTCGGAAAAAGAAAAAAGGAAACAAAATAAAATGAAAATAAAAATCATAAAAATTTCTTGCTTTATTTCTTCTTGGATTTATTTGGTTTTCTATTTTACTTTGTTTTTCTGATTGGGTTTCTTTATTTCTTTAACGGTGTTTTTTCTTTGTTTCTTTCTTAGTTCTATATGATATTTTTGCTTTATTTTTTATTTTATGTCTTTCTTTGTTTTCCTAATTTTGTTTTTATTGTTTTGTTTGTTTTTCTTCCGTACATATTCCGTGCACACCCGTAACATTTCTAATACACATGTTTAACATTTCCCAGACACATGACTAATATTTTTGAAATATTTTTTTATGTCTCATTTTACTGTACACATGATACATATTTCGTGTACATCAGGAACAATTTTATATACACGTCGAAGATTTTGGAAACACATGATTAATATTTTTTTAACATATATTGTTTATGTCTAATTTTTCAGTTACAATTGCACATTTTTTGTATACATTAGGAACATTTTATATATACATATTTAACACATTCCAAATAGATGAATAATATTTTTGAAAACATATATTTTTTGATGATTACTCTTTTCATACACATTGTATATTTTTTCATATACATCAGGAACATTTTTTATATACATGTTTAACATTTTCCAAATACATGGTTAACATTTTTTGAAAACTTATGTTTGTTGATGTCTACCCTTTTCTCATACACATTGTACTCCCTCAAACCTGATTTAACTGATGCCATTGGTATACAATTTTGTACTAGCTTAGCTCCTCCTCTGCATCACTTAATTCGGGACGGAGCGAGTACATTTTTGTACACATAATTTTCTTTTTCTATTCTATTTAATATTTATCGAATGCATGATTAACATTTTTTATACAATAAATATTTGGAAGTATAAATAAAAGTAAAAAAACTAAAACCAAAAAAGGTCAAAAAAAGAGTGGAAAAAGAGTGTTTAGAGGCCTATAGCCTCCCACAAGCTGGGTCGGCCTCGTCTCATGCTGGATTCGGGCGAGGTAGCCATACATCTGGCTATAAGCGAGTCATAGGCGAGAGATCTTGTGAGAACGAGTGCAGCGATTCGGTGCCCAGGCTCATCTGCACCCGTGTTGAAGAAACAATTGAAAACAAATACTAGAAAAAAAATCAAAAAATCATATTTTTTCCAGGTAGTAGATAATTTGGTGCGTGAGGTGCGCTTAAATTTCAGATCATTTGGACATCTGAATAGCTCTCAGCAAAAAAGACAAATTGGGATGTGTAAAAAAGTGTACTGTTCATGTACTATTCTGACCCCAAATTGTCTTTTTTGCTGAGAGCTAATAATATGCCCAAATGATCTGAAATTTGGAGCGCACCTGACGCACCAAACTATCTACCACCAGAATTTTTTTTGATTTTTTTGAATTGCTTGGAGTTATTTTGTGATTTTTTTCTTGACCGGGTACAGATGAGTCTGGGCTTAGAAATGGATATTCGTGTGAGAACCTGGTTCTTTAGCAATCCCAAGCTCTTGTAGCAACCTTTTTTGCTTATTTATTTTCTTTGAATATTTGGTTTTCTGTCTTTCGTAACTACACAAAATTTAAATACCAAAATAGTGAAACTGTATTTTGATAAAACTATCCTATATTTTAAAAATGTTAATTATATTTAAGAGAAATGTTTAGTCACATTTTGAAAAAAATGTCTGCATAATACAAAAAATTATTGTGTATTTACAAAATATTTACTATGTATTAAAATTTTTCCTATGTATTGAAAATGTTTGCAATATTTGAAAAATTGTTCACCATACATTAAAAAAGAAAATGCCAAATAAGACAAAAATAAAAATGAAAGATGATAAATAAATAATAAAAGGAAAAAAGGATTAAAATAGAAACCGGAATAAAAACCATAACTCAAAGGAAAAACAAGATGCTGCAGTAGTACACACATGGGATCCTTAGTGTAGGTCAACTAATCGTCCTTCGTTAAGCGCGGGAGTCTACATGCGAACTTTTTGCTTGTTCGCTAGGTGGCTCGGAGACTTCACTCCAATAAATGTAAAGGTGTGATGCTAAAATTGGACATTTCTACGGCCTTTGACTCTCTCTCTCTCTCATGGCCTTTCGTTCTGTTCTACAAAAGATGGGCTTCAATGATAAATGGCTACGTTGGATAGCCATTCTTCTCTCTTCTGTTAGTTCTAGAGTGAAGCTGAATGGTGTCCCGAGCCGGACGATTTCCCACGCTAGGGGCCTGTGGCAAGGGGACCTGCTCCCCCCTTTATTGTTTGTCATTGCAATTAACACTTTGACAACTATGTTTCTTTGTGATACAGAGGTGGAGATCTTGTCCACTTTATCCGGTGTTTCATCAATCCAACGACTATCCATATTGGATGATGATGTAGTGCTCTTCATCCGATGGTCTCGGACTAATCGTACTTCCGTTGGCTCATTGTTGGAGATTTTTGGAGAGGCATCAGGGTTGAGTAAATTCCGCAAAATCTTCTCCTATCCCAATAAGGTGTAATGATGATGATTAGGGTCAATGAGATGCTTGGTTGCTGCTTAGGGGCCTTCCCTTGTAAGTGCCTGAGCCTTCAACTGGGTATTACCAAGCTCACTAGAATCCAATGGAAGACCATGCTCGACTGTGTTAGGGATCTTTTGGAGCATAGCAGCGTGGCTTGATCACCTGACTCGGGCGCTTGTTGAGTCTTGTTAAATCTACCATTGCAACTAAGCCCATTCATCATCGCCAGGTGCTAGCCACACCGGTTTGGGTTTTGAGGAGATCGACAAATGGATGTGTGCTTTTTTTTCTAGGTTGGCCCTGACATGGTTAATGGTGGCTTACTGCTCGATTTGTAAACCAACATGTTTTGGTGGTATAGGTGTCAAAGATCTTTAGATCCAAGCCATGCCTTTGTGTGTGAGGTGCGAATGGCTATGTAGATCCAACAAGCTTAGGCCTTGGCACGAGCTGCCACTGCTCAACGATGACAAGGCTGAAGGAAAAATGCCCTAGAGGCAATAATAAAGTTATTATTTATTTCCTCATATCATGATAAATGTTTATTATTCATGCTAGAATTGTATTGACCGGAAACATGATACATGTGTGAATACATAGACAAACATAACGTCACTAGTATGCCTCTACTTGACTAGCTCATTAATCAAAGATGGTTATGTTTCCTAACCATAGACATGTGTTGTCATTTGATTAATGGGATCACATCATTAGGAGAATGATGTGATTGACATGACCCATTCCATTAGCCTAGCACTTGATCGTTTACTATATTGCTATTGCTTTCTTCATGACTTATACATGTTCCTGAAACTATGAGATTATGCAACTCCCGTTTACCAGAGGAACACTTTGGGTGCTACCAAACGTCACAACATAACTGGGTGATTATAAAGGAGTACTACAGGTGTCTCCAAAGGTAGATGTTCGGTTGGCGTATTTCGGGATTAGGTTTTGTCACTCCGATTGTCGGAGAGGTATCTCTGGGCCCTCTCGGTAATGCACATCACTATAAGCCTTGCAAGCAATGTGACCAATGAGTTGGTTGCGGGATGATGCATTACGTAACGAGTAAAGAGACTTGCCGGTAACGAGATTGAACTAGGTATTGGATATCGACGATCGAATCTCGGGCAAGTAACATACCGATGACAAAGGGAACAACGTATGTTGTTCTGCGGTTTGACAGATAAAGATCTTCGTAGAATATGTAGGAACCAATATGGGCATCCAGGTTCCGCTATTGGTTATTGACCGAGAATAGTTCTAGGTCATGTCTACATAGTTCTCGAACCCGTAGGGTCCGCACGCTTAACGTTACAATGACAATTTTATTATGAGTTTATAAGTTTTGATGTACCGAAGTTTGTTCGGAGTCCCGGATGTGATCACGGAAATGACGAGGAGTCTCGGAATGGTCGAGACATAAAGATTGATATATTGGACGACTATATTCGGACACCGGAATTGTTCCGGTCATTTTCGGAGAAAACCCGAGTGCCGGAGGGTTACTGGAACCCCCCCGGGAGAGTTAATGGGCCACATGGGCCTTGGTGGGAAGAGAGAGGGGCAGCCAGGTGGGCCGCGCACCCCCTCTCCCTCTGGTCCGAATTGGACTAGGAGGGGGGGCGGCGCCCCCCTCTTTTCTTCCCCCTCTCCCCTTCCTTCCCCCTCCTAGTAGGAATAGGAAAGGAGGAGTCCTACTCCTACTAGGAGGAGGACTCCTCCTCCTGGCGCGCCCCCCTTGGGCCGGCCAGCCTCCCCCCTTGCTCCTTTATATACGGGGGCGGGTGGGCACCCCATAGACACACAAGTTGATCTACGGATCATTCCTTAGCCATGTGCGGTGCCCCCCTCCACCATATTCCACCTCGGTCATATCGTCGCGAAGTTTAGGCGAAGCCCTGCGCTGGTAGAACATCATCATCGCCACCACTCCGTCGTGCTAAGGGAACTCATCCCCGAAGCTTTGCTGGATCGGAGCCCGGGGATCGTCATCGAGCTGAACGTGTGCTGAACTCGGAGGTGCCGTACGTTCGGTGCTTGGATCGGTCGAATCGTGAAGACGTACGACTACATCAACCGCGTTGTCATAACACTTCCGCTTACGGTCTACGAGGGTACGTGGACAATACTCTCCCCTCTCGTTGCTATGCCATAACCATGATCTTGCGTGTGCGTAGGAACTTTTTTGAAATTACTACGTTCCCCAACAGTGGTTTCAGAGCCAGGTTTTATGCGTTGATGTTATATGCACGAGTAGAACACAAGTGAGTTGTGGGCGATACAAGTCATACTGCTTACCAGCATGTTATACTTTGATTCGGCAATCTTGAGTTGTGGACCGACATTACGCGTACGCTTACGCGAGACTGGTTTCACTGTTACGAGCACTCGTGCTTAAAGGTGGCTGGCGGGTGTCTGTCTCTCTCACTTTAGCTGAATCGAGTGTGGCTACGCCCGGTCCTTGGGAAGGTCAAAACAGCACTAACTTGACGAACTATCGTTGTGGTTTTGATGCGTAGGTAAGAACGGTTCTTGCTAAGCCCGTAGCAGCCACGTAAAATATGCAACAACAAAGTAGAGGACGTCTAACTTGTTTTTGCAGGGCATGTTGTGATGTGATATGGTCAAGACGTGATGCTATATTTTATTGTATGAGATGATCATGTTTTGTAACCGAAGTTATCGGCAACTGGCAGGAGCCATATGGTTGTCGCTTTATTGTATGAAATGCAAAAGCCCTGTAATTGCTTTACTTTATCACTAAGCGGTAGCGATAGTCGTAGAAGCAATAGATGGCGTAAACGACAACGATGCTACGATGGAGATCAAGGTGTCGCGCCGGTGACGATGGTGATCACGACGGTGCTTCGAAGATGGAGATCACAAGCACAAGATGATGATGGCCATATCATATCACTTATATTGATTGCATGTGATGTTTATCCTTTATGCATCTTATCTTGCTTTGATTGACGGTAGAATTTTAAGATGATCTCTCACTAATAATCAAGAAGTGTTTTCCCTGAGTATCACCGTTGCGAAAGTTCTTCGTGCTGAGACACCACGTGATGATCGGGTGTGATAGGCTCTATGTTCAAATACAACGGGTGCAAAACAGTTGCACACGCGGAATACTCAGGTCATACTTGACGAGCCTAGCATATACAGATATAGCCTCGGAACACGGAGACCGAAAGGTCGAACGTGAATCATATAGTAGATATGATCAACATAGTGATTTTCACCATTGAAACTACTCCATCTCACGTGATGATCAGACATGGTTTAGTTGATTTGGATCACGTGATCACTTAGATGACTAGAGAGATGTCTGTCTAAGTGGGAGTTCTTAAGTAATATGATTAATTGAACTTAAATTTATCATGAACTTAGTACCTGATAGTATTTTACTTGTCTATGTTTGTTTGTAGATAGATGGCTCGTGTTGTTGTTCCGTTGAATTTTAATGCGTTCCTTGAGAAAGCAAAGTTGAAAGATGATGGTAGAAATTACACGGACTAGGTCCGTAACCTGAGGATTATCCTCATTGCTGCACAGAAAAGTTACGTCCTGGAAGCACCGCTGGGTGCCAGGCCTGCTACTGATGCAACTGACGATGTTAAGAACGTCTGGCAGAGCAAAGCTGATGACTACTCAATAGTTCAGTGTGCCATGCTTTAGGGCTTAGAACCGGGTCTTCAACGATGTTTTGAACGTCATGGAGCATATGAGATGTTCCAGGAGTTGAAGTTAATATTTCAAGCAAATGCCCGGATTGAGAGATATGAAGTCTCCAATAAGTTCTATAGCTGCAAGATGGAGGAGAATAGTTCTGTCAGTGAACACATACTCAAAATGTCTGGGTATAATAATCACTTGATTCAACTGGGAGTTAATCTTCCTAATGATAGTGTCATTGACAGAATTCTTCAATCACTGCCACCAAGCTAGAAGAGCTTGGTGATGAACTATAATATGCAAGGGATGAACAAGACTATTGCCGAGCTCTTCGCAATGCTAAAAGCCGCGGAGGTAGAAATCAAGAAGGAGCATCAAGTGTTGATGGTTAACAAGACCACCAGTTTAAAAAAAGGGCAAAGGGAAGAAGAAGGGGAACTTCAAAAAGAACAGCAAACAAGTTGCTGCTCAAGAGAAGAAACCCAAATCTGGACCTAAGCTTGAAACTGAGTGCTTCTACTGCAAGCAGACTGGACACTGGAAGCGGAACTGCCCCAAGTATTTGGCGGATAAGAAGGATGGCAAAGTGAACAAAGGTATATGTGATATACATGTTATTGATGTGTACCTTACTAATGCTCGCAGTAGTACCTGGGTATTTGATACTGGTTTTGTTGCTAATATTTGCAACTCGAAACAGGGACTACGGATTAAGCGAAGATTGGTTAAGGACGAGGTGATGATGCGCGTGGGAAATGGTTCCAAAGTCGATGTGATCGCGGTCGGCACGCTACCTCTACATCTACCATCGGGATTAGTTTTAGACCTAAATAATTGTTATTTGGTGCCAGCGTTGAGCATGAACATTATATCTGGATCTTGTTTGATGCGAGACGGTTATTCATTTAAATCAAAGAATAATTGTTGTTCTATTTATATGAGTAATATCTTTTATGGTCATGCACCCTTGAAGAGTGGTCTATTTTTATTGAATCTCGATAGTAGTGATACACATATTCATAGTGTTGAAACCAAAAGATGCAGAGTTGATAACGATAGTGCAACTTATTTGTGGCACTGCCGTTTAGGTCATATCGGTGTAAAGCGCATGAAGAAACTCCATACTGATGGGCTTTTGGAATCACTTGATTATGAATCACTTGGTACTTGCGAACCGTGCCTCATGGGCAAGATGACTAAAACGCCGTTCTCCGGAACTATGGAGCGAGCAACTGATTTGTTGGAAATCATACATACTGATGCTTGTGGTCCATTGAATGTTGAGGCTCGCGGCGGGTACCGTTATTTTCTCACCTTCACAGATGATTTGAGCAGATATGGGTATATCTACTTAATGAAACACAAGTCTGAAACATTTGAAAAGTTCAAAGAATTTCAGAGTGAAGTGGAAAATCATCGTAACAAGAAAATAAAGTTTCTACGATCTGATCGTGGAGGAGAATATTTGAGTTACGAGTTTGGTCTACACTTGAAACAATGCGGAATAGTTTCGCAACTCACCCACCCGGAACACCACAATGAAATGGTGTGTCCGAACGTCGTAATCGTACTTTACTAGATATGGTGTTATCTATGATGTCTCTTACTGATTTACCGCTATAATTTGGGGGTTATGCTTTAGAGACGGCCGCATTCACGTTAAATAGGGCACCATCAAAATCCGTTGAGACGACACCTTATGAACTATGGTTTGGCAAGAAACCAAAGTTGTCGTTTCTTAAAGTTTGGGGCTGCGATGCTTATGTGAAGAAACTTCAACTAGATAAGCTCGAACCCAAATCGGAGAAATGTGTCTTCATAGGATACCCAAAAGAGACTATTGGGTACACCTTCTATCACAGATCTGAGGGCAAGATTTTCGTTGCTAAAATCAGATCCTTTCTAGAGAAGGAGTTTCTCTCGAAAGAAGTGAGTGGGAGAAAGTAGAACTTGATGAGATAACTGTATCTACTCCCTTATTGGAAAGTAGTTCATCACAAGAACCGGTTCCTGTGACAACTACACCAATTAGTGAGGAAGCTAATGATATTGATCATGAAACTTCAGATCAAGTTTCTACTGAACCTCGTAGGTCTACCAGAGTAAGATCCACACGAGAGTGGTACGGTAATCATGTTCTGGAAGTCATGTTACTTGACCATGATGAACCTACGAACTATGAGGAAGCGATGATGAGCCCAGATTCCGCAAAATGGCTAGAGGCCATGAAATCTGAGATGGGATCCATGTATGAAAACAAAGTATGGACTTTGGTTGACTTGCCCGATGATCGGCAAGCCATTGAGAATAAATGGATCTTTAAGAAGAAGACTTACGCTGATGGTAATGTAACTGTCTATAAAGCTCGACTTGCTGCGGAAGGTTTTTGACAAGTTCAAGGGGTTGACTACGATGAGACTTTCTCACCCGTAGCGATGCTTAAGTCTGTCCGAATCATGTTAGCTATTGCTGCATTTCATGATTATGAAATTTGGCAAATGGATGTTAAAACTGCATTCTTGAATGGATTTCTGGAAGAAGAGTTGCATATGATGCAGCCAGAAGGTTTTGCTGATCCAAAAGGTGCTAACAAAGTGTGCAAGCTCCAGTGATCCATTTATGGACTGGTGCAAGCATCTCGGAGTTGGAATAAACGCTTTGATAGTGTGATCAAAGCATATGGTTTTATACAGACTTTTGGAGAAGCCTGTATTTACAAGAAAGTGAGTGGGAGCTCTGTAGCATTTCTGATATTATATGTAGATGACATATTATTAATTGGAAATGATATAGAATTTCTGGATAGCATAAAGGGATACTTGAATAAAAGTTTTTCAATGAAAGACCTCGGTGAAGCTGCTTACATATTGGGCATCAAGATTTATAGAGATAGATCAAGACGCTTAATAGGACTTTCACAAAGCACATACCTTGATAAAATTTTGAAAAAGTTCAAAATGGATCAGGCAAAGAAAGGGTTCTTGCCCGTGCTTCAAGGTGTGAAGTTGAGTCAGACTCAATCCCCGACCACAGCAGAAGATAGAGAGAAAACGAACGACGTTCCCTATGCTTCAGCCATAGGCTCAATCATGTATGCAATGCTGTGTACCAGACCTGACGTATGCTTAGCAATAAGCTTGGCAGGAAGGTACCAAAGTAATCCAGGAGTGGATCACTGGACAGCGGTCAAGAACATCCTGAAATACCTAAAAAGGACTAAGGATATGTTTCTCGCATATGGAGGTGACAAAGAGCTAGTCGTAAATGGTTATGTTGATGCAAGCTTTGACACTGATCCGGACGATTCTAAATCGCAAACCGGATACGTATTTTTATTAAACGGTGGAGCTGTAAGTTGGTGCAGTTCTAAACAAAGCATTGTGGCGGGATCTACATGTGAAGCGGAGTACATAGCTGCTTCTGAAGCAGCAAATGAAGGAGTCTGGTTGAAGGCGTTCATTTCCGATCTAGGTGTTATACCTAGTGCATCGGGACCAATGAAGATCTTCTGTGACAATACTGGTGCAATTGCCTTGGCAAAGGAATCCAGATTTCACAAGAGGACCAAGCACATCAAGAGACGCTTCAATTCCATTCGGGATCAAGTCCAAGTGGGAGACATAGAGATTTGCAAGATACATACGGATCTGAATGTTGCAGACCCGTTGACTAAGCCTCTCTCACGAGCAAAACATGATCAGCACCAAGACTCCATGGGTGTTAGAATCATTACTATGTAATCTAGATTATTGACTCTAGTGCAAGTGGGAGACTGAAGGAAATATGCCCTAGAGGCAATAATAAAGTTATTATTTATTTCCTCATATCATGATAAATGTTTATTATTCATGCTAGAATTGTATTGACCGGAAACATGATACATGTGTGAATACATAGACAAACATAACGTCACTAGTATGCCTCTACTTGACTAGCTCATTAATCAAAGATGGTTATGTTTCCTAACCATAGATATGTGTTGTCATTTGATTAATGGGATCACATCATTAGGAGAATGATGTGATTGACATGACCCATTCCATTAGCCTAGCACTTGATCGTTTAGTATATTGCTATTTCTTTCTTCATGACTTATACATGTTCTTGAAACTATGAGATTATGCAACTCCCATTTGCCAGAGGAACACTTTGGGTGCTACCAAACGTCACAACGTAACTGGGTGATTATAAAGGAGTACTACAGGTGTCTCCAAAGGTAGATGTTGGGTTGGCGTATTTCGAGATTAGGTTTTGTCACTCCGATTGTCTGAGAGGTATCTCTGGGCCCTCTCGGTAATGCACATCACTATAAGCCTTGCAAGCAACGTGACCAATGAGTTGGTTGCGGGATGATGCATTACGTAACGAGTAAAGAGACTTGCCGGTAACGAGATTGAACTAGGTATTGGATACCGACAATCGAATCTCGGGCAAGTAACATACCGATGACAAAGGGAACAACGTATGTTGTTATGCGGTTTGACCGATAAAGATCTTCGTAGAATATGTAGGAACCAATATGGGCATCCAGGTTCCGCTATTGGTTATTGACTGAGAATAGTTCTAGGTCATGTCTACATAGTTCTCGAACCCGTAGGGTCCGCACGCTTAACGTTACGATGACAGTTTTATTATGAGTTTATAAGTTTTGATGTACCGAAGTTTGTTCGGAGTCCCGGATGTGATCACGGACATGATGAGGAGTCTCGAAATGGTTGAGACATAAGGATTGATATATTGGACGACTATATTCGGATACAAGAATTGTTCCGGACGTTTTCGGAGAAAACCGGAGTGCCGGAGGGTTACCGGAACCCCCCCGGGAGAGTTAATGGGCCACATGGGCCTTGGTGGGAAGAGAGAGGGGCGGCCAGGTGGGTCGCGCGCCCCCTCTCCCTCTGGTCCGAATTGGACTAGGAGGGGTGGGCGGCACCCCCCTCTTTCCTTCCCCCTCTCCCCCTTCCTTCCCCCTCCTAGTAGGAGTAGGAAAGGAGGAGTCCTACTCCTACTAGGAGGAGGACTCCTCCTCCTGGCGCGCCCCCCTTGGGATGGCCGGCCTCCCCCATTGCTCCTTTATATACGGGGGCGGGGGGCACCCCATAGACACACAAGTTGATCTACGGATCGTTCCTTATCCGTGTGCGGTGCCCCCCTCCACCATATTCCACCTCGGTCATATCGTCGCGGAGTTTAGGCGAAGCCCTGCGCCGGTAGAACATCATCATCGTCACCACGCCGTCGTGCTGACGGAACTCATCCCCGAAGCTTTGCTGGATCGGAGCCCGGGGATCGTCATCGAGCTGAACGTGTGCTGAACTCGGAGGTGCCGTACGTTCGGTGCTTGGATCGGTCGAATCGTGAAGACGTATGACTACATCAACCGCGTTGTCAGAACGCTTCTGCTTACGGTCTACAAGGGTACGTGGACAATACTCTCCCCTCTCGTTGCTATGCCATCACCATGATCTTGCGTGTGCATAGGAATTTTTTTGAAATTACTACGTTCCCCAACAAAGGCACGACAAGTGTTTGATAGTCTAGTCTGTATCCACTTTGGAGATGGGAAATTGATGCTCTTCTGGAGAGACTGATGGATCAATGGTGTGGCCATCACGGATTTTGTTCCTCTTGTGTTGGAAAGGGTCAGGAGTAGGACTATTAACAGGCGTTTTATCTGTGGCACTATCACCTCCCTTAGTTGGATCGCCGATGTGGGGCCAGGACTCTCACCCCAAGGGCTGGTGTAATTTTTGACCATATGGATTGTTGTTAGCCCTATATCGCTGACCATTGGCACGCTAGACAACTTTGATTGGCCTTGTTCACCTGATGGAAAAAACTTGCCTCGCTCCACCTAAAGGCTCCTCTGTCAAGGAATGGCGTGCTTCCCATCTGCTCAGCCATCTGGGATGCTTGGTGCTGCTAAAATGTAAGATCTTCGCATTGTTGTCTCTTCATTACAGACTATGGACATCAGATCGACGATAACACCACGGGCTACAGTAGTCATCTCTGTGATTCATCTGCTGCTATCAGGAGTAGGACAAGATGGATCACATCCTCATTGGTTGTGTCTACACGCCGGACACTTGGCACATACTCTTCGCTCAACTCACTCGTGCAGAGACGTGCTATAAAAACGGTTTTTACCCCTTTCCGCGACGGAGTTTTAAACCATCACCTAGTGAGTGTGTGCGATAGGAGGGTCATTCCCACACGACCCAGCAACCGTCGGGGATAGGCCCTCCGGCCACACATGCGAGGGAAAAATGAGCTCGTGTGTGATCGGGTGAGGCATCGAAACTCAATCGTTTCCGTTCGTATGTACATCCCACACGGTGAATCCCAAAAAAATATTTCCGTTCATATGTATATCACACACAGTTTTTTGTGTGGAAACGTTTGTGCAAGGTGGCCTAATGCAAACAGTTCTCGGCCGAAAGCCGTGTGTGATTGTTAGTTGATCCAACACGCCTAATTTCTAGAAACCATGTGGGTTATTTGAGTTCATCGCCCACGGTGTTGTCTGAGTAACCGTCTGCAATAGAAAACCCCAATAAGCAGGGTAATTAGCCTATTATTGATAATCCATGTAGTAATCAAGTTGACATTTCTTATAAAACACACCAGATATTTCATATCCGTATAATGTCAACCAGTATTTCATAATCGAATTACATCAAAAAGCTTCAGCACTCAGTTACGCCATTACACAACAGCACCAAGTTCCACATGCAACATGAAAAACCTTTGGAAAGTAGCATCATACACGGTAAATAGAAAAATGAATCTCATCTGGGAAACTGCAGAAGCGGAAGGCAAATATTGAGCCTTCAGTGATGTTGAATGTCCTTGCAACTTTAGGCCAGTGGCTATGGATAATTGCCAGCCCAACCTTCGACATCTTCAGGAAGAATTCAATATTGTACCGTGGGTGTTGAATGAATACCTTCCTCGCCTCTTGACCATGCAGGTGGTTTGAGAGGTAATCATCGGTGAACTGCTTTGAAAAGTACTAAAAACAAAGATATGCATAAATCGCTGTTATAAATTTTGAAATGGCGCAAGGGGTAAAACACAAGGTAAAAGAGTTAGTACCATCCTATAGTTGATTGATGTATTCTTCATTGTGCAAACAAAGATCTTGCTATTCTTCGTTGCAAGTTTTCTCATCCTAACAATCTTTCTGAGTTTCTTGACTTGACTGATATTCATGGACATCTCATTTCCCCATATGCAAAATGGGTCAAATAGTGGGTCTAAGCCTCTAACATTAGGACCTACATGTGCAAGACCAAATTGCAAGAAACCTAAATATTAGAATGATTCCTGCAACTGCACAATAATGTGCTATTGGCGAAAGGACTGCATGAGCAAATCTCGATGGTAAACCGCAGTGTCTCTCATTGTTTCCCTGCAACACATATAAGGAAGATCTTGATCAGGTTAACTGAGAGTTGCCATACTATCAGTAGAATATGTATTGAGTACAGCCAAATTCAATTTATTTCCCACATGCATAACAATACAAAATTGTACCCACAGCAAATGAAAATCAAATTGCAGAATTGAACCAAACAGTTAAATGGACAGCAGACCAAATGAACCAGAACAGTTAACTGAGCACGACATTGAAGAATAGAAACATCTACTAGAAGATAAGACAGTTTAACAAAACAAAGAATGCTTGAGAACAGTACTACGAAATGTAGCAATTGTTGGACCAAACTGTTAATTGAACATTACATTTCAGAGGACAAAACTGTTAACTGAACATCAGATTGCATATTACCATTACAAAGGACAAATCACTAGAAGGCACTGGTGGTGGCCTCGAGAAAACAACACGAACTGCATTTTCATGTAGACAACCGCATGGCAGTGTCGACGGTGGCCTCTAAGACGAGGTGCTCCTCCAAGATCTGGCGGTCGGCATGAATGGCAGCCATAGCAACCTCGTGTGAGCGTGCGGCCGTGATTTTCTTCTCTGCTGCCAGATGCTACTGAGCTCCATGTTATACTGTGTGCAAAATGGCTGTGGGCAGCGCTTAATTGGAGGACGGGGCCATTGATTTCAGCGTAAGGTGTCACGTCATCGTTTGGGGCATATGGGACAGGGAAGGGTGACGATGGTGTGGGTGGGTGTGGATTATCTAACCATATCGACGAGGCTGCGCAGCTAGAAGAAGGGTCGGCGGCGAGGAGGCCGTGCAGCAAGAAGAAGGGTCGGTGGCGAGGAGGCGGCGCTGCAAGAAGAAGGGTCAACGGCGAGGAGGCGGTGCTGCAAGAAGAAGGGTCGCTGGCGAGGAGGCTGAGCTGCCAGTAAGCAGCAATGAAGGTTTGAACTTGGAAAGCAAGGAGGAACAGTGGAAATGTGGCTTTTGGTGGAAGAGAGGGGGCGGGGAGATAGATATTTCCGTGGTGGCAGAAAAATTTCGCTCGGTGCCGCGAGAAACTGGCGTGCAAGTGTGGTTCAAGCGCGGGCGATGGACTTTAGACATCGAAGCTTCCTGTGTAAGCCAGACAAGATGGTGCGCCAAGATATTTTATATCGCCACGATTCTTGCTAGTAAACTGTTTGTGGTATACCTGATTTTTTCATTATGTTTTGAAAGACAAAATGGTGTTACGGAGGGAAAGGATGGTGTTTGAATTGCTAGAACATTTATGTACAGCGAACATGGAACTACGTGAGTGTCATATTTAAATTTGGAAGTATCCCTGGTTCGTTTGGCATTTTTATGCATTAATTGAGTTTCTAGGCATTTAATGTGCATAATTCAAATTTGAACTACAAGCACATGCTCCAGTGCACCAAAGTTTGTTGAAAAATCACATGTGTGTCTTTGGGTGAATTTATAGGTCCCATACAAGAATGAGAATGAAATTCAAACATTTGAGCGTCGTGGCTCGACCGGGAACATTGAAAAACTTGGTTTTTAAATTCCTGTAAATTGAAAACACGCCTGAAAATCATGAAACTTGGCATGGTGTCATTTCATGGCACCAACATGCTATGGTAAAAAAATTGGACGCATTTGGACAAGTTTTGGTGTTAGCTTCTTGCAAACCGGAGTTTCTCTTAAGAAGACTCGTGGTTCCCGGGGGGGGGTGTCATCTTTGTGTGCGAAACGATATACGTTGCCTCCCCCCTTGATTTTTTACAGAGGCAACATAGAACTATATGAGTGCCGTGTTAAAATTTGGAATTATTCTGGGTTTGTTTGGCCTTTTTTATACATTAATTGAATTTCTGGGCATTTAATGTGCATAATTCAAATTTAAACCACAAGCACATGTTCCAGTGCACCAAAGTTGGTTGAAAAATCACATGTGTATCCTTGGGTGAATTTCTAGGTCCCATGCAAGAAATGGGAATGAAATTCAAACATCTGGGCATCGTGGCTCAGCCGGAAATATTGGGAAACTTGGTTTTTTAATTCCTGTAAATCCAAAACACACTTGAAGATCATGAAACTTGGCATGGTCTCATGAGATGGCACCAACAAGCTGTGATAATTTTTTTGTCCGAATTGGGACAAGCTTTGGTATAACCTTCTTGCAAACCGGAGCTTCTCTCAATAAGGCTCGTGGTTCCGAGAGGGAACGTGTCACCCCCATGTGAGAAAGGACATACATTGCCTTCTCCTGCCTTAATTTTTTTACACAGGCAGCTTAGACCGAATAGCAGTTTCGTGCTAAATTTTGAAATTATTCCGAGTTTGTTTGGCCTGTTTTATACGTGCATAATTCAAATTTGAACTACAAGCACATGCTCCAGTGCACCAAAGTTGGTTGAAAAATCAGATGTGTCCTTGGGTGAATTTTTAGGTCCCATGCAAGAAATGAGAACGGAATTCAAACATCTGGGCGACGTGGCTCGGCCGGAAATATTGAGAAACTTGGATTTTTAATTCCTATAAATCCCAAACACGCCTGAAAATCATGAAACTTGGCATGGTGTCATGACATGGCACCAACATGCTGTGATAATTTTTTTGGCCGAATTGGGACAAGCTTTGGTATAAACTTCTTGCAAACTGGAGCTTCTCTCAAGAAGGTTCGTGGTTCCGAGAGGGAAGTGTCACCTCCGTGTGCGAAACGACATACACTGCCTTCTCTCGTCTTAATTTTTTTACACAGGCGGCTTAGACCAAATAGGAGTTTCGTGCTAAATTTGGAATTATTCCGTGTTCATTTAGCCTTTTTATACATTAATTGAATTTCTGGGCATTTAATGTGCATAATTCAAATTTGAACTACAAGCACATGGTCCAGTGCACCAAACTTGGTTGAAAAATCACATGTGTGTCATTTGGTGAATTTCTAGGTCCCATGGAAGAAATGGGAATGGAATTCAAACATCTGGGTGTCGTGGCTCGACCGGAAATATTGATAAACTTGGTTTTTTAATTCCTGTAAATCCAAAACACGCCTGAAAATCATGAAACTTGGCATGGTGTCATGACATGGCACCAACATATTGTGGTAAACTTTTTGGCCGAATTGGGACAAGCTTTGCTATAAGCTTCTTGCAAACCGGAGCTTCTCACAAGAAGGCTCGTGGTTTCGAGAGGGAACGTGGCACCTCCGTGTGCGAAACGACATACACTGCCTTCTTCCGCCTTGATTTTTTTACACAGGTAGCTTAGACCAAATAGGAGTTTCGTGCTAAATTTTGGAATTATTCCAGGTTCGTTTGGGCTTTTTTTATACATTAATTGATTTTCCTAGCATTTAGTGCACATAATTCAAATTCGAAGTACAAGCGCATGCTCCAGTGCGCAGAAGTTAGTTGGAAAATCATTTATGTGTACTTGGGCGAATTTCTAGGTCCCATGGAAGAAGTGGGAATGGAGTGCAAACATCTGGGCGTCTTGTCTCAACCGGAAACATCGAGAAACTTGGTTTTAAAATTCCCGTAAATCCAAAACTCACCTGAAAAACATGAAACTTGGCATGGTGTCATGACATGGCACCAACAGGCTGTGGTAATTTTTTTCCGATTTGTGAAGGCGCACACATTAACAATCAACAAAGTCATTTTGGAACAAGTGTAGTCACGTTACAAATCGGAAACACAAGTATTATTGAAACCATGGGCGTTCTACTTACCATTAACGTGCCGCCATGCGTCCCCCTTTTTTATTGTCTAGGAGGTGCCGTGCGGGGTAGCTATTTGAGTACGGGAGGCGTGCGATCAGACCCATGCGCATGCACATTGGGAGGAGAGCCCTTTGACCTCTATCCGCTGCACACCTCCCTCCCAACGTCTCCATTAATGGTGCCCGAGCCCCTGTTTCATGGCGTGGCTATGTCTCCCTCGACTGAGATTTAAGGGAGAAAAGGGAAAATCTGAAAAGAAAGTTTTGCACGGATCTTGATGTAAGATCCGAGGGACCTATATAGCATCGACTGCGACTTATAGCAAGACTGATGAGTATAAGGATGCTAGCAGTGGATAATAATTGTATTACATATTTAGGAAGATAATTAAAAAAGCCATATGCGGCAACACTCAAAATACAAGGGCAAAAGAAGAAGGAAGACAACATTCTGGCTCGCCGATCTCTACTTTCTTGATGCGTTACTGCAGGCCGCAGGAACTAGTCTCCGCGGCGAGCGGCAATGAGCTCTTTCGTGTCCTCAAGACACTGCTTGAGAGCATCCACGGATTCATCCACCAGCCTTTGGCGCTCGATGTGGAGCATGGAAATCTCTTCCATAAGTTTCTTGATGATGGCGCAGGTCCTCTGCAACAAGGCAGTGGTCTCCTCATGCTGCTTCGTCGTTCCGGCGATCTATGCCCTCAGCAGTTCATGCTCGGTGCGGAGCTTCGCCTTGTCCTCCCCTAGTCCCGGATGACGTTGCTAGCATTTTCAAACGAGGCATTCATCTCATCTTGCTGCTTCATCCAGTCGGAGATCTGACCCATCAGGTCATCGAACATAGCGCGCATGCGCCTGTGAGAGTCGTCGCATGACCACGAGACATTTTCCCAGGCTACCGCGGCACAGGAGGACTTATCTGCTGCATTCGCGGCGCGGCGAGACATCTCTGCTGCTTCTGCAGCGCAGCCGGACCAGTTTGCTGCATCAACGACGCGGCTGGACCTCTGTGCTGCTTCGGCGGCGTGGCGGGACCTCTATGCTGCTATGGCCGCGCGGCAGGACATGTTGGTTGCTTTCACGGTGAGGCAACACATCTGTCGTGCTTTTGCTTCCATGCTCGCCTTTCCCTGGTAGTAATCTCTCGACCCAAAACTCAAGATGGCCATGGCAGACGCAAGGGAACGATGATGAATGACTTGTTTGTTTTTGTGGATGAGGAGTTGAGGAGGAATATCTTGGAGTAGTAGTATTTATAACCGAGTACTAATACGCTCCTAAGTAGGAAACCATTTAGGTTTTGATCCGTGTGAATAGGTTCGCAATTAAATATAGCGTGGTAGTAATTTGGAATGTGATGGGATGCAGGCTCAAAATTTATTGATGGTTCTATAATTTCTAAGCGCGGCACTATTTCAGGACGGCGTAACGTGGGTACGCTTTCTCGGCCGCGTACGTGGCGGTTGCACCATAGGGTGCACCACAATAGGCGATGTCAGCACACGTCTTGTTTCAACAATCGTGCGTGCTCGTTATTACCATTGCGCACGCTTCTTTTAATTATAATGTGTGCCTGTCTAGCGCACACACGTTGATCTATCTAACTGTTTCTGTTTGTTGTGGCTAATCGCAAACAATTCATCCGTGTGAAGTGTATGCCGTCTATCGCAGACACGTTGACATGGCTGACCGTTTCTGTTGTATTACCTAATCGCAAACAGTTCATCCGTCTGAAGTGTATGCCCTCAAACGCACACATCTCCATCTGGCTGCCCGTTTTCGTTGTTCCGCCTCATCACAAACAGTTAATCCCACTGAACTGTATGGCATATATCGCACACGCCTTCATTTGGCTGCCCGTTTCTGTTCTTCTTCCTGATCGCAAACAGTTCATTGAACTGAACCATATGCCTCGCATCACACACGCAACTAATATCTGAACCGTTTCTGATGTAACCGCCATTACAAACGTTTTGCATCTTTTTTGACGGTTTTTTACATCACCGTTTGCGATTAATGCATCACACACAGTTTCATCGAAGGGTCTCTGATTGCAGTGTCACGTTAGCAGCATCCTGCGGTAGTGACTCCACATCCTCATTGCCCCACCATTGATCGCCGACTGCCTCGAGGAGTGGTGGTTTAGATCCAGAAGGTTGATGCCTAAAAGATGGACCAAAGGCTTCGATTGTATTGTCAGTCTTACCGCTTGGAGCCTATGGAAACAACGCAATGCTCGTGTATTCAACAATATGGATAAATAACGGTCATCCATTACATTAGTATCTCAAATCAGAGGTGAGCTTAAAGAATTGATGACTGCTGGTACGGTGTGCCTAAATAGTTTTATGAGAGAGTAGTTCTTGTTATCCTGGATGTGGAGGTGGCTAGCTAGTTTGGGTTCATTGTGCCCTAGCTCTCTCATAAATCTATTGCTTTCTTCTATAAAAATATGGTATGCAATTTGCGTACTCTTGAATTTTTTGTCACTTTAATAACCGTCCGAATACAAAAAAGATCAATGTGAATGGTGCGCGCATGCATCCCTAATGGTGTTAGAGATGAGGCAAGAAGTACGAAACTTGTGCTTACGAGGTCATGATTCAGAAATAGAACAAACATTAGTAGCTCACTTGCACCTTAATAATTTTGTTTAATAATATTTTTATTTTCATGATTTATTATTGACTAATAATAGATAGTCGTGACTTCCTCTTGTTTCCCCTAACCCTAGGCAGCTAGGGAAAACTCTTCTCTCTAGGATTCACAGGCGAGCCCGTGGATACTCATGGTGCCTCCGCTCCGTTTAGTAGTTTAGGTTAGGATTTTCTAGTCCTTGCAGGCGCGTCTCTTGGGCGAATGGCAGTTCTTCTTCGAGTTTGTCTTCTATGTTGCAATCCTCCTCGAGTTCGTCCATCTAGACATACTCACGGAGATCCGACATAGATTTCTACCGTCTACTTGGGGTGCCAATGTTACAGTTTCTCATCATGTGGTCAAAATTGCTTTCAGTCGCTTTAGATCTATACAAGGGTTCAAAGGCGACAACTGCGGTCCATGGCACTGGTCCTTAGGAGCACATGCATGAAAACTTCTCAGTTGACATCGACAAGGTCATGCCGGCTTTGGTAGGGAAACGGCGACAACAACGCGTCGATGGATTGTTCTCACGACAATAGCGGTTGTTCGATGGTCTCGGAATATTAACATAATTTTCATTATGTTTGAGATGCTTTGTACTTCGAGTGAACTCTTATAATATATCTGATCATTTTTGAAAAAAAACTGTAAATGGGTGCGGCAACTCTTTATCGCTTTAGAAGAAGAGATACTAATAGGAATGGTAATATTTTAGGAGATATTCTGCTGGGGATTTCACCGACCTGAAACTATGTAATGTGTGGCTCCATGCTAATGCAGAGCATAATTAAAACCAATAGTTTTATGTAGAGATTAACAGTGTGAAATACCACCAGATCCCTCAGTAGGGGTCCAAGCGTTGCTAGAAGTCACAGATCAGATGTCACACAAGGGTTTTACCAAGGTTCGTGCCTCCGGAGAGTAATACCCTACATCCTACTTGCTTTTGTTATTCATGGTGGAGGGAACCCTCATACGAGGGGTTTACAATGGTGTATGAGGTTGCTACCAAGAGTTTCTATTTGAGAATAGACGCCTATGAGAGTGCCCTAGCCTCCCCTTATATACACGGTGGAGGCTAGGATTTACATGTAGGTAGATGCGATCTTGGCCACCGCCGTCCTTGACTTGGAAGTCTAGAAGGTCTCCAAAGCCCTATTTAGGGGAGGCCTGATGGCGGGCCCCATGGTGGGCCACCCCCGGTGTATAACACCGTCAGTAGCCCCTGAGCCCGACAAAGGTCGCATGAGTGGTCTGCGAAACCTTCTACGAGCTCTTTTCTCCTATCTTGTTTACCCTTATGAGCCTTCTCCATGGGAGCCGAGTTAAGGAAACCCCAATATCGCCTTGTAGGTCCCTTAGGGCCTATCATTTGTGTACCATTTGGTTCCTGATCAGACTCGGGCTTTCTTGGGAAGTCATTTGAGCGTATCACACAAATCATGCTTCGTGGTGATGATGACACCATACATCTCGCAGCCGTGCCTCGCAAAGAGGGAAACTTCAGAGGACGTGGGGCGTGTGTCACGCCGTGAGGCCTGGCACTTTGGTTTCAGACTGGGTGTAAGGAGGGGAAAGTGAGGTCTTTTTCTCCTTCGCCCGCTTTCGGCGATTCCAGCCCCTTTGCCTCAAGCTTTCCCGAGCACGCCGCCACCATGCTGCCCTCGCTTCTCCCTTGTCAGGACATTGCCAGATCTGCCTCCCGCATCTCCATGGCCAAGACCATGAGTGAGAGGAGCGTTCGAACCCTAGCCAAGAACCACCCACCGACGTTGTAGAAAAGAAACGGAAGAGGGTCACTTCCAGGAACAGCTCTGATGCCCGCGGATTTGGCCATTAGGATTTCATCAAGCGAGGTCCCTCCGGCACCCCATGACGGCGAGCACATCTTGTGCTAGGAGTATTTTGCGAGGGGTCTCGGATTTACCCTCCACAACTCATGCGTGGGCTGCTGCGGTTTTTCAGATGCCAGTTGCACCACATTCCGCCCAACGGGGTCCTCCACATCACTAACTTCATCACCTTATGTGAGTGCTTCCTTAGGACATCTCCTCATTTTGAGTTGTTCAGATGCTTTTTGAGTCTGCATTCAGAAGAACGGCGGCGCCGTTTGCGACCTCGGGGGAGTTATCCCTCAGTTGTGTCCTAACTCCAAGTTCTTCACCATCGACCTCCCAAAGTCTGTTTGGGAGTGGCACAAGTCCTGGTTCTACGTGTGCGCCTCAGCGATGGCCTGCCTGCCTTTGTGAATGAGCCCCACAGAACCTACAATCATGGGCTCCATTGACCAAGTTTTCACCGAAGACTAAGGCGCTGACGAATGCCACCACCCTCTTGAAGGAGAACGGGCTAACCGGAAGCCACATAGTGAGGAGATGGATGGGAAATCATGTCCTACCTTTGCTGGTCCGGGCACTCCCCTTGTACAGGTACACGGGGCCGAAGGACCCAGCGAGGGTGTATCGGGATGAGCTCGGGTCAGAAGGAGGTGACGACAACCTCAGCTTCCTGATGCGCCCCAAGGTGATCATGAATTTCGAGAAGAGAACCATTAGGCCTTTCAGCACCGGCCACCCACCAAGTAGCGTAAGCGTTCAAGGTCTGGAAGCACATTACTTTATTAAAAAAATAGAGTTATCATCCTCTCAGGCATTCTGCTCTCATGGTGCAGAACTTCACGGTCTTCGCGACATAACGCTCCGAGTCTCCTCTGCCAGGGCAGGAGGTGAGCGCAGCTCTGGTCGCACTGATGATGCCAGCCGCCCTAAGCATGTGAGGGTGAAGGGCGCGTCCGCCAAGATAGAAGAGGGCATCCAGGGAGGCCTCCGACGAGGGGGATTCGGAGGTGGAGGCCTCCGGTGATACTGACATTGTCGACCTTGTCGACGAGGAGGAGGAAGAGGCTGTGACCTCTATGTATGCATGTCGCGAGGGCGGTGATGGTGATGATGACGATGACGGAGCGATGGCGGCAGTGGTGGCGACAATGACTACGATGATGATGATGATGATGACGACGACGACAATTGCTACATCTTGAGCTTGCGTTGGTTTTCCTTGAAGAGGAAAGGGTGATGCAACAATAATAGCGTAAGTATTTCCCTAAGTTTTTGAGAACCAAGGTATCAATCCAGTAGGAGGCTCCTCAAAAGTCCCACGCACCTACACAAACAAACAAAGAACTTGCAACCAACACAATAAAGGGGTTGTCAATCCCTTCACGGCCACTTCCGAAAGTGAGATCTGATAGAGATAGTATGATATGATAAATATATTTTTGGTATTTTATAATATAGATGTGAAAAGTAAAGATGCAAATAAAAGTAGAATGAAAGCTTATATGATAAAAGATAGACCCGGGGGCCATAGGTTTCACTAGTGGCTTCTCACAAGATAGCATAAGTATTACGGTGGGTGAACAAATTACTATCGAGCAATTGATAGAAAAGCGAATAGTTATGAGATTATCTAGGCATGATCATGTATATAGGTATCACGTCCGTGACAAGTAGACTGACTCCTGCCTGCATCTACTACTATTACTCCACACATCGACCGCTATCCAGCATGCATCTAGAGTATTAAGTTCATAAGAACAGAGTAACGCGTTAAGAAAGATGACATGATGTAGAGGGATAAACTCAAGCAATATTATATAAACCCCATCTTTTTATCCTCGATGACAACAATACAATATGTCCCTTGCAACCCTTTCTGTCACTGGGTAAGGACACCGCAAGATTGAACCCAAAGCTAAGCACTTCTCCCATGGCAAGAAAGATCAATCTAGTAGGCCAAACCAAACTAATAATTCAAAGAGACTTTTAAAGATAACTCAATCATACATAAAAGAATACAAAGGAGATTCAAATATTTCGCATAGATAAACTTGATCATGTAGCGACCCGACCCGAATAGATCAAGTCTCTGTGCTTAAGTGTCATCCCTAGATCGGTATGCTGACACACACAGTACTCGAGGATTTATAACAGAGGTAAATCACATGTATAAAGTAATGTAAATACTATTACCTCAATCCAAATAGCGGAAGTAACAAGGTTGTGGATTCCCATCAACACCAACGGCAAAGTTGAGTGTAGAAATCGTAACCCTAATGTATCACTTACTCGTCGTAAGATCCTGCAACATGAGACGTTGCAGCCACAGAGGGTCAGTACATTGAATGTACTGGCAAATTCACACCACAAAGCAATGATGAATAAAGGCTACCACTACATGCATATTTGGCTGGTGGAGGCTCTATGGTCATAATGTTTTTGCGAAAAGCCAATTTTTCCCTACTGCAAAGGAATAAATTTTATTTAACTATCATGGTGGTTGTTAAACATTGAGAATGGTTGACAACATTCTCAATCCCAATTAAAAGTACTCATTAACAACCCAACAATATTAATTAAAGTAAGATGATGAGATTCACATGATATCCAAGTACTAGATACTCAAGATGTCCATAACCGGGGACACGGCTAATCATGATTAGTTTGTTACACTCTGCAGAGGTTTGCGCACATTTCCCCACATGACTCGATCTCCTCCGTTTGATTTCTCGCACTAAATTTTTATAGAAACGGATGACCGAGACATAGTCTTTCAGAAGCGCTTGCACCTTACGTAAAGGGTAGACCGTACCAACCTACATCCCCCACATCTGCTAGTCTACCCTGTAAGAGTTCGCACGACTTAGTCAACTATGCTAGAGCCCATAATAGCATGTGGCTGCACACGAAAGTTTCTAGCATGAATAATCTTATGATCCCTTTGAGCCTGGGTGGCGGTCCGAAGAAAAACAGGCAAGTCCTGGAAACCAGGTGCCTCAATCCACCCAGATGTGTGTTTAAGTTGCCACCTTAAATAAACCATTAATTAACAAACTCACATTTGTCATGGATACTCTCACCCAATCCACGTCTACTACCATAGCATGGCATAATAAGCAAACGTAGAAGTAACTCCCAAAGGTTTGATAATAAAACAGGTAATAGGTACTACCTCATCTACTTCCCAAAACCCACAATTTAATTAGATCCTAGTCATGCAATGTTTGAGGATTGATCTAATGCATAAAAACTGGGTATGAAAAGGGATATGATCAAAGTGTGAACTTGCCTGCAATGTTGATGAAGATGATTCGCACTCAAAACTCATGGTAGTTCTACGCGTCACACTCTGGTCAATCTATCGCGAGCAAGCAATGGTAACCACACATAAGCAATCACTCAAAAGATCGGAAAGAACGAAGAGAACAACTCGGAAAACATCAAAACCCACCAAATAACTCTTGCAGCATAAAACAATTTCTAACAGTACCTAAACTATGTGAATTTGGCCTTATCATAAAGTTTCGGTCAAGAGCTTCGATTTGCAAAAAGAATCAAATAAATCGGAGTTATAAAACTCGAGTTATGATCAAACGAAGTTCAAATACTAAACTGTTTGAAATTCAAATTTTAAACTTTGAAAACATGTTTAAGTTGTTTTACTGGATAGAGGAGATCATAACAAAGAAGTGGGCGTTGGTTTCGTTGGATTTGGATAAACGGACAAAAAGTTGTGAGCGTTTGAAAATTAGGGACTAATCTGTGAATAAAATTTTCATGGATGGGTCCCTGGCCGAAATAACAAAAAAAGAAAAGAACTAAGTAATGAACGTTTGTTTATAAGATCTAAACAGTGGACGTTCTCTGTTTAATAAAACCAGAAGAAAACAGATCTAGTCTAGAGTTAAAAAAAACGATTTAAAAGAAAAATCGGATCGGTTTTCTCGGGTTATACCGGTTCGGGCAGATCGGCCGGCGGGTCATCGGCGGCGGTTACCGCGTCGGCTGCGCGCGGGGAGGCGACTCCGGTGGTCGGCGGCGGCGGCGGAGTAGACGGGGAGGGCGGCGTGGCGAGGCGAGGAGGATGGCGGCGTCCGCGGTGGTCCACGGTGACGAGACGGAGTGGGGCGGCGGCGGCGGATCTCGCCGGCGGCGGCGGTTGCGGCGGGTCGCGAAGCGGTGGCGGCAGCGGCGAAAGCGGGATCCCGGGGCCGGGGCGGCTCTATTTAAAGGGAGGGAAGGCCTCGGGAGGCGTGGAGGAGGGGCAAAGGCGGCGGGGAGAGTCCGGCCGTGGCACGGACGTCGAGGCGGCGGCAGAGTCGTGCGGGATCCGGCCTCCAGCGCGAGGTCGGGGACGGCGCGGCTGGGCTGGGCTTGGCCTGGCAGGAGCTAGGCCGGCCCAGTTCGGCGGAGGGAGGTTTTTTTTGAAACAAATTTTCAGAAAATAAAATAAAACCAAAATAAATAAATAAATAAGTACTATAGGCATACAATATATCAAAATTTGCAGAAAAAGATTTTCTACAACGTGATCTAGCATCAAATAAAATCCTCAAAAATTCAAATAAATCAAACAGTGCTACAGCTCTAGTAAAATCCAATAAAAATCATTTTAAAAATACCAAAATAATTTCAAATTAATTTCTCTCCAATTTTCCAATGTAGGGAATCATGTTACCCTATTTTCCATATATTTTATTTTTGGAGAAAAATAATATGAATAAAACTCAATAACTCCAAATTGAAAATAAATTGAAAAGAATTTTGAATTTAATTCTTTGAAACTCCCAACTCATATTTCATATGTTTTTGAAGAAGTCATTTTATCTTCGCTCGTGAAAATCATTGAGTTGCATAAAGTTCCAGAATTGAAAATATTTTCCAAATGAAATTCAAATATTTTCAACACCCCTTGTCATTTAAATAAATGGAAGAAGTCATTTTATCTTCTCTCCAGGGTTTTGTTGTGAAAAGAATTTGAATTCGCGGAGATCACGAATGCAAAAAGAAAGTTTGGGAAAGTCCTTTTATTCCCTCTCATTTAACTTTCAAAAGTTTCAAATTTCACTCAATCAATCAAACAATCAATCAAATCTATCTATTTATTATAACATTCGAAAATATAGAATTTTGGGATGTTACAAACCTACCACCCTTAAAATGAATCTCGTCCTCGAGATTCCGAGAGGCTAGAAAGAAATGGGTTAGGATTGGGGCCTTCTCAAAATCCATCGATCATTACAGGGGGTCTGGGGTGCTACCACCCTTAAAAGCATTGTTATGGTTCCATCAAAACTCATATACTCCATCCTTATTGTTGACAGTGTCGGTCTTCTCAGATTCTCGGGAAAATCCCTTCTCTGGGCACTTCCGGTAGTGCCATAACCTTTTCCTCAATACTTCTGTCCTTTCATCTTGGTAAGGTTATTCCGAGACTGGGTCTTCTTAGCTGACGGGTCTGGCGCCAATACTAAACAACTATTGATATCTCATGGTGGTCAACCATTTATGGTTTCTCCTGCAGGAAATGGGTCTGGGCTGAACCTCACCGTATATCCTACGTTGGCAACAGCTGCCGTGTACAAGGGAAAATACTTATACCATTCTAAGGTTCAAACAAGGTTTTGATCATCGTCTCTCTACTATAGGTAAGTCACTCAGATTTACCATCCCACATAACAAGGCGAATAATAAGAGTAGGTCGGTATGGTGATCAATCCATCCCGCACCCAAATCATTATCTTGAATATGGTTTAGTGAATCTCGCATTCTAACACTCGGTCATCCTCACAAGCATGACAAAATTTCTCTTGTCGACGAACCAAGTTCGGATAAATCCATTGATTCTTCAAGCCAAACAAACATCTATCGTTCCTTAACAACTCTCAGGTTTTGCGTTGCTCCTATAAAATCATCGGTTGATAAAGTCGTAATTTCTTCCAGGGTTTTTCCTTCAGCAAGAGTGTGCTTGCTTCTTGGCAGGTCTTGCGGTCTGTGGGTTATGGCCCATCTCATCACTTGTAGTCCTTGAACTTATCATCGGGCAACTGATCATTATTCCAACTTCCAACTTCCTAGTATTCTTAAATCCATCCAATTGTACTGTCTTCCTTCCTTCTATTGGCACCAAACTAGGACATGATTATTCAGACTCATCGTGGAATTTCCATTGATCCATATTTCCAACATATACCTCCTTTATATCCCATGGTAATTCATTTCTTCATCCTCGTGGGATATCCCACATACCGAGATAAAACTTATACTTATGAAGTCCATACTCCACTTCGTGGTACATCATTATCCTTTCCAGGGTCAAGCGTCCTTACGGGGGAATATTGGCCATCTCTGCATGGCACTTCTTCAACGGGATATTCAGACTCATCATGAACTTTTGACAGTCCTTCGGGTGACTCCAATTTGTTGGCCACTTCTCCCATACGCTCCAAAACTCGGTATGTTCCTACAAATCTTGGGGCTAAATTTCCCTTAACTCCAAATCGTTTAACTCTCGCAGAGGGGACACACGAAGACATGCTCTGTCTCCAATTTCATAGACTTCCTCCTTGCGTTTTTGAGTCTGCATAACTCTTCTGCCTGGACTGAGCTACCTTCAGTCTATCTCGAATCAACTTAACATTCTCTTCCGACTCCTTGATCACATTTGGTCCAAACAACTGACGGTCTCCAACTTCATCCCACATCAACGGTGTCTGGCTCCTTCTCCCATACAAAGCTTCAAAAGGGGCCATCTTCAAACTAGCTTGGTAACTGTTGTTGTATGAGAACTCTGCGTAAGGTAGATTATCATCACTACTAGATCCATAATCTAGCGCACACGCTCTCAACATGTCCTCCAGAATCTGATTGACTCTCTCGATTTATCCATCTGTCTGCGGATGAAAGGTTGTACTGAAATCTAGCCTAGTACCCAAAGTGTGGTGCAGCTGATTCCAAAACTTTGAGGTAAACTGCGTTCCTCTATCTGATACGATGGTCCTCGGAACTCCATGCAGACATACGATCCTGGTCAAATATATCTTGGCCAACTTCGCACTTGTATAGGTGGTTTTCACTGGGATAAAGTGAGCCACTTTGGTCAAGCGAATCAACTACTACCCAGATAGAATCATATCCCGTTCGGGTTCTGAGAAATCCGGTAATGAAATCCATGCCAAGCTTATCCCACTTCCATTCGGGTATCGACATAGGCTGTATTAGTCCTGCTGGCTTCTGATGCTCCGCTTTTACTCTCTCTGGCATACATCACCTACGACTACATACTCTGCAATATCCTTCTTCATACCAGTCCACCAGAAATGCTCATTCAAATCCAAATACATCTTGGTGTTTCCAGGGCGAATCGAGTATGGTGAGTCATGAGCCTCCTGAAGTATTAACTTCCTAATCTCTGTATTATTGGGTATATGTACACTATCCTCAAACCATAAGGTGTCGTGCTTATCCTTACGAAAACCTTTGGCCTTTCCTTTGCTGATCCTCTCTTTTAACTCAGCAATCTCTTTGTCATACTTCTGAGCTTCACGAATCTTTTCCAACAATGTAGACTGAACTTCCATTGCTGCAACAAAACCTTTGGGAACAATCTCCTACCAAAGTTCCCTGAGATCCTCGGCTTACTCCTTTGGTAATCCACCGCTTATGAGGGTATTCATCCTTGTTTTCTTTATGGTTGTGTCCTATTTCTCCACAAAGCATGTATGCACAAGGTTTCTTCATATCACTTCCACAAGGCTTTAACTTCTGGGACACAAACCGGGATCTTTGCAGAGTCAACTTAAATTCTTCCCTTGTGGTTTCTCTTTGCCATCCATTGATGGTTTGGTACATCCTCCACCAATTAGAAGCAACTCTTACAAAGCACTGAAGAGCATGCTGGGTTATATCCTTTCTGGCTTTAGGGTTATCCTCCATGTTCTGAATCCATTGGTACATCTCCAATTGACTCATCGGTCCAGAAAATATAAGCTCATTCCTTTCATCCTCTATTGGGTCCATGGGTTTTGGGGTGGGATAAGAGAGAGAGAGGGATGCACACAATACAAACAATGGTTTTTGAAAAGACAGATTTTATTGTGGCTGTCGGAAAAACATCAAACAAATGACAGCTCACAAACGTCGCATCTAACATAGGTACATAACAGGGGTTTGGTCTTCTAAAGGTTAATAAATCTTTAAAGTCATCAAACTCTTCAAGTCTTGTTCATGCCTCTGATGGCTTCCTCCGGTCGTGCTTGTGCTTCTCAAGTTCTTTTGCCAAATCATCTCTGTTGACGCAAAGTCTATCATGACGTCCTTTAACATTTTTTTGTGGAGTTGCGTTCCAAACATCCGGGTTTCAACATCCTTGGCATGAACCATGTCGTCCTATTCTTCAGCTCCTGACAAATCTCCGGTATCTCAAGGTTTTGTTCCTCCAGTTTGGCTACTTCAGCTTCTGGTTCTGAGTTCTTCATGAACTGCTTCCTTATCAAATACAGCTTCCCGAAGGTCCACCCTAAACTTCTTGATGTAATACTCCAGATCCTAGTGATACACCAGGCTAAGGTTAAAACTTGATCTCTTGCTGGTAGGTGCTCTATCAGCCTTTTAGTCATCCAATTCTTTCGAAAGATGCATGCTCAACACCTCACGGTGACAATAACATGAGCGAGCGATAGCATCATGGATATCCATGTTTATGACTATGTCTCTGCCATGAGCTATCATTCCGTAGTTGATATCTCCTGCCTTAGGGTTTTCTTGACAAAACTTTGAGTTCTAATGCTCCATGTTCCGGTCTTTCTCCGATACACCTTGTTCTCGGGTATTGACAACTTCAATAGCATGACAAGTTCCATAAGGGTAGCCTTCCTAGGCCATACTAATGTGGAAATTCTTCAGAGCCTTCAAATTCTCATAGTCTTCAGAGTCTTCAACCGTTCTAGTTTCCATCATTCAGATGCACGGTAAAATCTTCTTCATTCCGGAGTGGTCTCATCAGTCGAACCTTCATGTGGTCAAAAGGGGAAAGGGGTATGGTCACACTAAAAGGGAATATTTGAATAAGCTCAGAAGAGAAGAGAGGTAAAAAATTCTTTTGAAAAGAAAGTTGTAGAGGAAAATCTTTCCTATGGGCTTGCCAGTTTCTAGGGTCACGTCCTATAGTCAACATGTGCTCTGATACCATCTTGTAGCGACCTGGCCCGAATGGATCAAGTCTCTGTGCTTAAGTGTCATCCCTGGATCGGTATGCTGACACCCACAGTACTCGAGGATTTATAACAGAGGTAAATCACATGTATAAAGTAACGTAAATACTATTACCTCAATCCAAATAGCGGAAGTAACAAGGTTGTGTATTCCCATCAACACCAACGGCAAAGTTGAGTGTAGAAATCGTAACCCTAACGTATCACTTACTCGTCGTAAGATCCTACAACATGAGACGTTGCAGCCGCAGAGGGTCAGTACATTGAATGTACTGGCAAATTCACACCATAGAGCAATGATGAATAAAGGCTATCACTACATGCATATTTGGCTGGTGGAGGCTCTATGGTTATAATGTTTTTGCGAAAAGCCAATTTTTCCCTACTACAAAGGAATAAATTTTATTTAACTATCATGGTGGTTGTTAAACATTGAGAATGGTTGACAACATTCTCAATCCCAATTAAAAGTACTCATTAACAACCCAACAATATTAATTAAAGTAACATGATGAGATTCACATGATATCCAAGTACTAGATACTCAAGATGTCCATAATCGGGGACACGGCTAATCATGATTAGTTTGTTACACTCTGCAGAGGTTTGCACACTTTTCCTCACATGACTCGATCTCCTCCGTTTGATTTCTCGCACTACATTGTGTTTGAGAAACGGATGACCGAGACATAGTCTTTCAGAAGCGCTTGCACCTTACGTAAAGGGTAGACTGTACCAACCTACATCCCCTACATCAGCTAGTCTACCCTGCAAGAGTTCGCAAGACTTAGTCAACTATGCTAGAGCCCATAATAGCATGTGGCTGCACATGGAACCTTCTAGCATGAATAATCTTATGATCCCTTTGAGCCTGGGTGGCGGTCCGAAGAAAAACAGGCAAGTCCTGGAAACCAGGTGCATCAATCCACCCAGATGTGTGTTTAAGTTGCCACCTTAAATAAACCATTAATTAACAAACTCACATCTGTCATGGATACTCTCACCCAATCCACGTCTACTAGCATAGCATGGCATAATAAGAAAACGTAGAAGTAACTCCCAAAGGTTTGATAATAAATCAGGTAATAGGTACTACCTCGTCTAGTTCCCAAAACCCACAATTTAATTAGATCCTAGTCATGCAATGTTTGAGGATTGATCTAATGCATAAAAACTGGGTATGAAAAGGGATATGATCAAAGTGTGAACTTGCCTGCAATGTTGATGAAGATGATTCGCACTCAAAACTCTTGGTAGTTCTACGCGTCACACTCCGGTCAATCTATCGCGAGCAAGCAATGGTAACCACACATAAGCAATCACTCAAAAGATCGGAAAGAACGAAGAGAACAACTCGAAAAACATCAAAACCCAGCAAATAACTCTTGCAGCATAAAACAATTTCTAACAATACCTAAACTATGTGAATTTTGCCTTATCAGAAAGTTTAGGTCAAGAGCTTCGATTTGCAAAAAGAATCAAATAAATCGGAGTTATAAAACTCGAGTTATGATCAAACGAAGTTCAAATACTAAACTGTTTGAAATTCAAATTTTAAACTTTGAAAAACATGTTTAAGTTGTTTTACTGGATAGAGGAGATCATAACGAAGAAGTGGGCGTTGGTTTCGTTGGATTTGGATAAACGGACAAAAAGTTGTGAGCGTTTGAAAATTAGGGACTAATCTGTGAATAAAATATTTACGGATGGGTCCCTGGCCGAAATAACAGAAAAAGAAAAAGAACTAAATAACGAACGTTCGTTTATAAGATCTAAACAGTGGACGTTCGCTGTTTAATAAAACCAGAAGAAAACAGATCTAGTCTAGGGTTAAAAAAACGATTTAAAAGAAAAACCGGATCGGTTTTCTCGGGTTATACCGGTTCGGGCAGATCGGCCGGAGGGTCATCGGTGGCGGCGGTTACCGCGTTGGCTACGCGCGAGGAGGCGACTCCGGTGGTCGGCGGCAGCGGCGGAGTAGACGGGGAGGGGCGGCGCGGCGAGGCGAGGAGGATGGCGGCGTCCGCGGTGGTCCACGATGACGGGACGGAGTGGGGCGGCGGCGGCGGATCTCGCCGGCGGCGGCGGTTGCGGCGGGTCGCGAAGCGGCGGCGGCGGCGAAAGCGGGATCCTGGGGCCGGGGCGGCTCTATTTAAACGGATGGGAGGCCTCGGGAGGCGTGGAGGAGGGGCAAAGGCGGCGGGGAGAGTCCGGCCGCGGCACGGACGTCGAGGCGGCGACAGAGTCGTGCGGGATCCGGCCTCCAGCGTGAGGTCGGGGACGGCGCGGCTGGGCTGGGCTTGGCCTGGCAGGAGCTAGGCCGGCCCAGTTCGGCGGAGGGAGGTTTTTTTAAACAAATTTTCAGAAAATCAAATAAAACCAAAATAAATAAATAAATAAGTACTATAGGCATATAATATATCAAAATTTGCAGAAAAAGATTTTCTACAACGTGAACATTAATCTAGCATCAAATAAAATCCTCAAAAATTCAAATAAATCAAACAGTGCTACAGCTCTACTAAAATCCAATAAAAATCATTTTAAAAATACCAAAATAATTTCAAATTAATTTCTCTCCAATTTTCTGATGTAGGGAATCATGTTACCCTATTTTCCATATATTTTCTTTTTGGAGAAAAATAATATGAATAAAACTCAATAACTCCAAATTGAAAATAAATTCAAAAGAATTTTGAATTTAATTCTTTGAAACTCCCAACTCATATTTCATATGTTTTTGAAGAAGTCATTTTATCTTCGCTCGTGAAAATCATTGAGTTGCATAAAGTTCCAGAATTGAAAATATTTTCCAAATGAAATTCAAATATTTTCAACACCCCTTGTCATTTAAATAAATGGAAGAAGTCATTTTATCTTCTCTCCAGGGTTTTGTGGTGAAAAGAATTTGAATTCGCGGAGATCACGAATGCAAAAAGAAAGTTTGGGAAAGCCCTTTTATTCCCTCTCATTTAACTTTCAAAAGTTTCGAATTTCACTCAATCAATCAAATCTATCTATTTATTATAACATTCCAAAATTTAGAATTTTGGGATGTTACAGATCATAAATCCACAATTCATCGCATCTCGACAAACACACCGCAAAATGAGTTACATCAAATAGATCTCCACACGAGAGGAGGAGAACATGGTATTGAGATCCAAAAAGATAGAAGAAGCCATCTAGCTAATAACTATGGACCCGAAGGTCTATGGTAAACTACTCACAACTCATCGGAGGGCCTATGGTGTTGATGTAGAAGCCCTCCATGGTCGATTCCCCCCCGGCGGAGCGCCGACGAAGGCTCCAAGATGGGATCTCGCTGATATAGAAGGTTACAGCGGTGGAAATTGTTCTTCGTTGGCTCTCTGGATGTTTTTGGGGTACGTAGGTATATATAGGAGGAAGAAGTATGTCGGTGGCCGCCAGAGGGGCCCAGGAGACAATGGGCGCACCCTCCTATCTCCTGGCCGCCTCGGTTGCTTCTTGACTTGCACTCCAAGTCCTCTTGATCACATTCGTTCCAAAAATCACGCTCCCGAAGGTTTCATTCCGTTTGGACTCCGTTTGATATTCCTTTTCTTCGAAATACTGAAATAGGCAAAAAAACAGCAATACGGGCTGGGCCTCCGGTTAGTAGGTTAGTCCCAAAAATGATATAAATATGTAAAATAAAGCCCATAAACATCCAAAAGGGGTAATATAATAACATGGAACAATAAAAAATTATAGATACGTTGGAGACGTATCAAGCATCCCCAAGCTTAATTCCTTCTCGTCCTCGAGTAGGTAAAAGATAAAAACATAATTTTTGATGTGGAATGCTACCTAGCATAATTCTCAATGTAATTTTCTTTATTGTGGCATGAATGTTTAGATCCAAATGATTCAAAATATGAGTTCATATTTATAAAAGAAATAGTAACACTTCAAGCATACTAATCAAAGCAATCATGTCTTCTCAAAATAACATGGCTAAAGAAAGTTCATCCCTACAAAATCATATAGTTAGGCTATGCTTCATTTTCGTCACACAAAGATGTTCCCAAATTCTACACCCCCGATGACAAGCCAAGCAATTGTTTCGTACTTAAATAATCTCAAACTTTTTCAACCTTCACGCAATACATGAGCGTGAGCCATGGATATAGCACTATGGGTGGAATAGAATATGATGATGGGGTTGTGTGGAGAAGACAAAAAAAGGAGAAAGTCTCACATTGACGAGGATAATCAACGGGCTATGGAGATGCCCATCAATTGATGTCAACATGAGGAGTAGGGATTGCCATGCAATGGATGCACTAGAGCTAAAAATGAATGAAAGCTCAACAAAAGAAAACTAGTGGGTGTGCATCCAACTTGCTTGCTCACGAAGACCTAGGGCATTTGAGGAAGCCCATCGTAGGAATATACAAGCCAAGTTCTATAATGAAAAATTCCCACTATTATATGAAAGTGACAACATATGAGACTCACTATATGAAAAACATGGTGCTACATTGAAGCACAATATATGAGACTCACTATATGAAGGACATGGTGCTACTTTGAAGCACAAGTGTGGAAAAAGAGATAGTAACATTGCCCCCTTTTATTTATTTTCTTCTTTTTTTATTTTTTTCTTTGTTTCTTTTTTTCTTCTTTTTTTGGGGCCTTTCTTTTTTTTGGCCTTTTTTCTTTTTTTCTTTTTTCTTTGGGACAATGCTCTAATAATGATGATCATCACACTTTTATTGATTACAACACATGAATTACAACTCGAAACTAGAATAAGATATGATTCTATATGAATGCCTCCGTCGGTGTACCGGGATGGTGCGATGAATCAAGAGTGACATGTATGAAAAATTATGCATGGTGGCTTTGCCACAAATACGATGTCAACTACATGATCATGCAATGGCAATATGACAAAAGTAATGTATGTCATGATGATAAAGGGAACGGTGGAAAGTTGCATGGCAATATATCTCGGAATGGCTATGGAAATGCCATAATAGGTAGATATGATCCATGGACTCAACATTAGTCAAAAGAACGGTACCGAAGAGGCTAGCAATGGTGGAAAGGTAAAAGTGCGTATGATCCATGGACTCAACATTAGTCAAAAGAACTCATATACTTATTGCAAAAATTTAGAAGTCATCAAAAATCAAGCACTACGCGCATGCTCCTAGAGGGATAGATTGGTAGGAAAAGACCATCGCTCGTCCCCGACCGCCACTTATAAGGATGCACAAGCCAAGTACACTTCATGTTTCAAATTTGTTACACAACTTTAACCATACGTGCATGCTACGGACTTGCTAACTTCAACACAATCATTCTTTAAATTCATAATCACCCAACTAGCATGACTTTAATATCACTACCTTCATATATCAAAACAATTATCAAGTATCAAATTGATCATAGAATCCAATTCACTTCCTATGATAGTCTTATTTATACCCAACTTGGATGCCTACCATTCTAGGACCAATTTTATCACCATAGCAAATACCATGCTGTTCTAAAAGACTCTCAAGAGATACTAGCAATTTCTACAAAATTAAGCCACCACCATGCTCTAAAAGATATAAGTGAAGTACTAGAGCAAAAACTATCTAGCTCAAAAGATATAAGTGAAGCACATAGAGTATTCTCATAAATTTCAATCAAGTGGGCTTCTCCCAAAAAGGAGTTTACATCAAGGATGATTTTGGAAAACCAAAAAGAAAAGACTAATATAATACACGACGCTCCAAGCAAAACACATATCATGTGGCGAATAAAATTATAGCTCCAAGTAAAGTTACCAATGAACAAAGATGAAAGAGGGGATGCCTTCTCGGGGCATCCCCAAGCTTAGGCTTTTGGCTACTCTTGAATATCTTGGGGTGCCATGGGCATCCCCAAGCTTAGGCTTTTGCCACTCCTTATTCCATAGTCCATCAAATCTTTACCCAAAACTTGAAAACTTCACAACACAAAACTCAACATGAAATCTCATAAGCTCCGTTAGTGAAAGAAAACAAAACCACCACATAAGGTACTGTAATTAACTCATTATTTATTTATTTTGGTGTTAAACCTACTGTATTCCAAGTTCTCTATGGTTTATACCACTTAATACTAGCCATAGATGCATCAAAACAAGCAAACAACACACGAAAAACAGAATCTGTCAAAAACAGAACAATCTATAGCAATCTGTAACTAACGCAAACTTATGGAACTCTAAAAATCCTACTAAAATAGGAAGTCCTAGAAAATTTGTCTATTTATCAGGCTCAAAAAGAATCAACGCAAAAGCACGTTTTTGTGATTTAACAAAACTAATTTCGTGCGCGCAAAGTTTCTGTTTTTCAGCAGAATCAAATTAACTATCACCATAGGTTATCCTATAGGTTCTACTTGGCACAAACACTAATTAAAACATAAAAACACATGTAAACAGAAGGTAGATGCAAAAATTTATTGAATAACAGCAAGTAAATATATTGGGTTGTCTCCCAACAAGCGCTTGTCTTTAAAGCCTTTTAGCTAGGCATTGATAATTTTATTGATGCTCACATCAAAGACAAGAATTAAAGCACAAAGAGAGCATCATAGAACACGTGATAAACACATCTAAGTCTAACATACTTCCTATGCAAGGCATATTATAAGCAAACAAATTTGCAAGACAAGCAAAAACTAGCATATGCAAGGAAACAGAAAGGAACATTAGCAATCTCAACATAACGAGAGGTAATTTAGTAACATGAAAATTTCTACAACCATATTTTCCTCTCTCATAATAATTACATGTGGGATCATAAGAAAATTCAACAAAATAGCTATCACATAAAATATTTTCAACACGATCCACATGCATGCAAAGTTGAAACTCTTCCAAAATAGTGGGGTTAACATTAACTAAAGTCATGACCTCTCCAAACCCACTTTCAATATTATTACAAACACGATTATCAATCTCATATTCATAATGGGGTTTAAATAAATTTTCAAGATCATAAGAAGAATCACCCCAATCATGATCATTGCAACAAGTAGAGGACATAGCAAAACTAGCATCCCCAAGCTTAGGGTTTTGCATATTATTAGCACAATTGACATCAAGAGAATTTATAGTAAAATCATTGGAATCATGCTTTTTATTGAAAGATCTATTGTGAATCACTTCATAAAGTACTTCATCACAATTTCTAGCTTCATGAATTTCAAGCAAAACTTCATAAAGATAATCTAGTGCAGAAAACTCACTAGCAATTGGTTCATCATAATTGGATCTCTTAAAAAGATTAGCAAGCGGATGAGGATCCATAGATCTTAGCTTCTTTGTTTAGTAATAAATACTCAATTATTTCAACCAAACAAGCCAAGTAAGACATTAAGGTAAAAGAAAAGACGAATGGAAGAAGGGCGAATAAAACGGCAAGGGTGAAGCGGGGGAGAGGAAAACGAGAGGCAAATGGAAAATAATGTAAATGCGAGGGAGATGAGTTTGTGATGGGTACTTGGTATGTGTTGACTTGAGCGAAGACCTCACGGCAACAACGCCAGAAATCCTTCTTGCTACATCTTGAGCTTGTGTTGGTTTTCCTTGAAGAGGAAAGGGTGATGCAGCAATAGTAGCGTAAGTATTTCCCTCAGTTTTGTAGAACCAAGGTATCAATCCAGTAGGAGGCTCCTCAAAAGTCCCACGCACCTACACAAACAAACAAAGAACTCACAACCAACACAATAAAGGGGTAGTCAATCCCTTCACGGCCACTTGCGAAAGTGAGATATGATAGAGATAGTATGATAAGATAAATATATTTTTGGTATTTTATAACATAGATGCGAAAAGTAAAGATGCAAATAAAAGTAGATTGAAAGCTTATATGATAAAAGATAGACCCGGGGGCCATAGGTTTCACGAGTGGCTTCTCTCAAGATAGCATAAGTATTACGATGGGTGCTACATCTCGAGCTTGCGTTGGTTTTCCTCTAAGAGGAGAGGGTGATGCAGCAAGTGTAGCGTAAGTATTTCCCTCAGTTTTGAGAACCAATGTATCATTCCAGTAGGAGGCTCCTCAAAAGTCCCACTCACCTACACAAACAAATTGAGAGCTCGCAACCAACGCAATAAAGGGTTTGTCAATCCCTTCACGGCCACTTGCGAAAGTGAGATCTAATAAAGATAGTATGATAAGATAAATATATTTTTGGTATTTTATAATATAGATGCAAAAAGTAAAGATGCAAATAAAGGTAGATTGAAAGCAAATATGATAAGAGATAGACCCGGGGGCCATAGGTTTCACTAGAGGCTTCTCTTGAGATAGCATAAGTATTACGGTGGGTGAACAAATTACTGTGGATCAATTGATAGAAAAGCGCATAGTTATGAGATTATCTATGCATGATCATGTATATAGGCATCACATCCATAACAAGTAGACCGACTCCTGCCTGCATCTACTACTATTACTCCACACGTCGACCGACTCATGCCTGCATCTAGAGTATTAGGTTCATAAGAACAGAGTAACGCATTAAGCAAGATGACATGATGTAGAGGGATAAACTCATGCAATATGATACAAACCCCATCTTGTTATCCTCGATGGCAACAATACAATACGTGTCTTGCAACCCTTTCTGTCATTGGGTAAGGACACCGCAAGATTGAACCCAAAGCTAAGCACTTCTCCCATGGCAAGAAAGACCAATCTAGTAGGCCAAACCAAACTGATAGTTCAAAGAGACTTGCAAAGATAACTCAAGCATACATAAAGGAATTCAGAGAAGATTCAAATATTATTCATAGATAAACTTGATCATAAATCCACAATTCATCGGATCTCGACAAACACACCGCAAAAAGAGTTTACATCGAATAGATCTCCACAAGAGAGGGGGAGAACATTGTATTGAGATCCAAAAAGAGAGAAGAAGCCATCTAGCTAATAACTATGGACCCGTAGGTCTGTGATAAACTACTCACAACTCATCGGAGGGGCAATGATGTTGATGTAGAAGCCCTCCGTGGTTGATTCCCCCTATGACAGAGTGCCGGTGAAGGCTCCAAGATGAGATCTTGCGGATACAGAAGGTTACGGCGGTGGAAATTGTGTTTCGTGGTGCTCCTGGATGTTTTCGGGGTACGTAGGTAGATATAGGAGGAAGAAGTACGTCGGTGGCCGCCCGAGGGGCCCACGAGACAGGGGGGCGCGCCCTAAAGGGGGGCGCAGCCCCTATCTCGTGGGGCCCTCGGAAGCTTCTTGACTTGCACTCCAAGCTCTCCGGATCACGTTCGTTCCAAAAATCACGCTCCCGAAGGTTTCATTTCGTTTGGACTCCGTTTGATATTCCTTTTCTTCGAAATACTGAAATAGGCAAAAAAACAGCAATATGGGCTGGGCCTCCGGTTAGTAGGTTAGTCCCAAAAATGATATAAATGTGTAAAATAAAGCCCATAAACATCCAAAAGGGGTAATATAATAGCATGGAACAATCAAAAATTATTGATACGTTGGAGACGTATCAAGCATCCCCAAGCTTAATTCCTGCTTGTCCTCGAGTAGGTAAATGATAAAAAGAGAATTTTTGATGTGGAATGCTACCTAGCATAATTCATAATGTAATTTTCTTTATTGTGGCATGAATGTTCAGATCCAAATGAATACAAAATAAAAGTTCATATTGATAAAAGAAATAGTAATACTTCAAGCATACTAATCAAAGTAATCATGTCTTCTCAAAATAACATGGCAAAAGAAAGTTCATCCCTACAAAATCATATAGTTAGGCTATGCTTCATTTTCGTCACACAAAGATGTTCCCAACTTCTATACCCCCGATGACAAGCCAAGCAATTGTTTCATACTTAAATAATCTCAAACTTTTTCAACCTTCACGCAATACATGAGCATGAGCCATGGATATAGCACTATGGGTGGAATAGAATATGATGATGGGGATTGTGTGGAGAAGACAAAAAAGGAGAAAGTCTCACATTGACGAGGATAATCAACGGGCTATGGAGATGCCCATCAATTGATGTCAACATGAGGAGTAGGGATTGCCATGCAACGGATGCACTAGAGCTATAATTGAATCCTCAACAAAAGAAAACTAGTGGGTGTGCATCCAACTTTCTTGCTCACGAAGACCTAGGGCAATTTGGGGAAGCCCATCATAGGAATATACAAGCCAAGTTCTATAATGAAAAATTCCCACTAGTATGAAAAAGACAACTTATGAGACTCACTATATGAAAAACATGGTGTTACTTTGAAGCACAATATATGAGACTCACTACATGAAGAACAAGGTGCTACTTTGAAGCACAAGTGTGGAAAAAGAGATAGTAACATTGCCCTTTTTATTTATTTATTCTCTTTTTTTCTTTTTTCTTCTTTTTTTATTTCTTTTTTTTCAATTTGGCCTTTCTTTTTTTTTTCTTTTTTCTTTTTGGCCTTTCTTCTTTTTTTTTCTTTTTCTTTTTGGGCAATGCTCCAATAATGATGATCATCACACTTCTATTGATTACAACATAAAAATTACAACTCGAAACTAGAACAAGATATGACTCTCTATGAATGCATCCGGCGGTGTACCGGGATGGTGCAATGAATCAAGAGTGACATGTATGAAAAACAAGGTTGGAAAAAGCGGTAGGCGTAAGCGAGGCGGTTGGCCTTCGCCTAGTGCCTAGGCAGTGCCTAAGCTCCCTAGGCGCGGCCTAGGCGGTAATATAGTTTTACTCATAGTGTATTTGTGATTATTTTATGGGTGTTGATATTAGTTTAGGGCATATAAATAAGTTAATTACTGTCTACTGCCATTGTAATATAACTCGTTTGGCATATCAGTGCAGTATATGGCATGTTTCTTGCTTGGGTAGGCAATTCCTTGCTTGCCCTACCTAGACGTCCATTTATTCCCTAGGCGAGGCGTTTGGCCATTGCCTAGCGCCTAGGCGTGCCTAAGCGCCTCCTAGGCACTGCCTTTTCCAGCAGAGATGAAAAATAATGCATGGTGGCTTTGCCACAAATACGATGTCAACTACATGATCATGCAATGGCAATATGACAAAAGTAATGTATGTCATGATGATAAATGGAACGGTGGAAAGTTGCATGGCAATATATCTCGGAATGGCTATGGAAATGCCATAATAGGTAGATATGGTGGCTGTTTTGAGGAAGATATAAGGAGGTTTATGTGTGATAGAGCATATCGTATCACGGGGTTTGGATGCACCGGCGAAGTTTGCACGAACTCTCAAGCTGAGAAAGGGCAATGCACGGTACCGAAGAGGCTAGCAAAGGTGGAAAGGTAAAAGTGTGTATAATCCATGGACTCAACATTAGTCAAAAGAACTCATATACTTATTGCAACAATTTAGAAGTCATCAAGAACCAAGTACTACGCGCGTGCTCCTAGGGGGATAGATTGGTAGGAAAATACCATGGCTTGTCCCCGACCGCCACTCATAAGGATGCACAATCCAAGTACACTTCATGTTTCAAATTTGTTACACAACTTTAACCATACGTGCATGATACGGGACTTGCTAACTTCAACACAAGCATTCTTTAAATTCATAATCACCCAACTAGCATGACTTTAATATCACTACCTCCATATCTCAAACCAATTATCAAGCATCAAGTTGATCATAGCATCCAATTCACTTCCTATGATAGTTTTTATTATACCCAACTTGGATGCTCATCATTCTAGGACCAACTTTATGATAATAACAAATACCAAGCTGTTCTAAAAGACTCTCAAAATAATATAACTGAAGCATGAGAGACTAGCAATTTCTTCAAAATTAAGACACCACCATGCTCTAAAAGATATAAGTGAAGCACTAGAGCAAAAAATGTCAAGCTCAAAAGATATAAGTGAAGCACATAGAGTATTCTAGCAAATTCTAATCAAATAGGCTTCTCCCAAAAGGTGTGTACAGCAAGGATGATTGTGGTAAACTAAAAAGCAAATACTAATATAATACACGACGCTCCAAGCAAAACACATATCATGTAGCGAATAAAAATATAGCTCCAAGTAAAGTTACCAATGAACGAAGACGAAAGAGGGGATGCCTTCCCGGGGCATCCCCAAGCTTAGGCTTTTGGCTATCCTTGAATATCTTGGGGTTCCATAAGCATTCCCAAGCTTAGGCTCTTGCCACCCTTTATTTCATAGTCCATAAAAGCTTTTACCCAAAACTTGAAAACTTCACAACACAAAACTCAACAGGAAATCTTATAAGATCCGTTAGTGCAAGAAAACAAAACCACCACATAAGGTACTGCAGTGAACTCATTATTTATTTAAATTGGTGTTAAACCTACTGTACTCCAACTTCCTTATGGTTTATAAACTAATTTACTAGCCATAGATGCATTGAAATAAGCAAACAACACACGAAAAACAGAATCTGTCAAAAACAGAACAGTCTGTAGCAATCTGTAACTAATGCAAACTTCTGGAACTCTAAAAATCCTACCAAAATAGGAAGTCCTGGACAATTTGTTTATGGAACAGAAGCAAAAAGAATAAACGCAAAATCATGTTCCTGTGATTTAACAAAATTATATTCGTGCGTGCAAAGTTTCTGTTTTTCAGCAGAATCAAATCAACTATCATCGTAGGTTATCCTATAGGTTCTACTTGGAACAAACACTAATTAAAAGATAAAAACACATCTAAACAGAAGGTAGATGCAAGATTTATTACTAAAACAGGAGCAAAAATAAAAAACATAAGGGAAAATTGGGTTGCCTCCCAACTAGCTTTATCGTTTAACGCCCCTAGCTAGGCATAAAAGCAAGGATAGATTTAACTAGTGCCATCTTTGGCACTAAATTCATAAGTAGAGAGATTGTGATCTCTAGGGATTTCTCCCTTTTTAGCAATGGTTAAACCTTTAGGCAAAAATTCAAGAAATTCATTGGTAGCAAAAGGTTCCTTAACGATAGAGAGACAATTGGGGAGAACACTTATGGATTTGAGATCCGCGTCTCCCTTAGAAGATTCACACTTATAAATAAACTTGGCAGTTTTAGTGGGGGTTTTTGGAGTGTTTTTCATGGGGGAAAACGGGGAACCTAAGTTTGTAATGATATCCTCAAGTTTACCGCTTCTAGCAGAGTCTAGATCTATTTTTGCATGGACTATAGGCTCTTTTCCTTTAAGATTTTTCAAAGTAACTCCAAGCCTAGATCCAAATTGGGTGATCTTTTTATCCAAATTTTCAATCAACTCAACAATGGAAATTTTATTTTCAATAATATCTAGCCGTTGCATCACATGTTCTAGAGTTAAAACCGTTCCATTAACCAAAAGAGGTGGTGGGCCAAACAAATCTAACATAGCATTATAAGCATCAAAAGTATGGCTACTCATAAAATCACCTCCGGTAGCAATATCAAGAACACATCTATTCCAAGGAGTAATGCCTACATAAAAATTGCGGAGAAGAACGGAAGTAGCAAGCTTCCTAGTAGCTTTATATTGGGAATTGCAAATTCTATGCCAAGCATCTTTTAAACTTTCCCACTCCCTTTGCTTAAAATTGGGAATTTCTTGTTCGGGAGTGAGAATAAGGATAGGAGGACTAGCCATGATGACAAGATAAATGTGCTAACACACGGCAAACGGAAAAAGGCAAGCGAAAAGAGAGGAGGAGATTGGGAAAGAGAGGGCGAATAAAACGGCAAGGGTGAAGTGGGGGAGAAGAAAACGAGAGGCAAATGGCAAATAATGTAAATGCGAGGGAGATAGGTTTGTGATGGGTACTTGGTATGTCTTGACTTGAGCGAAGACCTCCCCGGCAACGGCGCCAGAAATCCTTCTTGCTACGTCTTGAGCTTGCGTTGGTTTTCCTCGAAGAGGCGAGGGTGATGCAGCAAGTGTAGCATAAGTATTTCCCTCAGTTTTGAGAACCAAGGTATCAATCCAGTAGGACGCTCCTCAAAAGTCCCATGCACCTACACAAACAAACTGAGAACTCGCAACCAACGCAATAAAGGGGTTGTCAATCCCTTCACGGCCACTTGCGAAAGTGAGATCTAATAAAGATAGTATGATAAGATAAATATATTTTTGGTATTTTATAATATAGATGGAAAAAGTAAAGATGCAAATAATGGTAGATTTAAAGCAAATATGATAAGAGATAGACCCGAGGGCCATAGGTTTCACTAGAGGCTTCTCTCGAGATAACATAAGTATTACGGTGGGTGAACAAATTACTGCCGAGCAATTGATAGAAAAGCGCATAGTTATGAGATTATCTAGGCATGATCATGTATATAGGCATCACGTCCATACCAAGTAGACCGACTCCTGCCTACATCTACTACTATTACTCCACACATCGACCGACTCCTGCCTGCATCTAGAGTATCAAGTTCATAAGAACAGAGTAACGCATTAAGCAAGATGACATGATGCAGAGGGATAAACTCATGCAATATGATATAAACCCCATCTTGTTATCCTCGATGGCAACAATACAATACGTGCCTTGCAACACTTTCTGTCACTGGGTAAGGACACCGTAAGATTGAACCCAAAGCTAAGCACTTCTCCCATGGCAAGAAAGACCAATCTAGTAGGCCAAACCAAACTGATAATTCGAAGAGACTTGCAAAAATAACTCAATCATACATAAAAGAATTCAGAGAAGATTCAAATATTATTCATAGATAAACTTGATCATAAACCCACAATTCATCGGATCTCGACAAACACACCGCAAAAAGAGTTTAAATCGAATAGATCTCCACAAGAGAGGCGGAGAACATTGTATTGAGATCCAAAAAGAGAGAAGAAGCCATCTAGCTAATAACTATGGACCCGTAGGTCTGTGATAAACTACTCACAACTCATCGGAGGGGCAAGGATGTTGATGTAGAATCCCTCCGTGGTTGATTCCCCCTCTGGTAGAGTGCCGGCGAAGGCTCCAAGATGAGATCTCGCGGATACAGAAGGTTACGGCGGTGGAAATTGTGTTTCGTGGTGCTCCTGGATGTTTTCGGGGTACGTAGGTATATATAGGAGGAAGAAGTACGTCGGTGGCCGCCCGAGGGGCCCACGAGACAGGGGGGCGTGCCCTACAGGGGGCGGCCCCCTATCTCGTGGGGCCCTCGGATGCTTCTTGACTTGCACTCCAAGCTCTCTGGATCACGTTCGTTCCAAAAATCACGCTCCCGAAGGTTTCATTCCGTTTGGACTCTGTTTGATATTCCTTTTCTTCAAAATACTGAAATAGGCAAAAAACAGCAATATGGGTTGGGCCTCCGATTAGTAGGTTAGTCCCAAAAATGATATAAATGTGTAAAATAAAGCCCAGAAACATCCAAAAGGGGTAATATAATAGCATGGAACAATCAAAAATTATAGACACGTTGGAGACGTATCAGTGGGTGAACAAACTACTATCGAGCAATTGATAGAAAAGCGAATAATTATGAGATTATCTAGGCATGATCATGTATATAGGCATCACGTCCGTGACAAGTAGACCGACTCCTGCCTGCATCTACTACTATTACTAAACACATCGACCGCTATCCAGCATGCATCTAGAGTATTAAGTTCATAAGAACAGAGTAACGCATTAAGAAAGATGACATGATGTAGAGGGATAAACTCAAGAAGTATGATATAAACCCCATCTTTTTATCCTCGATGGCAACAATACAATACGTGCCTTGCAACCCTTTCTGTCACTGGGTAAGGTCACCGCAAGATTGAACCCAAAGCTAAGCACTTATCCCATCGCAAGAAAGATCAATCTAGTAGGCCAAACCGAACTGATAATTCGAAGAGACTTGCAAAGATAACTCAATCATACATAAAAGAATTCAGAGGAGATTCAAATATTTCTCATAGATAAACTTGATCATAAACCCACAATTCATTGGATCTCGACAAACACACCACAAAAAGAGTTACATTAAATAGATCTCCACAAGAGAGGGGGAGAACATGGTATTGAGATCCAAAAAGAGAGAAGAAGCCATCTAGCTAATAACTATGGACCCGAAGGTCTGTGGTAAACTACTCAAAACTCATCGAAGGGGCTATGGTGTTGATGTAGAAGCCCTCCATGGTCGATTCCCCCTCCGGCGGAGCGCCGTGAAGGCTCCAAGATGGGATCTCGCGGATACAGAAGGTTATAGTAGTGGAAATTGTTCTTCGTTGGCTCTCTGGATGTTTTTGGGGTACGTAGGTATATATAGGAGGAAGAAGTACGTCGGTGGCCGCCTAAGGGCCCCAGGAGACAGGGGGCATGCCCAGGAGGGGTGGGTGCGCCCTCCTATCTCCTGACAGCCTCGATTGCTTCTTGACTTGCACTCCAAGTCCTCTGGATCACGTTCGTTCCAAAAATCACGCTCCCGAAGGTTTCGTTCCGTTTGGATGCCATTTGATATTCCTTTTCTTCGAAATACTGAAATAGGCAAAAAAAACAGCAATACGGGCTGGGCTTCCGGTTAGTAGGTTAGTCCCAAAAATGATATAAATATGTAAAATAGAGCCCAATCCAAAAGGGGTAATATAATAGCATGGAACAATAAAAAATTATAGATACGTTGGAGACGTATCAACGATGATGATGAAGAAGTTCCTCAGGCGTGGAGGACAAGGAGGTCGACACAAAGGAGCTTGGGAGGCCCATGATGGAGACATCATGCTAACCGCTTAAAAAACTCCACTAGGGGTTGTGCGAGGACACCCCGGCGGCGGGAGCGGTGGTGAGCGTCCTCGGAACCCTGGAACTCCCAGAGCCTTGAGATCCCGGTGGTCGTGCTTGTGCCATCCCGTAGAGCGATGTTCTCCTGACAACCCCGTAAGTTTCTCTGTGCTATTTTATGAGTTGTTGTCTTCCGTTCCTTGTTGTTTAATCTCTAAGTTGTTTCCTTAGGGTTTTTCCTCTTGGGACGAGGGCCACCTCTGTCCTTGCGGCCATTGCGTCCAATCCTCTATCTAGCGTGCCTGTGTAAGGGCATGTTTCTCCCTAAGTGGTTTTGGTGATTGATGACAATGCATTTGCGGACTAATTGTGTGCATTGAGCATTTCAGATATCTCATGTCGAGGCACAAGATGATTTGGTGCCCCTCGGAGCCTACCGAAGGCGTCGTTTCTCATTGTTTCTTTTCAGTGGATTTGAGTCGTAGGAAAGCCATACTATTAAGAGGGGGTCCGGTTCGGAAAGGTTAGGGTGGAATCAACACGTACACATCTGTTCCTTTGCACCACCTTTCTTTCGCTTCATTGGAGCACCGGTTGTTTCCCTTGTCATTGCGAAGATGAAGGCTTCCAAGTGCTACTGTTCTGTGGCATGCGGTAGTACTAATCAAGGGAGCAGTAGTACCGCAGCGGCCCACGGTAGTACCACCCATTGCAGCGGCAGTACCACATCGTGTGGTAGTACCGCTCTGAGCACGCGGTAGTACCATGGCCTCTAGCCCAGAACGGTGGTATGTGCGGAAGTAGGGGCGGAGTAATTTTTTTACTTCCACACCATGTGCGGTAGTACCGCTCCCTGTGAGTGGTAGTACCATGCCAGATTTTTGCATAGACCGAAACTCAGCGGAAGTAGCCACGGATGTAATTTTATTAGTCTGTGCCTTCCCAGCCTAGATGAGCCTTGCCTTGGGTAGTGCTGCAAGGATGCGCGGTAGTACCGCTACGGCGGTTCTACCACTCGTTGCTTTAACGCAACAGTGCCTCGTCTGGCCCATGTCACGCGAGCGGTAGTACTGCACTGCCTAGCGGTAGTATTGCATGCCTGTGCGGTGGTACCATGAGTATTTCAATGTGTCCAAAGCCACTAGGACCACCGTATTCTCCTCACACCCTCACACCGTGTTTGTAAAGTTTTGGTCGCCACCTCCAAGGGCACCAGTAGTGGAATCACAACATCTCGCATTGTGTGAGGGTGTGAGGAGAATACGGTGGTCCTAGTGGCTTCTTGGGGAGCATTGTGCCTCCACACCGCTCCAATAGAGACGTACTTCCTCTTAAAGGGAAGGAACTTCGGTAACACACCCTCGTCTCCACCAACTCCACTCTTGGTTATCTCTCACCTTTACTTGTGCAAGCTTATATTGTGTTGTATCCCTTGCTTGCTTGTGTGCTTGTTGTTGTTGCATCATATAGGTTGCTCACCTAGTTGCATATCTAGACAAGCTACTTTTATGCAAAGTTTAATTTCGTAAAGAAAAGCTAAAAATTGTTAGTTACCTATTCACCCCCCTCTAGTCAACTATATCGATCCTTTCAATTGGTATCAGAGCCTCGTCTCTTTATTAAGGACTTTGCCCTCCGAAGAGTATGGTTGACACTGTAGACGGTGGGGAGGAGCACCCCGGTGTGATTCCATCATCGTCTATGACCGATGGGGGATCCTCGGTCTCTTGTGAGGAATTCAATGTGGCTTTGGACACATTGAAAACCTCCATCACGACCGAGGTTGAAGGCATGTTCAACAATTTTTTAGAAGGTCTTAAATTATCCACCGCAACAATAAAAGTGGGTGATCCCGCTAACAAGGTGATGGATGCTAACTCCAACAAGGGGGAAGCTACTAGTGATAAAGTTCCTTTATCTAGTGGCCGAAGTGGAAATGGCATCTTTGCCCATGTTGAACCTCCAATTACTTATGGAGGACCGGTTCCCTCCACTCATTTGAATCATGTTGGTCCTCCTCCTAAGTTTGTGAAAAATGAGGATTTTGCTTCTTGGGTGTATTGCTTTAAACGTCATTTAAATCATAGTAATACTAATATTTGGAGAATCATTGAGCAAGGTTTCTACCTGCATGACCCAAGCAACTTCACCCCTAGAGAAGCCGCGGATAATCAATTCAACGAGTCCGCTCTCTTCATCATCCAAGATGCAATTCCACCCAAAGATATTGCGCATCTCCGACCTTTCACCGTGGCCAAGGAAGCATGGCAACATGTTGTTTCCCTTTACAAGGGAAGCGCAAGCATTCAACGCTCCAACTATGAAGTGGTGCAAGATGAAGCCGATGAGTTTGTGATGAATGAAGATGAAGAACCTCATGAGCTCTATTAGAGATTAACCACTCTCACGGTCTCACTCCGTGGTCATCTAAGCAAGGATACGGATGGCAATTGGATCAAGCGCAGGTTTCTCAACGCGATGATGCCCTACAATAAGGTTGAAGGGTAACGTAGTAATTCAAAAAAATCCTACGATCACGCAAGATCTATCTAGGAGAAGCATAGAAACGAGTGGGGAGAGTGTGTCCATGTACCCTCATAGACCGAAATCGGAAGAGTTTAGTAACGCGGTTGATGTAGTCGAACGTCTTCACGATCCAACCAATCCAAGTACCAAACGTACGACAGCTCCGTGTTCAGCACACGTTCAGCAAGATGGCGTCCCTCAAGCTCTTGATCCAGTTGAGGACGAGGGAGAGTTTCGTCAGTACGCGGCGTGGCGACAGTGATGATGAAGTTACCAACGCAGGACTTCGCCTAAGCACTACGATGATATGACCGAGGTGTGTAATTATGGAGGGGAGCACCGCACATAGCAAAGAGAAGACTTGTTGTGCCTTTGGGGTCCCCCCTCCCCTGTATATAAAGGAGGGGGGAGGAGGCGGCCGGCCTAGGGGGCGCGCTAAAGAGGGGGGTCCAACTAGGACTCCCAATCCTAGTTGGACTCCCTTTCCTTTTCTAGATAGGGGGAAGAGGGAAGGAGAGGAGGGGAAGAGGGAAAGGGGGGCCGCGCCCCTTCCCCTTCCTATTCGGACTCCCCTTGGGGGGCGCGCGCCTCCTCCTTGTGGGTTGTCCCCTCTTCTCTCCCAATGGCCCATGAGGCTCATGAATTCCCCCGGGGGGTTCCGATAACCCCTCGGTACTCCGAAATAATGCCCAAATCATTCGGAACCATTCCGATGTCCAAATGTAACCTTCCAATATATCAATCTCTACCTCTCGACAATTTTGAGACTCCTCGTCATCTCCGTGATCTCATCCAGGACTCCAAACAATCTTCGGTCATCAAATCACATAACTTATAATACAAATCGTCATCGAACGTTAAGCGTGTCGACCCTATGGGTTCGAGAACTATGTAGACATGACCGAGACACATCTCCGGTCAATAACCAATAGCGGAACCTGGATGCTCATATTGGCTCCTACATATTCTACAAAGATCTTTATCGGTCAAACCGCATAACAACATACGTTGTTCCCTTTGTCATCGGTATGTTACTTGCCCGAGATTCGATCGTTGGTATCATCATACCTAGTTCAATCTCGTTACCGGAAAGTCTCTTTACTCGTTCCATAATGCATCATCCCGCAACTAACTCATTAGTCACATTGCTTGCAAGGCTTATAGTGTTGTGCATTAACGAGAGGGCCCAGAGATACCTCTCCGATACACGGAGTGAAAAATCCTAATCTTGATCTATGCCAACCCAACAAACACCTTCGGAGACACCTATAGAGCATCTTTATAATCACCCAGTTACGTTGTGATGTTTGATATCACACAAGGTGTTCCTCCGATATTCGGGATTTGCATAATCTCATAGTCAAAGGAATATGTATCAGTCATGAAGAAAGCAGTAGCACTAAAACTTAATGATCATTATGCTAAGCTAACAGATGGGTCTTGTCCATCACATCATTCTCCTAATTATGTGACCCCGTTCATCAGGAAACTTAACCATCTTTGATTAACGAGCTAGTCTAGTAGAGGCATACCAGGGACACTTTGTTTTGTCTATGTATTCACACATGTATCAAGGTTTCGGTTAATAGTTTTCTAGCATGAATAATAGATATTTATCATGACATAAGGAAATATAAATAACAACTTTATTATTGCCTCTAGGGCATATTTCCTTCGGTCTGCACTAGAGTCAGTAATCTAGTTCACATCATCATGTGATTTAACACCAATAATTCTCATCTTTATGTGATTAGTTGACATCGCCATGTGACTAACACCAAAAGGGTTTACTATAGTCAATAATCTAGTTCACATCACTTTGTGATTAATACCCAAAGAGTACTAAGGTGTGATCATGTTTTGCTTGTGAGAGAAGTTTAGTCAACGGGTCTGTCACATTCAGAGTCGTATGTATTTTTCAAATTTTCTATGTCTACAATGCTCTGCATGGAGCTACTCTAGCTAATTGCTCCCACTTTCAATATGTATCCAGATTGTGACTCAGAGTCATCCGGATCAGTGTAAAAGCTTGCATCGACATAAGTCTTTACGAAGAACTCTTTATCACCTCCATAACCGAGAAAATTTTCCTTATTCCTCTTAGGTAACTAAGGATAACTTTGACCGCTGTCCAGTGATCCACTCCTGGATCACTATCGTACCCCTTTGCCAAACTCATGGTAAGGTACACAACAGGTTTGTTACACATCATGGCATACTTTATAGAACCTATGGCTGAGGCATAGGGAATGACTTTCATTCTCTCTCTATCTTCTGCCGTGGTCGGGTTTTGAGTCTTACTCAACTTCATACCTTACAACTGAGGCAAGAAGTCCTTCTTTGACTGATCCATTTTGAACTATTCCAAAATCTTGTCAAGGTATGTACTCATTGAAAAAACTTATCAAGCATCTTGATCTATCTCTACAGATCTTGATGCCCAATATGTAAGCAGCTTCACTGAGGTGTTTCTTTGAGAAAACTCCTTTCAAATACTCCTTTATGCATTCCAGAAAATTCTACATCATTTCCGGTCAACTATATGTCATTTACATATACTTATCAGAAAGGTTGTAGTGCTCCCACTCACTTTCTTGCAAATACAGGCTTCATCACAAGTCTGTATAAAACTATATGCTTTGATCAACTCATCAAAGCGTATATTCCAACTCCGAGATGCTTGAGCCAGTCCATAGATGGATCGCTGGAGCTTGCACATTTTGGTAGCACCTTTAGGATCCAAAAAACCTTCTGGTTCCATCATATACAACTCTTTTTAGTAAATCCTTTAAGGAATGCAGTTTTGTTATCCATTTGCCAGATTTCATAAAATGTGGCAATTGCTAACATGATTCGGACAGACTTAAGCATCGCTACGAGTGAGAAAATATCATCGTAGTCAACACCTTGAACTTGTCGAAAACCTTTCACGACAAGTCGAGCTTTGTTGATAGTAACACTACCATCAGCGTCCATCTTTGTCTTGAAGATCGATTTATTCTCAATGGTTTACCGATCATCGGGCAGGTCTACTAAAGTCCACACTTTGTTCGTATATATGGATCTTATCTCAGATTTCATGGTCTCAAGCCATTTTGCGGAATCTGGGCTCTTCATCACTTGCTCATAGTTCGTAGATTCGTCATGGTCTAGTAACATGACTTCTAGAATGGGATTATCGTACCACTCTGGTGCGGAACATGCTCTGGTTGACCTACGAAGTTTGGTAGTAATTTGATTTGAGCTTTCATGATCATCATCATTAGCTTCCTCACTAATTGGTGTAAGCATCACAAGAACTGATTTTTGTGATGAACTACTTTCCAATTCAAGAGTAGGTACAATTACCTAATCAAAGTTCTACTTTCCTCCCACTCACTTCTTTTGAGAGAAACTCCTTCTCTAGCAAGGATCCATCCTTAGCAACAAAGATCTTGCCTTCGGATCTATGATAGAAGGTGTACCCAACATACTCTTTTGGGTATCCTATGAAGACACACTTCTTCGATTTGGGTTCGAGCTTATCAGGCTGAAGCTCTTTCACATAAGCATCGCAACCCCAAACTGTAAGAAACGAAAATTTAGGTTTCTTGCCAAACCACAGTTCATACAGTGTCGTCTCAACGGATTTAGATGGTGCCCTATTTAAAGTGAATGCAGCTGTCTCTAATGCATAACCCCAAAACGATAGTGGTAAATCGGTAAGAGACATCATAGATCGCACCATATCTAATAAAGTACGGTTACGACATTCGGACACACCATTACGCTGTGGTGTTTCAGGTGGCATGAGTTGCGAAACTATTCCACATTGTTTTAAATGAAGGCCAAACTCGTAACTCAAATGTTTGCCTCCACGATCAGATCGTAGAAACTTTTGTTTTCTTGTTATGATGATTCTCCACTTCACTCTAAAATTCTATGAACTTTTCAAATGTTTCAGACTTTGTGTTTCATTAAGTAGATAGACCCATATGTCCTCAAATCATCTATGAAGGTCAGAAAATAACGATACCCGTCGCGAGCCTCAAGACTCATTGGACCGCATACATCGGTATGTATTATTTCCAATAAGTCAGTAGCTCGCTCCATTGTTCCGGAGAACGGAGTTTTAGTCGTCTTGCCCATGAGGCATGGTTCGCAAGCATCAAATGATTCATAATCAAGTGATTCAAGAAGTCCATCTGCATGGAGTTTCTTCATGCGCTTTACACCAATATGACCTAAACGGCAGTGCCACAAATATGTTGCACTATCATTATCAATTTTGCATCTTTTGGCATCAATATTATGAATATGTGTATCACTACGATCGAGATTCAATAAACCATTTACATTGGGTGTATGACCATAAAAGGTTTTATTCATTTAAATAGAAAAACAATTATTCTCTGACTTAAAATGAATAACTATATCGCAATAAACATGATCCAATCATATTCATGCTCAACGCAAACACCAAATAACATTTATTTTGGTCCAACACTAATCTTGAAGGTAGAGGGAGTGTGCGATGGTGATCTTATCAACCTTGGAATCACTTCCAACACACATCGTCACCTCGCCCTTAACTAGTCTCTGTTCATTTTGTAATTCCTATTTTGAGTTACTAATCTTAGCAAATGAACCGGTATCAAATACTTTGGGGTTACTATGAACACTAGTAAAGTACACATCAATAACATGTATATCAAATATACCTTTGTTCACTTTTCCATCCTTCTTATCCGCCAAGTATTTGGGGTAGTTCTGCTTCCAGTGACCATTCCCTTTGCAGTAGAAGTACTCAGTTTCAGGCTTAGGTCTTGCTTTGGGTTTCTTCACGGGAGTGGCAACTTGCTTGCCATTCTTTCTTGAAGTTCCCTTTCTTTTCCTTTCCCCCTTTTCTTGAAACTAGTGGTCTTGTTAACCATCAACACTTGATGCTCTTTCTTGATTTCTACCTTCGCTGATTTTAGCATCGCGAAGAGCTCGGGAATCGTTTTCGTCATCCCTTGCATATTATAGTTCATCACGAAGTTCCAGTAACTTGGTGATAGTGACTAGAGAACTCTGTCAGTCCCTATCTTATCTGGAAGGTCAACTCCCACTTGATTCAAGCGATTGTAGTACTCAGACATTCTGAGCACATGCTCACTGGTTGAGCTATTCTCCTCCATATTGTAGGCAAAGTACTTGTCAGAGGTCTCATACCTCTTGACTCGGGCATGAATCTAAAATACCAATTTTAGTTCTTGGAACATCTTATATGTTCTGTGGTGTTCAAAGCATTTTTGAAGTCCCGGTTCTAAGCCGTAAAGCATGGCGCACTAATCTATCAAGTAGTCATCATACCGAGCTTGCTAGACGTTCATAATGTGTGCATCTCCTCCTGCAATAGGTCCATCACCTAGGGGTGCATCAAGGACATAATTCTTCTGTGCAGCAATGAGGATAATCCTCAGATCATGGACTCAGTCCGTATCATTGCTACTAACATCTTTCAACTTATTTTTCTCTAGGAACATATCAAAAAATAAATAGGGAGCTACATCACGAGCTATTGATCTACAACATAATTTGCAAATACTATCAGGACTAAGTTCATGATAAATTAAAGTTCAATTAATCATATTACTTAAGAACTCCCACTTAGATAGACATCCCTCAAGTCATCTAAATGATCACGTGATCCTAATCAACTAAACCATGTCCGATCATCACGTGAGAGGGAGTAATTTCAATGGTGAACATCTCTATGTTGATCATATCTACTATATGATTCACGTTCGACCTTTCGGTCTCAGTGTTCCGAGGCCATATCTGCATATGCTAGGCTCGTCAAGTTTAACCCGAGTATTCTGCACATGCAAAACTGGCTTGCACCCGTTGTATGTGAACGTAGAGCTTATCACACCCGATCATCATGTGGTGTCTCGGCACAACAAACTGTCGCAACAGTGCATACTCAGCGAGAACACTTATACCATGAAATTTAGTAAGGGATCATCTTATAATGCTACCGCCTTACTAAGCAAAATAAGATGCATAAAAGATAAACATCACATGCAAAAAAATATGTGACATGATATGGAAATCATCATCTTATGCCTTTGATCTCCATCTCCAAAGCACCGTCATGATCTCCATCGTCACCGGCTTGACACCTTGATCTCCATCGTAGCGTTGTTGTCATCTCGCTGCTTCTACGACTATCGCTACCGCTTAGTGATAAAGTAAAGCAATTACATGGTGATTGCATTTCATACAATAAAGCGACAACCATAAGGCTCCTGCCAGTTGCCGATAACTTTTACAAAACATGACCATCTCATACAACAATTTATATTTCATCACGTCTTGACCATATCACATCACAACATGCCCTGCAAAAACAAGTTAGACGTCCTCTACTTTTTTGTTGCAAGTTTTACATGGCTACTATGGGCTTTTAGCATGAACCGTTCTTACCTACGCATCAAAAACCACAATGATTTTTCGCCAAGTGTGTTGTTTTAACCTTCAACAAGGACCGACCGTAGTCAAACTCAATTCAACTAAAGTTGGAGAAACAGACACCCGCCAGCCACCTTTGTGCAAAGCAGGTCGGTAGAACCAGTCTCATGAAGGCGGTCATTTAATGTCGGTTTGGGCCGCTTCATCCAACAATACCGCCGAATCAAAGTAAGACATTGGTGGTAAGCAGTATGACTATTATCACCCACAACTCTTTGTGTTCTACTCGTGCATATCATCTACGCATAGACCTGGCTTGGATGCCACTGAAGGGGAACATAGTAATTTAAAAAACTTCCTACGATCACACAAGATCTATCTAGGAGAAGCATAGCAACAAGCGGGGAGAGTGTGTCCATGTACCCTCGTAGACCGAAAGCAGAAGCGTTTAGTAACGCAATTGATGTAGTCGAACGTCTTCACGATCCAACCAATCCAAGTACCAAACGTACGACACCTCCATGTTCAGCACACGTTCAACACGATGACGTACCTCGAGCTCTTGATCCAGTTGAGGACGAGGGAGAGTTTCGTCAGCACGACAGCGTGGCGACGGTGATGATGAAGTTACCAGCGCAGGGATTCGCCTAAGCACTACGACGATATGACCGATGTGTGTAACTGTGGAGGGTAGCAGCACACACGGCTAAGAGAAGACTTGTTGTGCCTTTGGGGTGCCCCCCTCCCCCGTATATAATGGAGGAGGGGAGGAGGCGGCTGGCCTAGGGGGCGCGCCAAAGAGGGGAGTCCAACTAGGACTCCCAATCCTAGATGGACTCCCTTTCCTTTTCCGAAGAGGGGGAAAGAAGGAAGGAGAGGACGGGAAGAGGGAAAGGGGGGGGGGGGGGCGCGCCCCCTCCCCTTCCTATTCGGACTCCCCTTGGGGGCGCCTCCTCCTTGTGGGCTGTCCCTACTTCTCTCCCAATGGCCCATGAGGCCCATGAATTCCCACGGGGGGTTCCGTTAACCCCTCGGTACTCCGAAAAAATGCCCGAATCACTCGGAACCATTACGAAGTCCGAATTCAACCTTCCGATATCTCAATATTTACCTCTCTACCATTTCGAGACTCCTCGTCATGTCCGTGATCTCATCCGGGACTCTGAACAACCTTCGGTCATCAAATCACATAACTCATAATACAAATCGTCATCGAACGTTAAGCATGCGGACCTTACGAGTTCGAGAACTATGTAAACATGACCGAGACACATCTCTGGTCAATAACCAATAGCGGAACCTGGATGCTCATATTGTCTCCTACATATTCTACGAAGATCTTTATCGGTCAAACCGCATAACAACATATGTTGTTCCCTTTGTCATCGGTATGTTACTTGCCCCATATTCGATCGTCGGTATCATCATACCTAGTTCAATCTCGTTACCGGCAAGTCTCTTTACTCGTTTCGTAATGCATCATCCCACAACTAACTCATTAGTCACATTTCTTGCAAGGCTTATAGTGATGTGCATTACCGGGAGGGCCTAGAGATACCTCTCTGATACACGGAGTGACAAATCCTAATCTTGATCTATGCCAACCCAACAAACACCTTCGGAGACACCTGTAGAGCATCTTTATAATCACCCAGTTACTTTGTGGCGTTTGATATCACACAAGGTGTTCCTCCTATATTTGGGAGTTGCATAATCTCATAGTCAGAGGAACATGTATAAGTCATGAAGAAAGCAATAGCAATAAAACTAAACGATCATTATGCTAAGCTAACGAATGGGTCTTGTCCATCACATCATTCTCCTAATGATGTGATCCCGTTCATCAAATGCAACACATTTCTATGGTCAGGAAACTTAACCATCTTTGATTAACGAGCTAGTCTAGTAGAGGCATACCAGGGACACTTTGTTTTGTCTATGTATTCACACATGTATCAAGTTTCTGGTTAATACAATTCTAGCATGAATAATAGATATTTATCATGAAATAAGAAAATATAAATAAAAACTTTATTATTGCCTCTAGGGCATATTTCCATCAAAGTCCATGTCATCCGTCATCCGTCAAAGGCCGGACTTTCATAACTTGTCCTCAAGTGAAGTGTTGGATGAGTTTGCTGCTATGAGAATCTTGGACAAGACCGCCGACAATGCGGTGTTGCATTCTCAACGGGTAAAGAAAACCAACCTTGCTTTGAAGGCCAATGCAAGTGTGGAAGAAGAGGATGAAGAGGAAGAAGAGGAGAGTAACCCCGAAACAAAACATGCTTATCATGGCTCTCGCTTCAAGGCAATTTTGGTGCAAGAAGAAGTCAAGGCCCAACTTCAACAAGAACAACTCAAGTGGCGCCAAAGGCAAGCAACGTGTGAGGATATGCTATAATTGAGGCAATGTGAGCCACTTTGTTGTCGAGTGCCCTTACAAGAAGCGGGAAGACAATGGTGGCAAGTTTATCCGAAAAGACAAAGCCAAGTCCTTCCCCAACAAGAACAACTTCACCAAGAAGACTCCTCCCAAGGGGTTGGTGGCACAAGAAGAGTACAATGAGGATGATGATGATGATGAAGACGGTGAGACGGTTGCCATGGCCTCCGTTTCCATTGCCACAACTCCACGGGTGTCCCTCTTCGACTCACCCAACGAGAACATCACCGCCAAGTGCCTCATGGCCAAAGCCACCAACAAGGTAACCCCCAACATCAAAACTACCATCACTACTAATCCTTCCTTGACGGATTGCGTTGATGAAAGTGAGGGGTCTAATGAGGAAGTAAATAAATTTGAGTCTTTTATGAGTAATCTCTAGGGTAAATCCAAGAAGCACTTTGTTGCTCTCTTGGAACAACTTGGTGAAGCCAATGACATGATCGAGGCTAATGAAGAAACCATCTCTAAGATGGAAGGACATAGTCGTGACTATGCCGATGAGGTATCGGATATCTCTAATGCGCTTGAGGAAGAGCGTGGTCATCCTTTGGCTCTTGAGGAGTCACACAATGATGATCATGCTAAATTAAAGAAAGATCTTGATCATGATCTTGTTGTATCTCGTGTGCTCAATTCTGAGAAGGCTAAACTTGGGGTTGACCATGCTAGACTCAAGGACGAGTTTTATATACTTGATAAGGCTCACAAGGCCTTGAAGGGTGCTCATGCTAGCCTCAAGGAGTCTCATGATCAACTCCAAGTGAAGCTAACCAAGGAGAAAGCCACATTTCCTTATATGGTCTTAATTGATAATGCAAATGCTACTAACCCGTGTTGTGAGCATGTGCATCTTGTGGAGGAGAATGCCAAGTTGAAGGAGCAACTTGAGAAAGGCCTTGTGTCTTGCATACAAGGTGAGAAGAACCTCAACGATCTTTTGAGCTACCAAAAGGAAGTTGTGGGCAAGGAGGGAATTGGGTTTGCACCCAAGTCCAAGAACAAGAAGAAGAATGACAAGGCCAAACAACCTCTTCCTCTCAAGCAAACTTTTGTGAAGGATGGAGAGGGTGATTATAAGGAGAAGAAGAACAATGTGAAGGGTGGTGGTGTCAAGAAGGGCATTGCCACTCCTTCCAACAAAGCCGGCGACTTTAACCCTTCTTATGTGTTATGTCGTGCTAGTGATGGGCATGTTTATGCCAAATTTGTTGGTTCTCCTTATGAGTACATTGAATGGTCTATTTGGGTTCCTAAGACCCTTGTTACTAACATCAAAGGACCCATTACAAAATGGGTACCTAAAACCAATAATTGATCTCTTGTAGGTGTTTGCTTCCGACGGGGGATCATGATTGCTCGATAGTGGAGCCACAAATAATATGACTGGAAGCAAGGACTTGGTGGTGGATGTTCACAAGGTCTCATATATGCCCACCAATGTGGAGTGGGGTGATGCCTCATCCTCTAAGGTATTCGGGCTTGGCAAGGTTGTCATTTCTCATGATCTCATGATCGAGAAAGTCATGCTTGTTGAGTCCCTTGCATACAACTTACTTTCCGTTCGTCAACTTGCACTCATGGGCTTTGCCACTTTCTTTGATATTGATACCGTGGCCCTCTTGTAGAGCAAGGCTCTTAAAGTAGACTTTGTTGGGCATGTCGAGAATGGTCTATATGTGAGTAAATTTTTGGAGCGACCCACTAAGACCGCGACATGCCTAATGGCTAAAGTTGACGTGGGATGGCTTTGGCATCGCCGTTTACCCCACGTCAATATGAGATCTTTGCAAAGTCTTATCAAGGGGGACCATGTCCGTGGACTAACAAATGTTAGTTTTGCCAAAGATCGTGCTTGCAGTGCTTGTATCGAAGGAAAGCTACATGAGAAGGCTCACCCTCCCATGACTATCATCTACTTGAAGAGGCCCTTGGAGCTCCTTCACATGGATCTCTTTGGGCCTCCATCCTTTGATAGTCTTGGGGGTAGAAAGTATTGCTTGGTGATTGTGGATGATTATTCAAGATACACTTGGGTATATTTCTTCAAGAGGAAGAGTGAGACCCAAAAAACTATCATCGACTTTGCAAATGAAGCTCAACGTCAACACAATGCAAAGATCTTGACGATAAGAAGTGACAACGGCACCGAGTTCAAGAAATACACCTTGGATGAGTTTCTTAGTGATGAGGGGATCAAGCATCAATATTCCGCACCTTACACCCCTCAACAAAATGGTGTAGCAGAGAGGAAGAACCGGACATTGATGGATGCGGCAAGGAGCATGATGGTGGAGTTCAAGTCTCCATACAACTTTCGGGCCAAAGTCATCAAGACCGCTTGTCATGCATCCAATCAGCTCTATCTCCGCAAAGGCTTGAACAAGACTCCATATGAGATACTCACCGGTAACAAGCCCAACCTCAAGTACTTCTGAGTGTTCGGGTGTAAGTGTTTCATTCTCAAGAAAGGTGTTCGTTTGACTAAATTTGAGGCTAGAGCTCATGAGGGCATATTTGTTGGTTATGTTACAAACTCTCATGCTTACCGTGTCCTCAACAAGTCCACCGGACTCATTGAGGAGACGTGGAACATGGAGTTTGATGAGAATAATGGCTCCCAAGTCGAGCAAAGTGGTACTTGTGATGTAGGTGATGAAATTCCTCCCCAAGCCATAAGAAGAATGGGTGTTGGTCATATCCTACCCATTGAGGAACCCCTTGTGGCCGAAGGAGAAGGACAATGTTCCACTCCAGTGGAACCATCACCAACCCAAGACCCACACACTTCCGAAGAACACAGTGAAGGCCCTCACCCAAATGAACAAGATCAAGGGAAAGATCAACCTCAAGATGGTGATGAACCACCAAGTAATGTCCAAGGTCAATTTCTCACCACCGAGCAAGTTCAAGATCAAGAGCAAGCTCAAGATAAAGAACAAGCTCAATACAACGCTCAAGATGATCAAGTTACTGCTCCTCAACTCTCTCCTGATGAGGAATTGGACCGTCGTGCTGCCAAGATTGCATCCAAGCTCATTACCAAAGATCATCTCATGACGAATGTGCTTGTAAGCTTAAGAAAGGGGGTAAGAACTCGTAGACAACTGGCAAACTATTGTGAACATCACGTGTTTGTTTCTTGTGTGGAACCCCAAAAGGTCCATGAGGCGCTCGAGGATCCGGATTGGCACAATGACATTCATGAAGAACTCAACAACTTCAAGCATAACAAGGTGTGGAGATTAGTGCCAAGGCCAACGGGGAACCATAATGTCATTGGAACTAAGTGGATATTCAAGAACAAGCAAGATGCTCATGGGATTATCGTTCGCAACAAGCCTCGTATGGTAGCACAAGGCTACTCCCAAGTCGAGGGTATGGACTACGGTGAAACCTTTTCTCCCATTGCTCGCCTTGAATCTATTCGTTTGTTGATTGCTTATGCGTCTCATCATAACTTCAAGTTACAACAAATGGACGTGAAGAGTGCTTTTCTCTCCTATTAATGAGTTGGTGTATGTCAAACAACCCCCGGAGTCTGAGGATCCCGAGTTCGCCAATCATGTGTACCAACTCGATAAGGCACTCTATGGCCTTAAATAAGCCCCACGTGTGTGGTATGAGCACCTTACCGAGTTGTTGCAAGATTGTGGGTTTGAAATTGGGAAAATCGACCCCACTCTCTTTACTAAGAAGGTCAAAGGGGAGTTTTTTGTATGCCAACTACTCCCTCCGTCCGGAAATACTTGTCATCAAAATAAATAAAAGGGGATGTATCTAGATGTATATTAGTTCTAGATACATCCCTTTTTATTCATTTTGATGACAAGTATTTTTGGACGGAGGGTGTCGGTGTCAAAACCGGCGGATCTCGGGTAGGGGGTCCCGAACTGTGCGTCTAGGCGGATGGTAACAGGAGACAAGGGACACGATGTTTTTACCCAGGTTCGGGCCCTCTCGGTGGAGGTAAAACCCTACTCCTGCTTGATTAATATTGATGATATGGGTAGTACAACAGTAGATCTACCACGAGATCAAGGAGGCTAAACCCTAGAAGCTATCCTATGGTATGATTGTTGTTCGTCCTACGGACTAAAACCCTCCGGTTTATATAGACACCGGAGAGGGCTAGGGTTACACAGAGTCGGTTACAATGGTAGGAGATCTACATATCCGCATCGCCGAGCTTTCCTTCCACGCCAAGGAAAGTCCCATCCGGACACGGGACGAAGTCTTCAATCTTGTATCTTCATAGTCTTGGAGTCCGGCCAATGATGATAGTTCGTCTATCCGGACACCCCCTAGTCTAGGACTCCCTCAGAGGGAGTATATGTTGATGATATTATCTTTGGTTCCCCTAACAAAGCTTTCAATGAGGAATTTGCCGCTCTCATGACCTCGAAGTTTAAGATGTCCATGATGGGAGAGTTGAAGTTTATTCTCGGCTTCGAATTCAAGAAAATTAGAGAAGGAACCTTCATCAACCAAGCCAAATACACTCAAGACATGCTCAAGAGATTCAAGCTAACTGATTTCGAGTCGGCCTCCACACCAATGGCCGTCAAATGCCAACTTGACATAGATCCCAATGGTAAAGCGGTGGATCAAAAGGTATATCGCTCGATGATTGGCTCCTTGCTTTACCTTTGTGCATCTAGACCGGATATCATGTTGAGTGTGGGAATTTGTGCACGGTTTCAAGCCGCACCTAAGGAAAGCCACTATGTGGCGGTCAAGCGAGTCTTTCTATATTTGGCTCATACCCCAAACTTTGGCTTATGGTACCCAGGAGGAGCTAACTTCAACCTTGTGGGCTATTCAAACTCGGATTGGGCAGGAGACAAAGTGGATAGGAAGTCAACTTCCGGAGGGTGCCAATTTCTTGGTTGCTCTTTGGTGAGTTGGTCTTCTAAGAAGCAAAGTTGTGTGTCTGTCTCGTCCACCAAAGCGGAATATGTGGCCGCTGGTTGTTGTTGTGCTCAACCTCTTTGGATGAGGCAAACTTTAAAGGATTACGGTGTCATTTGTGACAAAGTGCCTCTTTGGTGTGACAATGAAAGTGCCGTCAAGATCTCTCTCAACCCGATGCAACAATTCAAGATGGAGCATATTGAGATTCGGTATCACTTCATTCGGGATCACATTAGGCAAGGGGAGATCAAGCTCAACTATGTCAACACTCATGATAACCTTGCAGATATCTTCACGAAGCCCTTGGATGAAGCAAGATTTCGCGAGTTAAGGAATGAGCTAAATATCATTGATTCAAGCAATGTGGCTTGAACCATTGCACACCCCACCATACTCATCTTGATGTCTTGTTTAGGTGTAGGCAAGGACATAGGGGGAGTGTTGTTCTCTCAATGAACTCTCCCTCCCCCATCATGCATAAATTGATCAACTCTTTGACATTGGCCATTTTTATGGTACTTGTGCTTCAAAGACGAGTTTTGGTCATGGGCCCAAGGAAATTCTTCGCGGTGCCATACCAATTGACTCAAACATAGGTGTCTCCGGCCACCGCCCTCTCTTTGGAGAGGTTGTGTTTTGTGTTTGGTCCTTGTTGTCTTTTGCCTTCCCATTGAGCCGCGTTTGTGTTTGAGTTGCCTCGTGCATGTGCTCTTTTGCATGTTCGGTTGCTTGAAGGTTGCATTGCAAAGGCCGTGTTTTTCTATTTTTCTCGAAACTTGCACTTTCTTGGGTTTACGGTACTACCGTAGAAGATGGGTTGCCATGTGCATGCACAACTACATCCCAGGCACGGTACTACTGCTTCCATCGTGGCAGTAATTTTTACTGCCACCGGAAGAGCGGTACTACCGCCCTGTGTGCGGTACTTCTGCCCGGGCGGTACTACCACGTTGACCCGTGGTACTACCGTGCAATCGTGAGCGCGTGGGGGTTAAGAGAAGGCAGGAGAAGTTCCAACTCCCCCATACCCATTCATCTCTTTTCCCCACCCCGTCTCTCTCTCCTACACAAGAACGACACCGAACAACCTCGCCGGATCTCCGTCTCCGGCCGCTCTCCTCGGATTCCGACTGATGGGATCGTTCCCCACCTCGCCCTCTTGCCATGGACCCCGGTATCTCCCCTAGTCCATATCTTTTTGCTCCATTTTTTTGCTTCTAGGTCTTGGGGAGATGCATGTGTAGTTCGTGTGATTTTAGGCTAAATCTTTGCAAGAGGAGATTGTAGGAGAGTGCTAGTGCAGTAGATATGCTATTTGGTGTGATGCAACAGTGTAGTTTTGATCAACGGTAGTACCGATCTACTTTTGCGGATGTTTCTAGATCCGTAGATGATTTTCTTGCGCGAATTGAATCCCGTGTGGTACTACCACTCATCCTGGAGCGGTACTACCGCTCGCTCGCCCGAGAACCACCCCATGCGGTACTACCGCTCCGCTGGAGAGGTACTACCGCCCGGGGCGCGAAAGTAAAATTTTACTTCTGCTCCAGGCGCGATACTACTGTGCACCCTGACACAGTACTACCGCGGCTAGAGCAGCTGTAAACTTTTACATCCGCACCCTGGTCTGGTACTACCGTGGACTTAAAATTTACGTTGTTTTATCCTCCCCAATCTCATTTCTACATGTTTCATTTGGTTTTGGCGCTAGTCTTTGCAATAATATTTCTCGCTTGTCTCGTGTGTTTGTGTTGTGTATCATAGGTGGTGGCTCTGGTTCCAATGTCCGGTGCTCAAATCCCAGCCATGACACAAGCTCCAAGCGGCTTCGCAACCAAGAAGCTCCAGAGGGGTCCAATGCCCCACACCGCCACATGAAGACCACAGCTAGTAAATTCAAGGAGCCGAATGTTGGCATGGATGAGATGCCTCTAGCTGAGTTTATCACTCGAAGGAGGCTCAACCCCTATGTGAAGCCTCGTGAGAATGTCAGAGGCAATGATCTGTTCTGGACCAAGAAGCAAAATCTCATCTTCCTCAATGTGATCAAGTCCAAGCAGAGCATCTATGTTCCAGTTCCGTGGATTGATATGAATCATCTGAAGAAGGACCAATCATACTTTGGTGAGTCATTGGATTTGGTGGAGCAGTTTGGCATTGAAGAGTTTATCACGTTCCACATGGACTTTGAACCGGAGATCATGGCTCAGTTCTTTTCTTCCATCCACTTCCACACGAATGAGGAGCGGACTATGATTTGGATGACCAATGGTAAGAAGATGACTGCTAAGTGGAAGGAATTCATGGAGATGTTGTATGTTTGTGATGAGGGGCTCAATGTGCCCATTGGTGTCCGCCCTCATAGCAACCCAGAGTCCACCAACAAGAACAAGCTTCAACCTTACCTTGTGGAGAAGAAGTTAACAAATGACAAGACTTCTTGGGTGCTCAACCCTTTCCTTGATGTCATGCACCGGATCTTCCGCAACACTCTTTCCGTGCATTGGTGATAAGGACAAGGTGCATGCTTATCTTGTGGATATGATGCTTCTTTGTGAGGAGGCGCGTCGTCAACTTCCTCAACCACTTGATGTTTCTCATATCATGTGGGTTGAGCTCCGGTATACGGTCTTCAATCGCAAAGTTCCCATCTATGGACTGTACCTGCACCTCTTGATCTTGAAGACTTGGGAGAAGCTCTTTTCGGATGAAGAGTTTCATGCTCCAAACTGGGTTCTCCATGATCCTATCAAGCTGCGTCAGAAGAACAAGTGGGCTAATACCACTACCTAGGCTGAGGCTGAGTTTGCTAGGATGGAGGTTGATGAGGATGAGTTTGAGGAGGAGGAGGCTAAGGACAGTTCTGCGGGGTACGCTCCTCCCTCTACTGAGCCCTCTTGGGCTATTAGGCTGAAGGCCAAGATGAAGGCTCCGTTCTGCATGCAGGCCAAGGGGCAGTATAAGACCCATGTTGCTCAGAAGAAGAGTCGCCAGCCCGATAAGAGGATCTTGAGGATGTTCGACGAGCACGTGTCAAGCGGGTCTGATAAGAACATCACTCCTGAGGCTGACTGGATGGCCAAGCATGGCTATCAGTGGACTGAGTCAAAGGAGGAGTCCATTCCCACTGCCGAGACCGATGAGGAGATTGTTGGGTGATCACTGCAGAGGGAGCTACCACATGTGTCGTAGGTGTCCTCTCTCCCTTCTTGGTGTCTCAATGCCAAAGGGGGGGAGTGGAGGATTTGCGAGTCGTGTCTCTTTGTTTTCATTTCGTTGGAACTTCGTTCGTCGCTTTGGTTGGTTGGTTTGCGGTTGTGTTCGTGTGAGTCCAGGAGTCTATCATATGGTGTAAGGCATATGTCCTCAGCTTATCTTATTGTCTAGTATGTTTAGTAGATTGTGAGCCTATACTATCTTGTGCCCTTTACTTCAGGCTCATTACTTTACCTTGCCTCCATGCTCAGTGTCATTCATTTTGTTGCAAGGATTGCCTTGTTTATAAAATATAGGGGGAGTGTTGATCCTAGTATGTGTGTCGTGCAGTCCAAAGCACTTCTCTAGGAGTACACACATCTAGGGGGGTCTGTCTATATTTTATAAATGTTGGGTTTGCTTATGTTCATTTTATATCCCTATGTGCAAATCATGTATTGTCATCAATCCACAAAAAAGGGGGAGATTGTAAGGGCATATTTCTCCCTAAGTGGTTTGGTGATTGATGACAATGCATTTGCGGACTAATCGTGTGCATTGAGCATTTCAGATATCTCATGTCTAGGCACAAGACGATTCAGTGCCCCTCGGAGCCTGTCGAAGATGGCGTTTGTCTATATTTCTTTTCAGTGGATTCGAATCATAGGAAAGCCGTACTATTAAGAGGGGGTCCGCTTCGTAATGGTTAGGGTGGAATCAACACGTACACATCTATTCCTTTGCACCACCTTTCTTTCGCTTCATTGGAGCACCGGTTGTTTCCCTTGTTGTTGCAAAGATGAAGGCTTCCAAGTGCTACTGTTTTGTGGCGTGCGGTAGTACTGCTCCGAGCACGCGGTAGTACTGTGGCCTCTAGCCCAGAACGGTGGCATGCGTGGAAGTAGGGGAGGAAGTAATTTTTTACTTCCGCACCCTATGCGGTAGTACTGCTCCCTACGAGCGGTAGTACCGTGCTGGATTTTTGCACAGACCGAAACTCAGCGGAAGTAGGCACAGATGTAATTTTATTAGTCCATGCCTTCCCAGCCTAGTCGAGCCCTGCCTTGCGGTAGTACTGCAAGGACGCGCGGTAGTACCGCTCTGGCGGTTCTACCGCTCATTGCTTTAACGCAACAGTGCCTCGTTTGGCCCCTGCCGCGCGAGTGGTAGTACCTCACTGCCTAGGGGTAGTACCGCATGCCTGTGTGGTAGTACCGTGAGTATGTGCGGTAGTACCGCATGTCGCGGGCTGAGTAAGTGGGTAACGGTTGGATCTTTCCTCTCACTATATAAGGGGGGTCTTCTTCCCCAAGTTGATTACCTCTTCTCTCCCCAAGCTCCATTGTTGCTCAAAGCTCCATTTTCACCCGATCTCTCTCCCTAGCCAATCAAACTTGTTGATTTTCTAGGGATTGGTTGAGAAGGCCCCGATCTACACTTCCACCAAGAGAACTTTGATTCCCCCACTAATCCCTTGCGAATCTTGTTACTCTTGGGTGTTTAAGCACCCTAAACGGTTGAGGTCACCGCAGAACCATATTCCATTGTGCTGAAGCTTCGTGGTGTCGTTGGGAGCCTCCAATTAAGTTGTGGAGATTGCCCCAACCATGTTTGTAAAGGTTCGGTCTCTGCCTCTAAGGGCACCAATAGTGGAATCACGACATCTCGCATTGTGTGAGGGCATGAGGAGAATACGGTGGACCTAGTGGCTTCTTGGGGATCATTGTGCCTCCACACCGCTCCAACGGAGACGTACTTCCTATCAAAGGGAAGGAACTTTGGTAACACACCCTCGTCTCCACCGGCTCTACTCTTGGTTATCTCTCACCATTATTTATGCAAGCTTATATTGTGTTGTATCCCTTGCTTGCTTTTGTGCTTGTTGTTGTTGCATCATATAGGTTGCTCACCTAGTTGCATATCTAGATAACCTACTTTGATGCAAAGTTTAATTTGGTAAAGAAATGCTAAAAATTGTTAGATGCCTATTCACCCCCCCTCTAGTCAACTATATTGATCCTTTCAGCCTGGTCAGCCCATTCTTCTAGAGCCCTCTTCTTTGGGAGGTGGGGATCAGGGTCGCGGGTGAGTGTCTTCCTAAACCACTCGTTCTTTGGTGAGCTTGTTGGTGCTTACGAGGAGATGTTTTATTCTAGATGACTCTTCTACTGAGCCCATGGCGATGGATGTGGATGCAGAGGAGGCCGCCATGGATGGTGACGGAGCAGGCTCATTTGAAGTTAAAAGACATGCGAGCCTACTACCAGTCCTTCTAGGGGAAACACAACTGGAGGGTGTAGTTGTCTTCCCTCTGGCTAGCGTGTCGTCACCGCCCACATTGGGCAAGATCACAGCTAGCGACAATGCTCCATCAACGGTGTCATTGATGATTGTGCCTCTAGGGGCCTCCACCTGTCATCCAAGGGAGGAGGAAGTGCACCCTCCACCCATCTCACCGGAGGCCCCTTCTTTCTTACCAGGAGGTACAGCCCGGATGTGCCCAAGGAAGTCATGGAGCCCTTGGGGTTGCTGATAAAGCCCTAAGGTGCCTTTGGTCCACCCTAAGAGAGGTAGGCCTTTTGGTGGAGGCCGGGTTCAATGTATGGTTTATACCTGCCTAGTAGTAGTAGTAGCCCCCGGGGCCGAGTAAGGTTGCAACCTTGGAACCATGCTTTGTTCCAATTGTGCCTTTTCTTGAAGTGTTGTCATTGAATTGAATTGAGCGCATTTCTCGTTCTAGGCTCTTGTCGAGGAGAACTGCACCCTGCTGTGCAGGCCGTGGACCTAGAAGGGCGGTTGAACACCCAACATCAAAACACTGATGGCCTCCAACATCTATCGGACGATGCCATCTGTAAACATTTTGTATCTATGTACCCACTGTAGCCATTTGCTTCTAGTGATTTTTTTTAATCTTGGAGCCTTTCTTGTTTCTCTTCTGTAACCCCTGTGGAGGCCGGCTCCCTTCGCAATGATCTCACTAAGGCCACCAAGGCTCACGCTCAAGCGGAGGAGGTCGAGAAGGCTACCAAGAGGGAGCTAGATGAAGCGCTCTCTGCGAAGCGTAATCTAGAGGCCGCTCTTCACCAGGAAAATGAGGCCTACCGCATCCTCCACAATGACCTACAAGGTAACAAGGACCGCCAGGGCTTTCTTCAGCAAGACTTGGAGGCCACAGAGAAGAAGCTATCGCAGCTAACTACCGTGGCCCAAGAGGGCGAGAAGAAGATCCTCCAGCTTCATAAGGACAATGATGATGAAACCTCACAACTAGAAAAGGCACAGAAGTATTGTCGTGACCTGGAGGCCACAACTAATGGTTATACGCCTAGTGTCTATTTTTCTGTCCATTTTGTGTGGTAAATAGCCGTTGTCTTATTTTTGACCCTTTTGCTTTTTAGCTCCTCTACCTGAGATTCAGGATGATGACGTGGAGGCCCGTCTTTGGGACGTTGCGGCGGTGGCTGGGAAGATGCGGGGTGTGCATAGGGTTGCTGTGGGTATGTGTGGGGACCCCGACTCATAAGTTGAGATCACCGAATGCACATGTACAGTGATCCCAGAGATGAATGCTCACTGACCACACAGAAGCTTAATAACAAGAGTCTTACATCCATACATACCATCTTACACAAATTATGACCATTCTGGTCAAGTCTTACATAGATAGAGCCTTAAGAGCTTAACATCAAATAAATCAGAAGCAGCGGAAATCTTCGTTGATAAGTAGAACCCGTGCCATCTGCCTTAAGCCTACAGGCATTCTGAATGGGAAAGTGTCCTAGTTCGCACTTTCATCACCAAAGAACTCTTCTTTGAACTCCTGCTCTTCCATGCCTGGCCAATTAAATAACCAGTGGCAAGCCAATGATTACTTTGAATGTACTCGCAAGCAACCCATGTTTTTGGATCAAGGTAACAATGTATGATGTAACAACAAGTAGGCAACCTCGCATCAAGCTAGTTGGAATTTCTATGACATGTCCTATCAACTTGTGAAACATGCATCAATGAACTTTGGTAACCATGTGAACAGGTTGCAGATATCAACATAAATAGAGTTTGGTTCAATTCTATCTTAATCAACACGTCAAGTCATTTGCCTTGACTCACTTAGTTCTCTTCCACACACACATGTACCAAGATTGTAAAATACTGGACATAGTTTAAGTAGCACCACCCAACTGTCCATGACTGTGGACATGGCTATTCGAATAGTTTGACACTCTGCAGAGGTTGCGCACTTTACCCACAAGATCCGGGAACCTTTTGTGTCACCCACGATCTCGCAGTACCTCAAGTACTCGAGGGAATCACCGATCATTATCTTTCCCTAGGCGACACTAACATAGGGTCCACTCGTTGGTACACGACCCTCGTGTATAACCATAAGATTTTGGGACACTGCCCTTTTCATTATCACACATATACGAAGGGACCAACGGTGTGTCCGGTGCCCTGTAACAATAGTCATGGCCGCCTATCCAAGCACGACCCATCCCGAGAGTGACCTCATGTCACCCCCGTCACTAGTAATGTGGGCACCATGCTAGTATCAGACTAGGTAATTAATAATGGACCGTCCCATAAGGGGTAGAGTGGTTGCACATGTTTGGTTGGGACGGTAATCACACCTTAAATCTAATCCATCATTTCACCCACACACAAATGCTTGCTCCGGTACACCACTTCTTCCTCGAGTGGCGACCTTAGTTCAACATCACCCACGGACATTAGGGGCACTTGATGTTTTTTTCGAAAGAATGCAACCACAAGGTGATCATGGCCTACATGCAACATTATGCATGAATAACTAAACTTTTTACATCGCATCTCTACACACAAGGTAGAGCTACGAGTATGGGCATGCATCATTTGGTGGTTCACAACAAGTTCATCGCCGTCACTTTCATCATCATGCAATCGGAAGAAGGTACCGATGAATAAGAGAGGTACCATGGTCAAAGGGCCGCTTGCCTTGGTTAGCTTGGTCTTCGAAGTCTACAAGTCCTTCTCCTTCTTCTTCTCCAACTACTTCACCAAATACGGGATCTATTCGTCACAAAGAAACAACGGGGAAAAATAAGGCAATAGCAAAAACAGAAAAATCAAAGTGCTTAGGAAAATGTCAACTCATTTTTGTTAAATAATAGGGTGAAAACTAACAACGGAAAAATTCTTAGTTTTGGGTTTGGGGATTTAGAAACAGAAAGGTGGATTTTTAAAGGAGGAGTTAAATGCTCAAATTTGAATTTAAATTTGAACAGTACAGAAAAGTGTGATGGATTTGCATGAAAGTTAGACCATTAAATAGGTGGGATTGTTACAAGATTTTTTGTGCTGGAATTATTTAATTTGGATAAATAATGTGGGATGTGGAATTTTTAGAAAATAGACAGAAAAGAAAAAGGAAAAAGGGCATTGTGCCACTGGGCTAAAACGGCCACGGTGTAGCGGCCTAGAGGGAAAAGAGGCCCAGGCGAGCCGGAGCGGCGTGCGCGCCAGGTTTCAAACCTGACGGGTGGGGCCCAGGCGTCATCAAGGGAGAGAGAAGCAAGGGAGAGGTGAGGATGAGAGGTGGGGCCCGCCTGTCATCTCCAACCTCGCGACCAGAGGGGTCGGCGAGCTCACCGGCGATGATGCAGGGCACGGCGAGTGAGGGAGTCCTGGACTAGGGGGTGTCCGGACAGCCGGAGTATCATCGTCCGCCGGACTCCAAGACTACGAAGATACAAGATTGAAGACTCCGTCCCGTGTCCGGATGGGACTTTCCTTGGCGTGGAAGGCAAGCTTGGCGATACGGATATGTAGATCTCCTACCATTGTAACCGACTCTGTGTAACCCTAGCCTCCTCCGGTGTCTATATAAACCGGAGGGCTTTAGTCCGTAGGACAACATACATTACAACAATCATACCATAGGCTTGCTTTAGGGTTTAGCCTCCTTGATCTCGTGGTAGATCCACTCTTGTACTACCCATATCATCAATATTAATCAAGCAGGACGTAGGGTTTTACCTCCATCGAGAGGGCCCGAACCTGGGTAAAACATCGTGTCCCTTGTCTCCTGTTACCATCCGCCTAGACGCACAGTTCGGGACCCCCTACCCGAGATCCGCCGGTTTTGACACCGACATTGGTGCTTTCATTGAGAGTTCCTCTGTGTCGTCACCGATAGGCTCGATGGCATCTTCAATCAACAACGCTGTCCAAGGTGAGACTTTTCTCCCCGGACAGATCTTCGTATTCGGCGGCTTCGCACTGCGGGCTAATTCGCTTGGCCATCTGGAGCAGATCGAAAGCTACGCCCCTGGCCATCAGGTCAGATTCGGAAGCCTAAACTTCACGGCCGACGTCCGCGGGGACTTGATCTTCGACGGGCTCGAGCCACAGCCAAGCGCGCCGCACTGTTACGATGGGCATGATCTAGCTCTGCCGCCGAACAGTGCCTTGGTGGCCGCACACGAATCCGCTTCGGCCCTTAGTCCGGAGCCGATCGCCCAGGTCGAGGATCGGTGGATGGACACCACCTCGGGGGCTTCAACTTCCACGGCGATGGAGCCGAACGCTAATCTTGTCCCTCGCGAAACTCGTGATTCCGAGGTGCCGGACTCCTTGCCGGACTCCGGACCTCCCACGCCCCTACCAATCGAATCGGATTGGGCGCCGGTTATGGAATTCACCGCCGCGGACATCTTCCAATACTCGCCCTTTGGCGACATCCTAAATTCGCTAAAGCATCTCTCGTTATCAGGAGAGTCCTGGCCGGACTATGGCCAGGATGGTTGGGATACGGACGACGAAGAAATTCAGAGCCCACCCACCACCCACTTTGTAGCCACTGTCGACGATCTAACCGACATGCTAGACTATGACTCCGAAGACATCGACGGTATAGACGACGACGCCGGAGACGAACAAGAACCAGCGCCTACAGGGCACGGGAGGACCACCTCGTCATATGACGTATATATGGTGGATACCCCAAAAGAGAGCGATAATGAGGACCAACGGGCCGCGGCAGAAGATAACCCCGCCGACAAACAACCAAAACGGCGGCGCAGACGCCGCCCTAAGTCCCGCCTCGACAACAACAATGCTCCCAAGGACCCTGCAATACAGCAGGGCAAACAAATGGATGACGAACATGCAGATAAGCAACCGTCCGAACAGGACGAGTCAGATAATCAGTCCAGGCCCGGCGAAAACGACAGTCCGGACGATCTCATGCCGGAGACGCCGCCGGAGAGTAAAAACCTTCGGAAAAGACTCGTCAACACTGCAAGAAGATTGAAGAAGGAAAAACGGAAGCTCAAAACAGCGGAAGACACACTCATAATGAGGTGGAGCAAAGTGCTCAAAACCGCGGATAAATACGGCAATGGCCAACAATCAAAGAGCTACCCGAAGCGCAAGCTGCTACCAGAATTTGACGAGGAGGCCATAGAGCCCCCACAGTCAAAAAATAAAGAGGCTGCCTGGTTGGATAGACGGCCAGATGATAGGCCAAATTCTGAAAGTGGCGCCGCACATAAACCGACTAATGAACCTGGAAAGACAGATGGCCCAGCCAGGTCCATTTACGGGCCAAAGAAGAAGGCCCCAGGAAGCAATGAAACACGTCAAGTGTCTGAAGATAGTGGCACACCCAAATACAGGGGCGCCGCACACCCACTATGTTTCACCAATGAGGTGCTGGACCATGAATTCCCAGCAGGATTTAAACCCATAAACATAGAGGCCTACGATGGAACAACAGACCCTAGAGTCTGGATAGAAGATTATATACTACACATACACATGGCCAGAGGAGATGATCTCCACGCCATAAAATACCTACCCCTCAAGCTCAAAGGGCCAGCCCGTCATTGGCTTAAAAGCCTCCCAGAAAACACTGTTGGAAGTTGGGAAGAGCTCGAGGACGCGTTTAGAGCAAATTTTCAAGGGACTTATGTCCGCCCTCCGGATGCAGATGATCTAAGTCATATAACTCAACAGCCCGGAGAGTCAGCGCGCAAATTCTGGAACAGGTTCCTCACCAAAAAGAACCAAATAGTCGACTGTCCGGACGCCGAAGCCTTAGCAGCTTTTAAACACAACGTCCGAGACGAATGGCTTGCCAGACACCTCGGCCAAGAGAAACCGAGGACAATGTCCGCGCTAACAAGCCTCATGACCCGCTTCTGTGCGGGAGAGGATAGCTGGCTAGCAAGATGCAGCACCAGCGACCCAAGTACATCCGAGATAAGAGATGGAAACGGAAAATCACGGCGCAGAAAAGAGCAGCGCCGGAATAAAGAGAAAAGCCCAAAGAGCACGGCAGTCAACGCCGGATTCAAAAGCTCGCGGCCAAACAACAAAACACCGCCTCTTAAGGATGACAGCGACGAGCTATCCAACTTAAACAAGATTTTGGGTCGGATATGTCAAATCCACAGTACCCCCGGAAGGCCTGCAAACCACACCCATCGAGATTGCTGGGTTTTCAAACAGTCCGGCCGACTAAACGCCGAACACAAGGGGCTTGACGCGTCAAGCGAAGACGATAAACCCCACCAGCAGAGCACCGGAAAGCAAAAGACTTTCCCACAAGAGGTCAAAGCAGTAAACTCACTTCATGTGATAATACGGAAAAATAGTGCGGCACCCTCTAAAAAGAGCCTCGCATGGTCCAATCCAACAGACCATAGAGATTGGATATCAAAACCAATAACTTTCGACCACCTGGATTATTCCAGAAGCGTTCGAAACGCAGGACGGACTGCCCTGATATTGGATCCTATAATCGATGGACTACAATTTACTCAAGTCCTGATGGACGGAGGCAGCGACTTAAACCTGCTGTATCCAAATACAATCCGCCAGTTGGGGATAGACCCTACTAAAATTCGACACAGCCGCACTTCCTTTAAAGGAGTGACGCCAGGCCCTTACGCCAAGTGCACGGGCTCCCTATTACTAGAACTTGTGTTCGGATCACCGAACAACTTCCGACGCGAAAAACTAATTTTTCATATCGTCCCATTTAAAAGTGGATATTAAGCACTCTTGGGACGAGAGGCTTTTGTCCGTTTCAACGCCATACCACATTACGCATCTCTTACACTCAAGATGCCCGGTCAACGCGGCATCATTTCAGTGCAAGGGTCACTTAAAGACCCCGAACACGGACAGACGAGTCCGGCATAAGTAGGCTAGGGGCTCCCTAGCCGCACATCCCTTCACAAGGGGTTGCGCGCACAAACAAACAGCGAGTCCATACAGACCCTGCTTTACTTATTTATATCTCTTCTTTCACATATACATTTTTTTGCACGAGTTCTTTTCAAACTAAGTTCCTCTCTTTTTGCAGATGAACGATGTGCACACCCGTCCAGGATAACGGCACAACGGAGACACAGGCGCAGACGTGCAGTAGGGACCCGTTGCGAGGATTCTTTTCAGATTAAGACCCTGCGTAAACCTTTTTTACTGTCTCTTGTTGTTATTCTCCCTTGGTTTCTTCTTATAACCAAAGCGGAGCCTGACGTTTTGGCATCGGCCGCGTCAGAGGACCATGCCCGTACCTGGACACTAGGGGCTTAGGGCATTGTTCTGCCCATTATTATAAAGACCGAACACCTTAGGGAGTGTTCGGCGTCTCGAGTTAGGCATTATATGCATCAGCTCCGAATCATGTCTTTGGTCAAATGTTGGGTTTGCCCGGCTCCTGTGTTTTGCTGCCTTACGTTCCGTATCATCGGCTAACGCGGCACCAGGAGAACTACTGCGATTGTGCCCCAGTTCGGCTGGGCGAGCACCTCAGTAGAGAAAGCCGAAAACTGACTGTCATGATATAGCGAGAGACTGGTCAACCACTCGATCGACTACCGGAATGTTTAGAATTCCCCGCTTTGACGAAGGACCGTTTCCCGGTCAGGCACACACGCGCCCCGAACTCGGAGAAGCGCGGTGCCCCAAGGGGCTATATCGTAGCCCCACCCTCGAACTCCACTGGCTAAGTGAAAGTGATAAAGCATTATAGTCCGGATTGCCTCGTTTGCTACGCTACCACCTCCTTAACAGGACCGAGACGTCGGATTAAGTGTGAAAACGCGCTATTTTTGCGAACACCCCCGCACCTTGTGCGTGGGGGCTGAAGCCGAAGACTGCAATCTTTCAGGTTATACAAATGTATACGTAAACGGCCGCATAGGAGATATTTTACTACTTGGGACGCACAAGTATAAAAAGCAGTTATAGCATAATCATCGTTTTACAAGCTAAAACGTTCATTTGAACGTGACATTTTTTGAGCACTGCGACTCTATTACACGAGCGCCACGCATAACTTCCCCAAAATAGTGCTCGGCGGGTAACCGGCTTTCGTCCGAACCCTGGGCGGCAATAGCGGTGGCATCCATCTCTGTCCAATGTGTCTTCACACGGGCTAGAGCCATCCGCGCGCCTTCGATGCAGGCCGACCGCTTCATCTCCTTGATATGCGGCACCGCTCCAAGAAATTGCTGCAATAAGCCGAAATAGCTCGTCGCCTTGGGCCTCTCTGGCCAGACATGAGCCACGATGTCAGTCATGGCAAGTCCGGACAATCTATTTAGCTCGGCCCATTCGGCCAACCGATCGGTCAACGGAAGTGAACGATCCGGACTATGGAATTGAGACCAAAATAGCTCTTCCGTCTTGTGATACTTCTGGCTCCGAAAGTGCTCAACGGCATCAGCCGCACTTGCTGCTAAGTCCATATACGGATCCTCCGGACCCCACAGCTGGCCAAGTTGAGCATACTTTTGATCCGTAAACCGGCGACGCAACAGAAAAGGCTTGCCAGCCACAATATCTCCGGCCTGGCGCAGCTCCTCCTTCATAGCCCGCATTGCAGAACGGGCATCCTTGGCCTCGGCGGTGGCCTTCCCCAGGTCTTCCCGCTCCGATAAGCGCTCCTTTTCAAGAGCCTCATTGCGGTTGGCAACATCTTTTAATTTCACGGCCAATTCGGCCATCTTTTCCCTGCTTAGGCAGTGTGCAGCCTTTTCGGCTTTCAACTCCTCGGCCGCCCTCGAGGCAGCCGCATCACTCCTTCGGGCTTGCTCCTTAGCTTGAGCAAGTTCGGCCCGAAGGCTCTCCACAGCAGTAGCACCGTCTGTATCACAACATATAATTTATCAGAGGAGGGCTTTGACCCCCTTAAATAAAGCGACTGTGGAGAACTCATTTACCTTGCGACTCGTCAAGTCGCCGGTTGACAAGTGCGATGTCCGCATCCGCCACGTCAAGTTGCCGCATTAACTCGGCAACTCCACTAGTCCGGCTAGCCCTCGGACTATCCGCCACCTGCATAGAAACGGCGACATTCATTACTTGCGATTTTGATCCTCGGCACGCTGTCGTTCTCGACAACCTACCGAGTCTCAGGGGCTACTATCTATACAGGGCGCACTTTTATGTGCAAAACTGTCAAAAAAAGGTGCGTCATTCTTGCGTACCTCAAATCCCGCCAGCAAACTCTTAGCGGCATTACGCAATCCGCTCTCGGCAGACGAAATCCTTCCAATAACCATACGCATCAAAGCACGGTGATCTTCTGAGATGGACGCCCTCTCAAGCAGATTCTTCAGTTCTCCTGGCCGGACACTAGTGGGCGCCGAACTCTCCGGCCCCTCCGGACTCTAGGATACCCTCCGTGACGATACTTCAGGCTCGTCTGCCCTATCTGATGGCGCAGCAGACGGAGGCGTTTCGCTCTCCATCATCTCCAGAAGAAGATCCCCCGAAGACGAACTCATCTGAGAAGGCTGCAAATCCGAACTACAAGATAAAAAATTTGGTTATCCACAGAAGCACAAATGGAGGTATTTTCTTACTAATGAACTCCCCTTTTCCTACTCACGGCTCGCTGGAGGGCCAATCCTTTAGAGATGATTGTACGTCCGGGTTCTCCCCGGACGCCAGACCCCCCCGGTGAAGATTTCTTCCCTCGTTTAGGGGCTTTGGCCTCCGGATCTTCGGAGGCGGTCCTCTTCTCCCCCTGGAAGGAGGGGTTTTTGATTCCCTTCTCTTCAGACGCCCCTTTGGGCGAAATAATAGCTCCTCTATTCTCCCCATCGCTCCCTTCTACGGGCGCGACCTCCAACATTCTGACCAGCACGAGCTCCAGTGCGGTCTCTGGGAGGGGAGCTGGACACCTTATCAGCTTCGATCGTGCTACCCACTCCTGATGGAGAGTAATGGGTCAGAAGGCAAACTCTAGAAAAGCAGATAAACAGAACATCCGGATTCCGAGCTATTTACCTGAGAATCCGGGTGATTGCAGCCTAGGCCTGCGTCCTCGGTAAATTCCGGACACGCTACCTGCGGTCCGAAAAACAACTTGTACATCTCCATGGGTGTCGCGCCCATGAAGTGTTGGAGAATTCGAGGTCCCTCTGGATTGAACTCCCATAGACGGAGAGGACGGCACTTGCAGGGCAGAAGACGCCTGATTAGCATAACCTGCATCACCACGACCAGATTGATCTCCCTCGCCTGGAGGTCTCGAATCCGGCCCTGCAAGGAGGGCACGTCTTCGGACGGCCCCCAATTGAGCCCTTGGTTGACCCACGACATCAGTCGGCGTGGAGGTCCCGGGCGGAATGAAGGCGGCGGCTTTTGCTTGCTGCCCTTCGGAGCGGTGATATAGAACCACTCCTGCTGCCACAGTCCGAGCTCCTCTTGGAAGGAGCCCTCGGGCCACGGGGCATCGGCCCTTCTGCTTATGGCCGCCCCGCCGCACTCCGCTTGACGCCCCCGATCATCTTCGGCTCCACATTAAAGGTCTTCAGCCACAGGCCGAAGTGGGGAGTGACACGGAGGAAGGCTTCGCAAACGATAATGAATGCGGAGATGTGGAGGATGGACTCCGGAGCCAGGTCGTGAAAATCCAGCCCGTAGTAGAACATGAGCCCTCTCACGAAGGGGTCCGTCGGGGAGCCTAAACCCCAACGGAGGTGGGATACGAAGACAATGTACTCACCGGGCTCGGGGGCGGGCACGGCCTGCCCTTGGGCAGGCAACCTGTGCAAAATCTCGTAGGACAGGTACTTGGCTTCACGCAGCTTTAACACGTCCTCCTCCGTGACGGAGGAGGGCATCCACCGACCCTGGAGGTCGGAGCCGGACATGGATGAGAATCCGAAGCGCTCGAATCTGGGGCTCTGGGTGTTGGAACTGGGAGCAAGAGGAGATTCGATGCGAGATTGAAGAAAAGAAACGAGCCTTGGTCCTCTTATAAAGGGGGAAAATACCAAGAGTCGTCTCCGTGACCGTTCGGGATTCACCTTCGATAGAGGAGGCGTGGCGACGGGCACGGTTGGGTTACCCACACACGTATTGATGAGAATCCCGGAATAAGGGGAACACGATCTCTGCTTCGACAAGACGTACCAAGGAAACCGCTTCGCTAAACGTGCTGAGGTGGTATAGTAAAAAACGATTCAAACAAAGGCTTGGTAGCGGTGTGATGTCGTGCCGCATAAAACGCCAGTAGATTGGATTTATGTGCATTATTCTCTCTACGGTGGAATGTGGAATTTATTTTGCAGAGCCGGACACTATCCTGGTGTTCATGATCTTCTCTGGATTATTCAAGGGAGGAACCCGTCTTGCAATGCCGAACATTATGCGCGCCGGACTTATCGTCATTGAAGCCTGGTTCAGGGGCTACTGAGGGAGTCCTGGACTAGGGGGTGTCCGAACAGCCGGACTATCATCGTCCGCCGGACTCCAAGACTACGAAGATACAAGATTGAAGACTCCGTCCCGTGTCCGGATGGGACTTTCCTTGGCGTGGAAGGCAAGCTTGGCGATACGGATATGTAGATCTCCTACCATTGTAACCGACTCTGTGTAACCCTAGCCTCCTCCGGTGTCTATATAAACCGGAGGGCTTTAGTCCCTAGGACAACTTACATTACAACAATCATACCATAGGCTAGCTTTAGGGTTTAGCCTCCTTGATCTTGTGGTAGATCCAGTCTTGTACTACCCATATCATCAATATTAATCAAGCAGGACGTAGGGTTTTACCTCCATCAAGAGGGCCCGAACCTGGGTAAAACATCGTGTCCCTTGTCTCCTGTTACCATCCGCCTAGACACACAGTTCGGGGCCCCCTACCCGAGATCCGCCGGTTTTGACACCGACAGCGAGGCTAGCCGAGGGCACCGCTGAACTAAGCGTCGGGTCGCCGTTCGGGGGGTGCCTGAGTTGGACGGAGGGGAGCCACGGTTCGCCGGCGACGAGATCCCGCAGTGGACGTGCTTTAGGAGGTGATCGCTGGGGTCGCCCCTTGATGCAAACAGAGCATAGGAGAGAGGGGAATGCGTTAGTGGGCGACTGCGGTTCCAGATCAAGGCTAAACAGGGGCAGGGCAGGCCTATGCGTGTGTGCTCCAGCGAGCTGAGGCGGCGGCGCTCGCCTCGATCCCGAGCACAGAAATGGAGAAAGTAGTTGGGGCTCTACTAGTGGTTGATTGAAGGCGAGGAGTGAGGATGGAGGCCAAAGGAGGGCTCAAGGCGACTTAAATAAGAGGGGGAAAGGTGCATCATGAGGCCGTGCGCCAGCGAGGTCCTAACCGTCACGGGAGGCCACGGGAGGACTCGGCTTCGAGTTAAGGGTGTTTGTGCGGGCGGTGTAGGGTGCTGGGAAGGGAGAGAAGGAACAGGGCGAGCTCGAGGCGGGTCTCGAGCGAGGACAGTGAGTGACAGAGCTAGGCGGCACTCTGTCACCCTCGGGATGGCCAGGGAAGAGAGAGAGAGAGAGAGAGAGAGAGAGAGAGAGAGGAAGGGGGCGACCGCGTAGCGTGTTGTGGACATCGAGGCAGCCTCGGGAGACATGAGAGGGAGGGTCGAGGTCGCCGGAGGCGTTGGGCAGGGTGTGGCTACAATGCGGGAGCGCACTGTAGCATGCTCCAGAGCGTGGTCTTGGCTGGCATGGCCATTTTTTGGCGCTCTGGGCCTGGCCTCTAGTGTCCAGCAGCTCTAGGGGGAAGTAAAGAAGTAGGGAGGGCATTGGATGCCCTGGAGTGGCCCTAGTGAGAGAGAGAGATTGAGCTTATCCAGAGAGGTAAATGGGGGGTTTTTACCCCTCAATCATTGATCCATGGCCTTGCAAATCTTAACAAAGGTAGAAGGTGACTAGGGTTAGCTGTGGTGAAATTTTGAGCTCATGGAGAATAGTGGAAGAGGTCAAAATCATGATTTTGGAAAAATGGCAGAAGGTGTTTGATGCAAGTTCGAGTCAGTTTCACTTATCTCCTTCTTGTGCCACTTGATGGGGGTGATGCTCATGACCAATTGGCATTGTGGTAGAAATTTGAGCTCATTTGGACAAAGTTCACAATGTAACTTTGGAAACCCTAGAAATCAACCAAAATGAAATTGCTTAGATCTAGCTAAGCTAATCTTTTCTCCTTGATGCACCACTTGGTGTAGTGTCATTATTTGGGTACATGAGAATGTCCACAAAGTTTGGGATCAAATGGAGAAAGTTGGCAATGTAAAGTTGTTCAAGTTTGGTTCTGGACAGAGAGGGTTTTGGGGCACTTTTGTGAACCAAAATGATTTTGATTGAGATGAAACTTTGCAACATCATCACATTATGCATATGTCATTGCCTAGAATTTTCCTAGATTTATTTGACAATATTTCTTTCAGAAATATTTCAAATACTTGAATTATGCAGAAATGGTTTTGGAGGGTTTGGTCCAATATTTTGAAGATGACCATGTGTTGAAACTCATATATATGGAAAATATATGTCCACTGAGTTTCCTTAAAGTTTCTCAAATATTTTTGAAGCTTTAAAATAATTTTAACCTATTAAAGACCATTTCTGGCCTGAAGGAAAAGACTTTAAATAAAATAGCAAAATAACTTTTAAAATAAAATTTTGTGGTTTTAGTGAGTCTTATATCTAATAGGATTCAAATATATTTTTTGAAAGATTTTTCACATCCCAGATTAAGTACTTGTAGTTCAAGCCTTAACTCAGGGGTTTTTGGAAAACCTAATTTAGAAAATACTTTTTGACCAAATTATTTTTCCAAGAAAAATACTATTCTGACCTATACACATGGCATGATCATTGGGCAAAGTTTTGGATCAAGGAGATGAAGTATAGGAGTTGGAGGATTTATTTGATTTTTAGAGCACTTTCAAACAGCAAACAAAAATCCAATCAAGCAAAGTACAAAACACTCAAAAGTTTTTGTCAAACCACATTTTATCATGATTTATTAGCTTAAGTGTTGTGGCATGAAAATCCGGGTGTGACAGACCTACCCCCTTACAAGGATCTCATCCCAGAGATTCCCAAACGAGGCGCGGAAAGGAATACGGAAACTTTGATGTGGGGTAGTGTTCACGTCCTCATACTGCTTTTGCTTCTGTGTGGTGCTCCATTAAACCTTGAAGTACTTGACGGTGCGATTTTGTGTATAACGTTCCACTTGATCCAGGTTGCAATGGGGTTTCTCGCGTAGGTCAGATTGGGCTAGAGGTCGATGGCTCTGATGATCGATGTCCTTGTAGAGATTGGGCTAGTTAGGAAGTTGGAAACACTTCCAGGGTTGTGGAAAACGTTGTGCACATCGGATGACTCTGGTGGAAACTCTAGTTGACAACCGTCTTCTCTTTGTCTTACGATGGTCTTGAAGGGGGTCGATAAATCTTGGTGTGGGTCTTCCCTTGACATGGAAATGCTTGGTTCCTTTCAGAGGACTGGCTTACAGATACACATGGTCTTCGACGTGGAAGTTTACTTCTTAAAGACGGCGTTTGGTGTATTTATTCCTCCTTGACATGGCGGTCTTCGAATGTTCTCTAACCAGCTGAACGACTCTTCTTCCGTCTTCGGGTAGACAAGTAGGTCACCAAATAAAGATGACAACTGATACGTCTCCAACGTATCTATAATTTTTGATTGTTCCATGCTATTATATTATCTGTTTTGGATGTTTTATATGCATTAATATGCTATTTTATATTATTTTTGGGACCAAACTATTAACCTAGAGCCCAGTGCCAGTTTCTGTTTTTCCTTGTTTTAGAGTTTCACAGAAAAGGAATACCAGACGGAGTCCAAAGGGAATAAAACTTTTACGATGATTTTTCTTGGACCAGAAGACATCCAGGGGACTTGGAGTGCAAGTCAGAGATGCCACGAGGCGGTCAGAAGGACGAAGGGCGCGCCCAGGGGGGTAGGACGCGCCCCCACCCTTATGGGCCCCTCGTGACTCAACTGACCTATTTCTTTCGCCTATATATTCTCATATACCCCAAAACCTTTTGGGGGAGCTATGAAAACACTTTTCCACTGCCGCAACCTTCTGTACCCATGAGATCCCATCAAGGGGGAGTCGATCATGGAGGGCTTATACATCAACACCATTGCCCATCCGATGAAGCGTGAGTAGTTTACCACAGACCTACGGGTCCATAGCTAGTAGCTAGATGGCCTTTTCTCTCTCTCTTTGATTCTCAATACCATGTTCTCCTCGATGTTCTTGGAGATCTATTCGATGTAATACATTTTTGCAGTGTGTTTGCTGAGATCCGATGAATTGTGGATTTATGATCAGCTTATCTATGAATATTATTTGAATCTCCTCTGAATTCTTATATGTATGATTTGACATCTTTGCAAGTCTCCTCGAACTATCGATTTGGTTGGGCCAACTAGATTGGTTTTTCTTGCAATGGGAAAGTGCCTCGATGGCAACAATACAATACGTGCCTTGTTGCCCCTACTGTCACTGGGAAAGGACACCGCAAGATTGAACCCAAAGCTAAGATAACAAGATGGAGTTTTCATCATATTGCTTGAGTTTATCCCACTATATCATGTCATCTTACTTAATGCGTTACTCTGTTCTTCATGAACTTAATACTCTAGATGCACGCAGGAGTCGGTCGATGTGTGGAGTAATAGTAGTAGATGCGGGATGGAGTTGGTCTACTTGATACGGACGTGATGCCTATATTCGTGATCATTTCCTTAGATATCGTCATAACTTTGCACTTTTCTATCAATTGCTCGGCAGTAATTTGTTCACCCACCATAATATTTTCTATCTTGAGAGAAGCCTCTAGTGAAATCTATGGCCCCCGGGTCTACTTTCCATCATATAAGTTTCCGATCTACAATTTTAGTTTTCTATTTACTTCCTTTGCAATCTTTTACTTTTCGTTCCATAAACCAAAAATACAAAAAATATTACTTTACCATTTATCCATCTCTATCAGATCTCACTTTGCAAATAACCGTGAAGGGATTGACAACCCCTTTATCGCGTTGGGTGCAAGTTGGTGTTTGTTTGTGCAGGTATTCAGTGACTTGTGCGTTGTATCCTACTGGATTGAGACCTTGGTACTCAAAATTAAGGGAAATACTTACTCTACTTTGCTGCATCACCCTTTCCTCTTCAAGGAAAAAACCAACGCAAGCTCAAGAGGTAGCAGGAAGAATTTCTGGCGCCGTTGCCGGGGAGATCTAGGCCAAGTCAAGACATACCAAGTACCCATCATAAACTCTCATCCCTTGCACTACATTATTTTCCATTCGCCTCTCGATTTCCTCTCCCCCACTTCTAAAACAATTTTTGAAAAGGTTTGTCTTTTCTTCGCCCCTCCCCCGTTCGTCTTCTACGCTTGCCTTTTGTGTGCTCGTGTGTTGGATTGCTTGCTTGTCGTGATGACTCAAGAGAATACCAAACTATGTGATTTTTCCAACACCAATAACAATGATTTTATTAGTACTCTGATTGATCCCACTGCTAATGCGAAATCTTGTGAAACTAATGCTGCTTTGTTGAATCTTGTTATGAAAGATCAATTTTCCGGCCTTCCTAGTGAAGATGTCGCATCCCATCTAAACAATTTCGTTGATTTGTGTGATATGCAAAAGAAAAAAGACGTGGATAATGACATTGTTAAATTGAAGCTATTTCCGTTCTCAGTAAGAGATCGTGCTAAAACTTGGTTTTCGTCTTTGCCTAAAATAGTATTGATTCATGGAATAAGTGTAAAGATGCCTTTATTTCCAAGTATTTTCCTCCCGCTACGATCATCTCCCTTAGGAATGATATTATGAATTTTAGGCAACTTGATCATGAGCATGTTGCACAATCTTGGGAGAGAATGAAATTGATGATCGAAATTGCCCGACGCATGGTTTGAATATGTGGATGATTATACAAAATTTTTATGCTGGACTGAATTTTTCTTCTAGAAATGTTTTAGATTCGGCTGCAGGAGGTACTTTTACGGAAATTACTTTAGGAGAAGCTACTAAACTCCTAGACAATAGTATGGTTAATTATTCTCAATGTCATACCGAAAGATGTTCCACTAGTAATAAAGTGCATGCGATTGAAGAGATTAATGTTTTGAGTGGAAAGATGGATGAGCTTATGAAATTATTTCCTAGCAATAGTGCTCCTATTTATCCTAATGATATGACTTTGTCTACTTTGATTGAGAATAATAATGAATCTATGCATGCGAATTTTGTTCGTAGGAACAATTTTGGTAATAACGCGTATAGAGGTAATTTTAATCCTAGGCCGTTTCCTAATAATTCTCTAATAATTATGGTAATTCCTACAACAATGTATGGAAATTATAATAAGATGCCCTCTAAATTTGATAATAGTGTTAAAGAATTTATGAGTTTGCAAAAGAATTTAAATTCTTTGATTGAAGAAAAAATGCTTAAGATTGATGATTTGGCTAGGAACGTGGATAGAATTTCTCTTGATGTTGATTCTTTGAAACTTAGATATATTCCACCCAAGCATGATATCAATGAGTCTCTCAAAGCTATGAGAATTTACATTGTTGAGTGCAAAGTAATAACTGCTAAGATGCATGCTAAAAAAGATTGGTTTATAAAAGCATGTTCTTCTAGTTTTCGTGAAAATAATGATGAAGATCTTTAAGTGATTGATGTGACTCCTATGGGATCTTTGTTTTACGATATAAATCTTGATAAAGATGGGACTGGAGATGAGTCAACTTTAGTTAAAAGGCATCCCAATGATTCAGAGTTTTTAGATCTTGATGCAAAAATTGATAAAAGTGGGATGGGAGAGGTCAAAACTTTAGGTAGCGATGAACCCACTCTTTTGGATTTCAAGGAATTTAATTATGATAATTGTTCTTTAATAGATTGTATTTGATTGTTTCAATCCATGTTGAACTCTCCTCATGCTTATAATCAAAACAAAGCTTTTACTAAACATACCGTTGATGCTATGATGCAATCTTTTGAAGAAAAGCTTGAACTGGAAGTTTCTATTCCTAGAAAACATTATGATGAGTGGGAACCTACTATTAAGATTAAGATCAAAGATTATGAGTGCCATGCTTTGAGTGATTTGGGTGCTAGTGTTTCCACGATTCCAAAAACTTTGTGTGATGTGTTAGGTTTTCGTGAATTTGATGATTGTTCTTTAAATTTACATCTTGCGGATTCCACTATTAAGAAACCTATGGGAAGCATTAATATAATGATGTTATTATTGTTGCAAATAGGAATTATGTGCCCGTAGATTTCATTGTTCTTGATATAGATGTCTATCCTACATGTCCTATTATTCTTGGTAGACCTTTCCTTAGAACGATTGGTGCAATTATTGATATGAAAGAAGGAAACATTATATTTCAATTTCCGTTAAGGGAAGGTATGGAACACTTTCCAATAAAGAAAATTAAATTGCCTTATGAATCTATTATGTGAGCGACTTATGGATTGCATGCGAAAGATGATAATGCTTAGATCTATTCGTGTTTTATGCCTAGCTAAGGGCGTTAAACAATAGCACTAGTTGGGAGGCAACCCAATTTTATTTTATTTTTTGCTTTTTAGGTTCTGTTTTGAAATAAATATTTCATCTAGCCTCTGGTTATATGTGGTTTTTGTGTTTTAATTACTGTTTATGCCAAGTAAGACCTTTAGGATAGGTTACGGTGATAGTTGTTTTGATCCTGCTGAGAAACAGAAATTTTTGCGCCCAGGAAAATAATTTTTATAATTCACATAAGCGTGCTTTTGATATGATTATTTTTGCACTGGATTGGTACACAAATTTCCCAGGTTTTTCAGAATATTTGGAGTTGCATAAGTATTCGAGAGTTACAGATTGCTACAGACTATTCTATTTTTGACAGATTCTATTTTCTATGTGTTGTTTGCTTATTTTGATGAATCTATGGCTCGTATCGGGGGGTAGGAACCATGGAAAAGTTGGAATACAGTAGATATTACACCAATATAAATAAAGAATTGGCTCACAACAGTACCAAAAGTGGTGATTTATTTTCTTATACTAACTGAGCTTATGAGATTTTCTGTTGAGTTTTGTGTTGTGAAGTTTTCAAGTTTTGGGTAAGGATTTGATGGACTATGGAATAAGGAGTAGCAAGAGCCTAAGCTTGGGATTCCCAAGGCACCATAGGTAATATTCAAGGACAGTCAAGATCCTAAGCTTGGGGATGCCCCATAAGGCATCCCCTCTTTCGTCTTTGTCTATCAGTAACTTTACTTGAGGCTATATTTTTATTCACCACATGATATGTGTTTTGCTTGGAGCGTCTTGTATGATTTGAGTCTTTTCTTTTTAGTTTGCCACAATAATCCTTGATGTACACACATTTTGAGAGAGACACGCATGAATCGTGATTTATTAGAATATTCTTTGTGTTTCACTTATATCTTTTTATCTAGGCAATTTTGCTCTAGTGCTTCACTTATATCTTTTTAGAGCACGGCGGTGGTTTTATTGTATAGAAATTTTTGAACTATCGTGCTTCACTTATATTATTTTGAGAGTCTTTAAAACAACATGATAATTTGCCTTGGTTATAAAATTATTCCTAATATGATAGGCATCCAAGAGGGATATAATAAAAACTTTCATATAAAGTGCATTAAATACTATGAGAAGTTTGATTCCTTATGATTGTTTTGAGATATGAAGATAGTGATATTAGAGTCATGATAGTGTGTAGTTATGAATTTTATAAATACTTGTGTTAAGGTTTGTGAGTCCCATAGCATGCACGTATGGTGAACCATTATGTAACGAAGTTGGAGCATGAGAAATTTTTTGATTGTCTTCCTTATGGGTGGCGGTCGGGGACGAGCGATGGTGTTTTCCTACCAATCTACCCCCTAGGAGAATGCGTGTAGTACTTTGTTTTGATGACTAATAGATTTTTGCTATAAGTATGTGAGTTCTTTATGACTAATGTTGAGTCCATGGATTATGCGCACTCTCACCTTTCCGCCATTGCAAGCCTCTCTTGTACCGCACAACTTTCGCCGGTACCATAAACCCACCTATACCTTCCTTAGAATAGCAACCATACCTACCAATTTGTAACATCCCAAAATTCTAAATTTTGGAATGTTATAAACAAATAGATAGATTTGATTGATTGTGTGAAATTGAGTGAAATTCGAAACTTTTTGAAAGTTAAATGAGAGGGAATAAAAGGACTTTCCCAAACTTTCATTTTCCTTTCTGATCTTCATGAGTTAAAATTCTTTTCACCACAAAACCCTCGAGAGAAGATGACATGACTTCTTCCATTTATTTAAATGACAAGGGGTGTTGAAAATATTTGAATTTCATTTGGAAAATATTTCCAACCCAGGAACTTTATGCAACTCAATGATTTTCATGAGAGAAGATAAAATGACTTCTTCAAAACATGTGAAATATGAGTTGGGAGTTTCAAAGAAGTAAATTCAAAGTTCTTTTAAACTTATTTTCAAATTGGTGTTATTGAGTTTTATTCAAATTAGTTTTCTCCAAAAATAAAATATATAGAAAATAGGGTAACATGATTCCCTACATCAGAAAATTGGAGAGAAATAAATTTGAATTAATTTTGTTTTTTTAAAAAAATGATTTTACTGGATTTTACTAGAGCAGAAGCACTCTTTGCTTTATTTGAATTTGTGTGTATTTTATTTGATTCTAGAAAAAAAATGTTCATCTTGTAGGAAATATTTTTCTGAAAATTTTGATATATTATCCGCCTATGTAAAAAATTTATTTATTTTGCGTTTCTTTTTGTTTTGCTGGAAAAATGTTTTTTTTTAAACTTCCGCCGACTGGGCCGGCCCAGCTAGCCAGCCAGGCCACGGCCCAGCCCAGCCAGCGCCCCGACCGCCTCGTCCCCGACGCGGGACGAATCCCACCGCTGCACGCCGGCGAGTCCGCCTCGGCTACGCCACCGCCGCCTTACCCCGCCCCCTTCTCCACGTCTCGCCGCCCCCTTAAATACCGGAGCCCGGGGCCCCGTTTCCCTTCTCCTCCCCGTACCACAGCTCCGCAGCACCACCGCCGCTGGATCTCGCCACCGCCGCCGCAACTCCGCAGCCGAGCGCCGACACCGCCACCGTCTTCCCCTCATCGCGCAGCACCTCCCCAACTACTCTGCCATCGCTGCCGACGCCCGGATTCGTCGCCCCGTTCATCGCCGAGCCGCTGCTGTCGTCTGTTTCCTCGCCGCCGACGACCCGCCGTCACGGTAACCGCCGTCGCCCCTCCTCACCGTCAGATCTGGATCCAACGTTCCAGATCGTTCTATTTCCCCCCCCCCCCCGAAGTGGTTTGTTTTTATTTAGAGAACGTTCGCTGTTTAGATCAGAAAAATGAACATTCGCTCGGTAGAGTTTTCTTTTTATTATTAGATTTCAGCCAGGGACCCATCCGTGAATATTTTATTTACAGATTGGCCCCTATTTTTCAAACGCTCACAACTTTTTACTCGCTTGTCCAAATCCAACGAAACCAACGCCCACCTCTTCGTTATGATCCCCTCTATCCAGTAAAACAACTTAAACATGTTTTTAAAGTTTAAAATTTGAATTTCAAACAGTTTAGTATTTGAACTTCGTTTGATCGTAACTTGAGTTTTATAACTCCGTTTGAGTTGATTCTTTTTGCAAATCGAAGCTCTTGACCTAAACTTTCTGATAAGGCCAAATTCACATAGTTTTGGTACTGTTACAAATTTTTTATGTTGCAAGAGTTATTCGCTTGGTTTTGATGTTTTCCGAATCGTACTCTTCGTTCTTTCCGATCTTTTGAGTGATTGCTTATGTGTGGTTACTATTGCTTGCTCACGATAGATTGACCGGAGTGTGACGAGTAGAACTATCAAGAGTTTTGAGTGCGAATCATCTTCATCAACATTGCAGGCAAGTTCACACTTTGATCATATCCCTTATTACCCAGTTTTATTGCATTAGTTCAATCCTCCAAACAATTGCATGATTAGGATCTGAATTAATTGTGGGTTCTGGGAAGTAGTTGAGGTAGTACCTATTACCTGTTTTATTATCAAACCCTTGGGAGTTACTTCTACGTTTGCTTATTATTCCATGCTATGCTAGTAGACGTGGATTGGGTGAGTGTATCCATGACAGATGTGAGTTTGTTAATTAATGGTTTATTTAAGGTGGAAACTTAAACACACATCTGGGTGGATTGAGGCACCTGGTTTCTAGGACTTGCCTGTTTTTCTTCAGACCGCCACCCAGGCTCAAAGGGATCACAAGATTATTCATGCTAGAAACTTCTGTGTGCAGCCACATGCTTCTATGGGCTCTAGCATAGTTGACTAAGTCGTGCGAACTCTTACAGGGTAGACTAGCTGATGTAGGGGATGTAGGTTGGTACGGTCTACCCTTTACGTAAGGTGCGAGCGCTTCTGAAAGACTATGTCTCGGTCATCCGTTTCTCAAACACCATGAAGTGCGAGAAATCAAACGGAGGAGATCGAGTCATGTGGGGAAAAGTGCGCAAACCTCTGCAGAGTGTACAAACTAATCATGATTAGCCGTGTCCCCGGTTATGGACGTTTTGAGTATCTAGTACTTGGATTTTCATGTGAATCTCATCATGTTACTTCAAATTAATATTGTTGGGATGTTAATGAGTACTTTTTAATTGGGATTCGGAATGCTGTCAACCATTCTCAATGTCTAACAACCACCATGATAGTTAAATAAATTTATTCCTTTGCAGTAGGGAAAAATTGGCTTTTCGCAAAAACAGTACAACCATAGAGCCTCCACCAGCCATATATGCATGTAGTGATAGCCTTTATTCATCATTGCTCTATGGTGTGAATTTGCCAGTACATTCAATGTACTGACCCTTTGTGGCTGCAACATCTCATGTTGCAGGATCTTACGACGAGTAAGTGATACGTTAGGGTTACGATTTCTACACTCAACTTTGCCGTTGGTGTTGATGGGAATCCACAACCTTGTTACTTCAGCTATTTTGGATTGAGGTAATAGTATTTACGTTATTTTATACATGTGATTTACCTCTGTTATAAATCCTAGAGTACTGTGTGTGTCAGCATACCGATCCAGGGATGACACTTAAGCACAAAGACTTGATCCATTCGGGTCGGGTCGCTACAAGATGGTATCAGAGCACATGTTGATTGTAGGACGTGACCCTAGAAAATGGCAAGCCCATAGAAAAGATTTTTCTCTACAACTTTCTTTTCAATAGAATTTTTTTACCTCTCTTCTCTTCTGAGCTTATTCAAATATTCCCTTTTAGTGAGACCATACCCCTTTCCCCTTTTGACCACTCGAAGATTCGACTGATGAGACCACTCCAAGGAGTACAAGATATCGGACAACTAAGACTACTTTGGAATAAAGAGGATTTTACCGAGCATTATAATGATGGAAACTACGACGGAAAAAGACTCCGAAGACTAGGAGAATATGAAGAATTTCCAGATTTGCTTGACCTAGAAAGGCACCCCTTATGGAACTTGGCAGAGTAAGGAAGCTGTCAATACCCGAGATCAAGGTGTATCGGAGGAAGACCAGAACATGGAGCATTAGAACTCAAAGTTTTGTCAGGAAAACCCGAAGACAAGAGATATCAATTATGGAATGAAAGCTCATGCCAGTAACATGGGCATAGACACGGCTAACCATGGTGTTATTGCCCGCTTATGCTATTGTCACCGTCCTGAGTTAAGCATGCAGATGCATGAAAGGATTGGATGGAAGAAGGGCTAATGGAGCACCTGCCAGCAAGAGATAAGGTTTTAACCTTAGCTGGTGTATCACTAGGATCCGGAGTATTACATCAAGGATTTTAAGATGGACTTTAGGAAGTCATATTTGACAAGGAGGCAATTCGTGAAGAACTCAGGGACCAGAAACCGAAAGTATCCAAACTGGAGGAATAAAACCTTGAGATATCGGAGATTTGTCAGGAACTGGAGGACATTAGGACCATGGTTCATGCCAAGGATGTTGAAACCCAGAAGTTTGGAACGTAACTCCAGAAATGTTGAAAGTCGTCGCGAGAGACTTCGCGTCAACAGAGATGATTTGGCAAAAGAACTTGAGACGGACAAGCATGATCAGAAGGAGCCATCGGAGGCATGAACAAGACTTGAAGAGTTTGGTGATGTTGAAGATTTATTGGCCATTAGAAGACCAAACCCCGTTGTACTTACGTTAGATGCGACGATTGTGAGCTGTCATTTGTTTGATGTTTTTCCGACAGCCACAATAAAAATTTGTATTTTAAAAACTATTGTTTGTATTGTGTGTATCCCTCTCTATCTCTCTTATCCCACCCCAAACCCATGGACCCAATAGAGGATGAATGGAGATGAGCTTATATTTTCTGGACCGATGAGTCAATTGGAGATGGACCAATGGATTCAGAACATGGAGGATCATATGGAGAATAACCCTATAGTCAGAAAGGATATGACCCAGCATGCTCTTCGGTGCTTTGAAAAGAGGTGCTGCTACTTGGTGGAGGATGTACCAAAACATCAATGGATGACAAAAGAGGTTGCTGAGGTAAAAGAGAGGATGAGCAAAGGAAAGGCCAAAGGTTTTCGTAAGGATGAGCACGACATCTTATGGTTCGAGGACCGTGTATATGTTCCCAATAATGCAAAGATCAGGAAGTAAATACTTTAGGAGGCTCATGACTCACCATACTCGATTCGCCCTGGAAACACCAAGATGTATTTGGATTTGAAGGAGTGTTTCTGGTGGACTGGTATGAAGAAGGATATTGCGGAGTATGTAGTCGTAGGTGATGTATGCCAGACAGAGTAAAAGCAGAGCATCAGAAGCCAGCAGGATTACCACAGCCTATGCCAATACCCGAATGGAAGTGGGATAAGCTTGGCATGGATTTCATTACTGGATTTCCCAGAACCCGAATGAGACATGATTCTATCTGGTTAGTAGTTGATTCGCTTGACCAAAGTGGCTCACTTTATCCCAGTGAAAACCGCCTATACAAGTGAGAAGTTGGCCAAGATATATTTGACCAGGATCGTATGTCTGCATGGAGTTCCGAGGACCATCGCATCAGATAGAGGAACACAGTTTACCCCAAAGTTTTGGAATCAGCTGCACCAGACTTTGGGTACTAGGCTAGAGTTCAGTACAGCCTTTCATCCGCAGACAGATGGATAAATCGAGAGAGTCAATCAGATTCTGGAGGACATGTTGAGAGCGTGTGCGCTAGATTATGGATCTAGTAGTGATGATAATCTACCTTACATGGAGTTCTCATACAACAACAGTTACCCAGCCAGTTTGAAGATGGCCCCTTTTTAAGCTTTGTATGGGAGAAGGAGCCAGACACCGTTGATGTGGGATGAAGTTGGAGACCGTCAGTTGTTTGGATCAAATGTGATCAAGGATTCAGAAGAGAATGTTAAGTGGATTTGAGATAGACTGAAGGTAGCTCAGTCCAGGCAGAAGAGTTATGCAGACTCAAAAACGCAAGGAGGTAGTCTATGAAATTGGAGACAAAGCATGTCTTCGTGTGTCCCCTCTGTGAGGAGTTAAACGCTTTGTAGTTAAGGGAAAGTTAGCCCCGAGATTTGTAGGACCATACCGAGTTTTGGAGCGTATGGGAGAAGTGGCCAACAAGTTGGAGTCACCCGAAGGACTGTCAGAAATTCATGATGTGTTTCACGTTTCCCAGTTGAAGAAGTACCATGCAGAGATGGCCAATATTCCCCTGTAAGGATGCTTGACCCTGGAAAGGATAATGATGTTCCACGAAGTGGAGTATGGACTTCATAAAGTATAAGTTTTTATCTCGGTATGTGGGATATCCCACAAAGATGAAGAGATGTATTACTATTGGATATAAAGGAGGTATGATGTTGGACATATGGATCAATGGAAATTCCATGATGAGTCTGAGTAATCACGTCTTAGTTTGGTACAAATAGAAGGAAGAAAGACATTACAATTGGATGGATTTTGAGTATGCTAGGAAGCTGGAAGTTGAATGTTGGAATAACGATCAGTTGCCCGCGATGATGAGTTCAAGGTTTACAAGTGATGAGATGGGCCATAACCCATAGGCCCCAGGACCTGCCAAGAAGCAAGCACACTCTTGCTGAAGGAAAAACCCTGGAAGAGGTTATGACCTTACCCACAGACGATTTTATAGGAGTTTACGCAAAACCTGAGAGTTGTGAAGAAAACGGTAGATGTTTGTTTGGCTTGCAGAATCAATGGATTTATCCGAACTTGGTTCGTTGACAAGAGAAATTCTGTAATGCCGGTGAGGATGACCGAGTGTTAGAATGCGAGATTTGCTAAACTACATATAAGGTAATGATTTGGGTGCGGGTTGGATTGATCACCATACCGACTTACACTTATTATTTGCCTTGCTATGTGGGATGGTAAATCTGAGTGGCTTACCTATAGTAGAGAGACTACGATCAAAACCTTGTTTGAACCTTAGAATGGTATAAGTATTTTTTTCCTTGTACAAGGCAGTTGCTGCCAATCGTAGGATATACGGTGAGGCAACCCAGACCCATTTCCTGCAGGAGAAACCATAAATTATTGACGACCATGAGATATCGATAGTTGTTTAGTATTAGCGCCAGACCCGTCAGCTAAGGAAGACCCAGTCTCGGAATAACCTTACCAGGATGAAATGGATACAGGAATTAAGAAAAGGTTATGCCGCTACCGGAAGAGCCCAGAGAAGGAATTATCCTGAAGATCTGAGAAGACTGCCACTGTTAACAATAAGGATGGAGTATATGAGTTTTAATGGAACCGTAACCATGCTTCTAAGGGTGGTAGCACCCGAGACCCCGGAGATGACCGGTGGATTTTGAAGACCCCTACCCTAACCTATTTCTTTCTAGCCTCTCCGAATCTCGAGGACGAGATTCATTTTAAGGGTGGTTGGTTTGTAACGTCCCAAAATTCTAAATTTTGAAATGTTATAAACAAATAGATAGATTTGATTGATTGTTTGATTGCTTGTGTGAAATTGAGTGAAATTCGAAACTTTTTCAAAGTTAAATGAGAGGGAATAAAAAGACTTTCCCAAACTTTCATTTTCTTTTCTAATCTTCATGAGTTCAAATTCTTTTCACCACAAAACCCTGGAGAGAAGATGACATGACTTCTTCCATTTATTTAAATGACAAGGGGTGTTGAAAATATTTGAATTTCATTTGGAAAATATTTCCAACCCAGGAACTTTATGCAACTCAATGATTTTCACGAGCGAAGATAAAATGACTTCTTCAAAACATATGAAATATGAGTTGGGAGTTTCAAAGAATTAAATTCAAAGTTCTTTTGAATTTATTTTCAAATTGGAGTTATTGAGTTTTATTCAAATTATTTTTCTCCAAAAATAAAATATATGGAAAATAGAGTAACATGATTCCCTACATCAGAAAATTGGAGAGAAATAAATTTGAATTAATTTTGGTTTTAAAAAAAATGATTTTACTGGATTTACTAGAGCAGAAGCAGTCTTTGCTTTATTCGAATTTGTGTGTATTTTATTTGATTCTAGAAAAAAATGTTCATCTTGTAGGAAATCTTTTTCTGAAAATTTTGATATATTATACGCCTATGTAAAATTTTTATTTATTTTGCATTTCTTTTTGTTTTGCTGGAAAAATGTTTTTTTTTAAAAAAACTTCCGCCGACTGGGCCGGCCCAGCTAGCCAGCCAGGCCACGGCCCAGCCCAGCCAGCACCCCGACCGCCTCGTCCCCGACGCGGGACGACTCCCACCACCGCCGCCTTACCCCGCCCCCTCCTCCACGTCTCGCCGCCCCCTTAAATACCGGAGCCCCGGGCCCCGTTTCCCTTCTCCTCCCCGTCCCACAGCTCCGCAGCGCCGCCGCCGCCGGATCTCTCCACTGCCGCCGCAGCTCCGCAGCCGAGCGCCGACACTGCCACCGTCTTCCCCTCGTCGCGCCGCACCTCCCCAACTACTCCGCCGTCCCCGCCGACGCCTGGAGCCGTCGCCCCGTTCATCGCCGAGCCGCCGCTGCCGTCCTTTTCCTCGCCGCCGCCGACCTGCCGCCGTGGTAACCGCCGTCGCCCCTCCTCACCGTCAGATCTGGATCCAACGGTCCAGATCATTCTATTTTTCCCCCCGAAGTTTTTTGTTTTTATTTAGAGAACGTTCGCTGTTTAGATCAGAAAAACGATCGTTCGCTCGGTAGAGTTTTCTTTTTATTATTAGATTTCAGCCAGGGACCCATCCGTGAATATTTTATTCACAGATTGGCCCCTGGGTTTCAAACGCTCACAACTTTTTACTCGCTTGTCCAAATCCAACGAAGCCAACGCCCACCTCTTCGTTATGATCCCATCTATCCAGTAAAACAACTTAAACATGTTTTTGAAAGTTTAAAATTTGAATTTCAAACAGTTTAGTATTTGAACTTCGTTTGATCGTAACTTGAGTTTTATAACTCCGTTTGAGTTGATTCTTTTTGCAAATCGAAGCTCTTGACCTAACCTTTCTGATAAGGCCAAATTCACATAGTTTCGGTACTGTTATAAATTGTTTTATGTTGCAAGAGCTATTCGCTTGGTTTTGATGTTTTCCGAATCGTACTCTTCGTTCTTTCCGATCTTTTGAGTGATTGCTTATGTGTGGTTACTATTGCTTGCTCACGATAGATTGACCGGAGTGTAACGAGTAGAACTATCAAGAGTTTTGAGTGCGAATCATCTTCATCAACATTGCAGGCAAGTTCACACTTTGATCATATCCCTTATTACCCAGTTTTATTGCATTAGTTCAATCCTCCAAACAATTGCATGATTAGGATCTGAATTAAATTGTGGGTTCTGGGAAGTAGTTGAGGTAGTACCTATTACCTGTTTTATTATCAAACCCTTGGGAGTTACTTCTACGTTTGCTTAGTATGCCATGCTATGCTAGTAGACGTGGATTGGGTGAGTGTATCCATGACAGATGTGAGTTTGTTAATTAATGGTTTATTTAAGGTGGCAACTTAAACACACATCTGGGTGGATTGAGGCACCTGGTTTCCAGGACTTGTCTGTTTTTCTTCGGACCGCCACCCAGGCTCAAAGGGATCATAAAATTATTCATGCTAGAAACTTCCGTGTGCAGCCACATGCTACTATGGGCTCTAGCATAGTTGACTAAGTCGTGCGAACTCTTACAGGGTAGACTAGCTGATGTAGGGGATGTAGGTTGGTACGGTCTACCCTTTACGTAAGGTGCGGCCACTTCTGAAAGACTATGTCTCGGTCATCCGTTTCTCAAACAACATGAAGTGCGAGAAATCAAACGGAGGAGATCGAGTCATGTGGGGAAAAGTGCGCAAACCTCTGCAGAGTGTACAAACTAATCATGATTAGCCGTGTCCCCGGTTATGGACGTTTTGAGTATCTAGTACTTGGATTTTCATGTGAATCTCATCATGTTACTTCTAATTAATATTGTTGGGATGTTAATGAGTACTTTTTAATTGGGATTCAGAATGCTGTCAACCATTCTCAATGTCTAACAACCACCATGATAGTTAAATAAATTTATTCCTTTGCAGTAGGGAAAAATTGGCTTTTCGCAAAAACAGTACAACCATAGAGCCTCCACCAGCCATATATGCATGTAGTGATAGCCTTTATTCATCATTGCTCTATGGTGTGAATTTGCCAGTACATTCAATGTAATGACCCTTTGTGGCTGCAACGTCTCATGTTGCAGGATCTTACGACGAGTAAGTGATACGTTAGGGTTACGATTTCTACACTCAACTTTGCCGTTGGTGTTGATGGAAATCCACAACCTTGTTATTTCCGCTATTTTGGATTGAGGTGATAGTATTTACGTTATTTTATACATGTGATTTACCTCTGTTATAAATCCTCGAGTACTGTGTGTGTCAGCATACCGATCTAGGGATGACACTTAAGCACAGAGACTTGATCCATTCGGGTCGGGTCACTACACTATTATGGCATTTCTATAGCCATTCCGAGATATATTGCCATGCAACTCTCCATTGTTCCGTTTATTATGACACGCATCATCATTGTCATATTGCTTTGCATGATCATGTTGTTGACATCCTGTTTGTGGCAAGGCCACCGTTTATCATTTTTATACATGTCACTCTTGATTCATTGCACACCCCGGTACATCGTCGAAGGCATTCATATAGAGTCATATCTTGTTATAGTATCGATTTGTAATTTTTGAGTTGTAAGTAAATAGAAGTATGATGATCTTCCTTTTTAGAACATTATCCCATGTGAGGAAATAAAATAAAAAGGAAAAAAGGAAAAAAGGAAAAAAAAGAGAAAGAGAGAAAGAAAAAAAGAAAAAAAGAGAAAGAAAAAAAGAACAAGAAATATGAGAGAAAAACAGAGAAGGGGCAATGTTACTATCCTTTCCATACCTGTGCTTCAATGTACCACCATGATTTTCATGATAGAGAGTCTCTTATGTTGTCACTTTCATATACTAGTGGGAATTTTCCTTATAGAACCTGGCTTGTATATTCGAACGATGGGCTTCCTCAAATTGCCCTAGGTCTTCATGAGCAAGCAAGTTGGATGCACACCCACTAGTTTTCTTTTTGAGCTTTCATAAACGTATAGCTCTAATGCATGCGTTGCATGGCAATCCCTACTCAATGACATCGATATCTATTGATGGGCATCTCCATAGCCCGTTAATACGCCTAGTTGATGTGAGACTATCTTCTTCTTTTTGTCTTCTAGACAACCACCTTCTATTCCATCTATAGTTTTATGTCCATGGCTCACGCTCATGTATTGCATGAAAGTTGAAAAGGTTTGAGAACATCAAAAGTATTAAACAATTGCTTGGCTTGTCATCGAGGTTGTGCATGATTTGAATTTTTTGTGTGATTCAGATGGAGCATAGCCAGACTATATGATTTTGTAGGGATAAGCTTTCTTTGGCCATGTTATTTTGAGAAGACATAATTATCTTGTTAGTATGCTTGAAGTATTATTGTTTTTATATCAATATTAAACTTTGTTTTGAATCATACGGATCTGAACATTCATGCCACAATAAAGAAAATTACATGGATAAATATGTTAGGTAGAATTCCACATCAAAAATTCTATTTTTATCATTTACCTACTCGAGGACGAGTAGGTATCAAGCTTGGGGATGCTTGATGCGTATCCAACATATCTATAATTTTTGATTGTTCCATGCTATTATATTATCTGTTTTGGATGTTTTATATGCATTAAAATGCTATTTTATATTATTTTTGGGACTAACCTATTAACCTAGAGCCCAGTGCTAGTTTCTGTTTTTTTTCCTTGTTTTAGAGTTTCGCAGAAAAGGGATACCAAACAGAGTCCAAATGAAATAAAACTTTCGCGATGATTTTTCTTGGACCAGAAGACATCCAGAGGACTTGGAGTGAAAGTCAGAGAAGACACGAGGTGGCCACAAGGAAGCCACAAGGATGGAGGGCACGCCCAGGGGGTAGGGCGTGCCCCCCACCCTTGTGGGTCCCTAGTGACTCCACCGACCTATTTCTTCCGCCTATATATTATCATATACCCCAAAACCTACCGTGGAAGCCACGAAAACACTTTTCCACCGCTGCAACCTCCTATACCCGTGAGATCCCATCTAGGGTGCTTTTCTCCGACGTCTTACCATTGCCCTTCTGATGAAGCGTGAGTAGTTTACCACAGACCTACGGGTCCATAGCTTGTAGCTAGATGGCTTCTTCTCTCTCTTTGATTCTCAATACCATGTTCTCCTTGATGTTCTTGGAGATCTATTCGATGTAATACCTTTTTGCGGTGTGTTTACCGGGATCCGTGAATTGTGGATTTATGATCAACTTGTCTATGAATATTATTTGAATCTCCTCTGAATTCTTATATGCATGATTTGATATGTTTGCAAGTCTCTTCGAACTATCGATTTGGTTTGGCCAACTAGATTGGTTTTTCTTGCAATGGGAGAAGTGCTTAGCTTTGGGTTCAATCTTGTGGTGTCATTTCCCAGTGACAGTAGGGGCAGTAAGGCACGTATTGTATTGTTGCCATCGAGGATAACAAGGTGGGGTTTTCATCATATTGCTTGAGTTTATCCCGTTACATCATGTCATCTTACTTTATGAGTTACTCTGTTCTTCATGAACCTAATACTATAGATGCAGGCTGGAGTCGGTCGATGTGTGGAATTATAGTAGTAGATGCAGGCAGGAGTCGGTCTACTTGATACAGATGTGATGCCTATATTCATGATCATTGACTTAGATATCGTCATAACTTTGCGCTTTTCTATCAATTGCTCGGCAGTAATTTGTTCACCCACCATAATATATTCTATCTTGAGAGAAGCCTCTACTGAAACCTATGGCCCCCGGGTCTACTTTCCATCATATAAGTTTCGGATCTACAATTTTAGTTTTCTATTTACTTCCTTTGCAATCTTTTACTTTCCGTTCCATAAACCAAAAATACCAAAAATATTACTTTACCGTTTATCCATCTCTATTAGATCTCACTTTGCAAATAACCGTGAAGTTATTGGCAACCCATTTATCGCGTTCGATAAAAGTTGGTGTTTGTTTGTGCAGGTATTTAGTGACTTGTGCGTTATCTCCTACTGGATTGATACCTTGGTTCTCAAAACTGAGGGAAATACTTACTCTATTTGCTGCATCACACTTTCCTCTTCAAGGTAAAAACCAATGCAAGCTCAAGAGGTAGCAACAACCAACTTGTCCAAGTACTCCATGAAGACTTGTTCACGGGGTACATGAAGTAGGCTGGGGTTTTGGTGGTGGTCACGGTTGAGTATTGACCAAGGTCTTATCGACCTAGAGCCAAAGCCCAAGGTCAGGATCCGACCATGTTGTGGCTTGGTAGGGCTTAAGGGTTTCCAGGATTCTAGGGTGCGAGTCAACGTTTATCATCTATCCTTGAGCACAGTTCCTGAGATGCCCATTGTTCTATCTAGTGCTCTAAACAAATCACTTTATACCACCGAAAGCATCATCTCGTATAGGTCAACTCCAATCATCACTCATGTTATTCATGTCCTCATGACTCCCTGAGGGGAGGTATAAAAAATCATACATGACAACTATCCCCAAACTCATATCTATGCAAAAATCCATGGGTAGAACATACAAGATGCTAAGCTCGAATTAAACACCACAATCCAAGTGTTCAGCCTATTCTTCCAAGGTCCAAGATAGTGCATCTCTATCCTAAGGAAACACGTCGTATGCCACTCCAAGATCTTGTTTCCTTCCTATGAATCAACTCCAACAGCCCATTAACTTCCATCAATCACTACATAATCCGTTAGTTCTACAAATCCAATGTCTATGGTGTTCCACACGATCTTCTAATGTACTATAATCCCGAAGTACTTGAAAGGGCTATCCTTACTATAGTAAGTCCACCAATTTCCATTATCATGGTCAAGTAAACTCCAAGGTCAGGTGCATATAGATCCTTGAATTAAATCTGACAACAACCCAATATCCCTAGTTTATTATCCACCGAGAAACATGGTATCATGATCGAGGTCATCAGTCTAAATCCAATTTACTCCGAACCATGTGTACTCACTCATCATCTATACAACCGCTAGGATCACCTATTTAATCCAAATCTCAGGTCCAATGAGAATTCCTACATGTTTCCCCTAAGTCATTATCGTAATATCTACTTCTCCCATCAACATCCCCTGGTTAAGCCAAATACTTACACTTCCAAGAATTTCAGCTTGCGATCATACTTGTCCTACTAAATCCAGTTTACCCAGGGGTAATGAAAGTTATGCTATTATATTACCATGATCCCAGCAAGTTCATCTACCAACATAAAAACGTCATAATCCACCAAAGAGTCTCAAATATTTCCTCAAGGTTACTAGTATAGCCTCATCATGTCATTTTTCTTCAATTTGGTCTTCCCTATGGCATCGTTAGTTCTGGTGCTATCTTAGGATGATAATTGAAGGAAATATGCCCTAGAGGCAATAATAAAGTTATTATTTATTTCCTTATATCATGATAAATGTTTATTATTCATGCTAGAATTGTATTAACCGGAAACATGATACATGTGTGAATGCATAGACAAACATAGTGTCACTAGTATGCCTCTACTTGACTAGCTCGTTAATCAAAGATGGTTAAGTTTCCTAACTATAGACATGTGTTGTCATTTGATTAACGGGATCACATCATTAGGAGAATGATGTGATTGACTTGACCCATTCCGTTAGCTTAGAACTTGATCGTTTAGTATGTTGCTATTGCTTTCTTCATGACTTATACAAGTTCCTATAACTATGAGATTATGCAACTCCCGTTTATCGGAGGAACACTTTGTGTGCTACCAAACGTCACAACGTAACTGGGTGATTATAAAGGAGCTCTACAGGTGTCTCCAAATGTACATGTTGAGTTGGTGTATTTCGAGATTAGGTTTTGTCACTCCGATCGTCGGAGAGGTATCTCTGGGCCCTCTCGGTAATGCACATCACTATAATCCTTACAAGCAATGTAGCTAATGAGTTAGTTACGGAATGATGCATTACATAACGAGTAAAGAGACTTGCCGGTAACGAGATTGAACTAGGTATTGAGATATCGACGATTGAATCTCGGGCAAGTAACATACCGATGACAAAGGAAACAACGTATGTTGTTATGCGGTTTGACCGATAAAGATCTTCGTAGAACAGGTAGGAGCCAATATGAGCATCCAGGTTCCGCTATTGGTTATTGACCGGAAACGTGTTTCGATTATGTCTACATAGTTCTTGAACCCGTAGGGTCCGCACGCTTAAGGTTTCGATGACAGTTTTATTATGAGTTTATGAGTTTTGATGTACCGAAGGAGTTCGGAGTCCTGGATGAGACCAGGGACATGACGAGGAGTCTCGAAATGGTCAAGACGTAATGATCGATATATTGGACGACTATATTCGGACTTCGGAAAGGTTCCGAGTGATTCGGGTATTTATCGGAGTACCGGAGAGTTACGGGAATTCGTCGGGGAGAAGTATTGGGCCTTATTGGGCCATACAAGAAAGAGAGAGGGGCTGCCTAGGGCAGGCCGCGCGCCCCCGCCCCCCCAGGCCTAGTTCGAATTGGACTAGGGGGAGGGGCCGCACCCCCTCCTTCCTTCCCTTCTCTCTTTCCCTTCCTTCTCTCCTACTCCTACTAGGAAAGGAGGAGTCCTACTCCCGGTGGGAGTAGGACTCCCCCCTTGGGCGCGCCTCCTCCTCCTTGGCCGGCCCTCCTCCCCTTGATCCTTTATATACGGGGGCAGGGGGGCACCCCATGACACACAAGTTGATCTTCGTGATTGTTCCTTAGTCGTGTGCGGTGCCCCCCTCCACCATATTCCACCTCGGTCATATCGTTGCGGTGCTTAGGCGAAGTCCTGCGTCGGTAGAACATCATCATCGTCACCACGCCGTCGTGCTGACAGAACTCATCCCCGACACCCTGCTAGATAGGAGTCCGGGGATCGTCATCGAGTTGAACGTGTGCTGAACTCGGAGGTGTCGTACGTTCGGTACTCGGATCGGCCGGATCGTGAAGATGTACGACTACATCAACCGCGTTGTCATAACGCTTTCGCTTACGGTCTATGAGGGTACGTGGACAACACTCTCCCCTCTCATTGCTATGCATCACCATGATCTTGCGTGTGCGTAGGAATTTTGTTGAAATTACTACGTTCCCCAACAATGGCATCCGAGCTAGGTTTTATGCGTAGATGTCATATGCACGAGTAGAACACAAGTGAGTTGTGGGCGATACAAGTCATACTGCTTACCAGCATGTCATACTTTGGTTCAGCGGTATTGTGAGATGAAGCGGCCCGGACCGACATTACGCGTACGCTTACACGAGACTAGTTTCACCGTTACGAGCACTCGTGCTTAAAGGTGACTGGCGGGTGTCTGTCTCTCTCACTTTAGTTGAACCGAGTGTGGCTACGCCCGGTCCTTGCGAAGGTTAAAACAACACTACTTGACGAACTATCGTTGTGGTTTTGATGCGTAGGTAAGAACGGTTCTTGCTCAGCCCGTAGCAGCCACGTAAAATTTGCAACAACAAAGTAGAGGGCGTCTAACTTGTTTTTGCAGGGCATGTTGTGATGTGATATGGTGAAGACGTGATGCTATATTTTATTGTATGAGATGACCATGTTTTGTAACCGAGTTATCGGCAACTGGTAGGAGCCATATGGTTGTCGCTTTATTGTACGAAATGCAAGCGCCCTGTAATTGCTTTACTTTATCACTAAGCGGTAGCGATAGTCGTAGAAGCAATAGATGGCGAAACGACAACGATGCTACGATGGAGTTCAAGGTGTCGTGCTGGTGACGATGGTGATCACGACGGTGCTTCGGAGATGGAGATCACAAGCACAAGATGATGATGGCCATATCATATCACTTATATTGATTGCATGTGATGTTTATCCTTTATGCATCTTATTTTGCTTTGATTGACGGTAGCATTTTAAGATGATCTCTCACTAAATTGTCAAGAAGTGTTCTCGCTGAGTATGCACCGTTCCGAAAGTTCTTCGTGCTGAGACACCACGTGATAATCGGGTGTGATAGTCTCTACGTTCAAATAAAACGGGTGCAAAACAGTTGCACACGCGGAATAATCAGGTTAAACTTGACGATCCTAGCATATACAGATATGGCCTCGGAACACGGAGACCAAAAGGTCAAGCGTGAATCATATAGTAGATATGATCAACACAGTGATGTTCACCATTGAAAACTACTCCATCTCACGTGATGATCGGACATGGTTTAGTTGATTTGGGTCACGTGATCACTTAGATGACTAGAGAGATGTCTGTCTAAGTGGGAGTTCTTAAGTAATATGATTAATTGAACTTAAATTTAGCATGAACTTAGTCCTGGTAGTATTTTGCAAATTATGTTGTAGATCAATAGCCCGCGTTGTTGCTTTCATATGTTTATTTTGATATGTTCCTAGAGAAAATTGTGTTGAAAGATGTTAGTAGCAATGATGCGGATTGGATCCGTGATCTGAGGTTTGTCCTCATTGCTGCACAGAAGAATTATGTCCTTAATGCACCGCTAGGTGACAGACCTATTGCAGGAGCAGATGCAGATGTTATGAACGTTTGGCTAGCTCAATATGATGACTACTTGATAGTTTAGTGCACCATGCTTAACGGCTTAGAATCGGGACTTCAAAGACATTTTGAACGTCATGGCCAATATGAGATGTTCCAGGAATTGAAGTTAATATTTCAAGAAAATACCTGAGTTGAGAGATATGAAGTCTCCAACAAATTCTATAGCTAAAAGATGGAGGAGAATCGCTCAACTAGTGAGCATGTGCCCAGATTGTCTGGGTACTACAATCGCTTGCATCAAGTGGGAGAAAATCTTCCAGATAAGATAGTGATTGACAGAGTTCTCTAGTCACCATCACCAAGTTACTAGAACTATGATAGTGATTGACAGATTTCTCTAGTCACCATCACCAAGTTACTAGAACTTCTTGATGAACTATAGTATGCAAGGGATGACGAAAACAATTCCCGAGCTCTTCGTGATGATGAAATCGACGAAGGTAGAAATCAAGAAAGAGCATCAAGTGTTGATGATTGACAAGACCACTAGTTTCAAGGAAAGGGCAAGGGGAAAGAAAGGGAACTTCAAGTAGAATGGAAAGCAAGTTGTCACTCCCGTGAAGAAGCCCAAAGTTGGACCAAAGCCTGAAACTGAGTGCTTCTACTGCAAAGGAAATGGTCACTGGAAGTGGAAATTCCCTGAATATTTGGTGAATAAGTAGGATGGCAAGTGAACAAGGGTATATTTGATATACATGTTATTGATGTGTACCATACTAGTGTTTATAGTAGCCCCTGAGTATTTGATACTTGTTCGGTTGCTAAGATTAGTAACTCGAAACAGGAGTTACAGAATAAACAGAGACTAGTTGAAGGGGAAGTGACGATGAGTGTTGGAAGTAGTTCCAAGATTGATATGATCATCATCACACACTCCCTATACTTTCGGGATTAGTGTTAAACCTAAATAAATGTTATTTGGCGTTTGCGTTGAGCATGAATATGATTTGATCATGTTTATTGCAATACGGTTATTCATTTAAAGTCAAAGAATAATTATTGTTCTGTTTACATGAATAAAACCTTCGATGGTCATACATCCAATGAAAATAGTTTGTTGGATCTCGAACGTAGTGATACACATATTCATAATATTGATGCCAAAAGATACAAAGTTGATAATGATAGTGCAACTTATTTGTGGCACTGCCGTTTGGGTCATATCGGTGTAAAGCGCATGAAGAAACTCCATAAAGATGGACTTTTGGAATCACTTGATTATGAATCATTTGATTCTTGCAAACCGTGCCTTTTGGGCAAGATGACTAAAAACTCCATTCTCCGGAACAATGGAACGAGTTATTAACTTGTTGGAAATAATACATACCGATGTATGCAGTCCAGTGAGTGTTGATGCTCGTGGCGGGTATCGTTATTTTCTGACCTTCACAGATGATTTAAGCAGATATGCGTATATCTACTTAATGAAGCTCAAGTCTGAAACATTTGAAATGTTCAAAGAATTTCAGAGTGAAGTGGAGAATCATCGTAACAAGAAAATAAAGTTTCTACAATCTGATCGTAGAGAAGAATATTTGAGTAACGAGTTTGGCCTTCATATAAAACAACGTGGAATAGTTTCACAGCTCACGCCACATGGAACACCACAATGTAACAGTGTGTCCGAATGTCATAACCGCACTTTATTTGATATGGTGCGATCAATGATGTCTCTTACCGATTTACCAATATCATTTTGGGGGTTATGCATTAGAGATAGCTGCATTCACTTGAAAAGGGCACCATCGAAATCCGTTGAGACGACGCCTTATGAACTATGGTTTGGAAAGAAACCAAAGTTGTCGTTTCTTTAAGTTTGGGGCTGCGATGCTTATGTGAAAAAGGTTTTCAACCTGATAAGCTTGAACCCAAATCAGAGAAGTGCGTCTTCATAGAATACCCAAAGGAAACTGTTGGGTACACCTTCCATCACAGATCCGAAGGCAAAACATTCGTTGCTAAGAACGGATCCTTTCTAGAGAAGGAGTTTCTCTCGAAACAAGTGAGTGGGAGGAAAGTAGAGCTTGATAACGTAATTTGTACCTTCTCCCGAATTGGAAAGTAGTTCATCACAGAAATCAGTTCCAGTGATTCCTACACCAATTAGTGAGGAAGCTAATGATGATGATCATGAAACTTCAGATCAAGTTACTACAAAACCTCGTAGGTCTTCCAAAGTACAGTCCGCACCAGAGTGGTATGGTAATCCTGTTCTGGAAGTCATGTTACTAGACCATGATGAACCTACGAACTATGAGGAAGCGATGATGAGCCCAGATTCCATGAAATGGCTTGAGGGCATGAAATCTGAGATGAGATCCATGTATGAGAACAAAGTGTGGACTTTGGTGTAGTTGCCCGATGACCGACAAGCCATATTGTGTAAATGGATCTTCAAGAGGAAGACAGATGCTAATAGTAGTGTTACTATCTACAAAGCTCGACTTGTCGCAAAAAGGTTTTCGAAAAGTTCAAGGTGTTGACTACAATGAGATTTTCTCAACTGTAGCAATGCTTAAGTCTTTCCGAATCATGTTAGCAATAGCCGCATTTTATGATTATGAAATTTGGCAAATCGATGTTAAAACTGCATTCCTGAATGGATTTCTGGAAGAAGAGTTGTATATGATGCAACCAGAAGGTTTTGTCGATCCAAAAGGTTCTAACAAAGTGTGCAAACTCCAGCGATCCATTTATGGACTGGTGCAAGCATCTCGGAGTTGGAATAAACGCTTTGATAGTGTGATCAAAGCATATGGTTTTATACAGACTTTTGGAGAAGCCTGTATTTACAAGAAAGTGAGTGGGAGCTCTGTAGCATTTCTGATATTATATGTAGATGACATATTATTAATTGGAAATGATATAGAATTTCTGGATAGCATAAAGGGATACTTGAATAAAAGTTTTTCAATGAAAGACCTCGGCGAAGCTGCTTACATATTGAGCATCAAGATCTATTGAGATAGATCAAGACGCTTGATAAGTTTTTCAATAAGTACATACCTTGTCAAGATTTTGAAATAGTTCAAAATGGAACAGTCAAAGAAAGAGGTCTTGCCTGTGTTGCAAAGGTGTGAAATTGAGTAAGACTCAAATCCCGACCATGGCAGACAATTGAAAAGAGAATGAAAGTCATTCCCTATGCCTCAGTCATAGGTTCCATAAAGTATGCTATCCTATGTACCAGACCTATTGTATACCTTGGTCTGAATTTGGCAAGGGAGTACAATAGTGATCTAGGAGTAGATCACTGGACATTGGTCAAGGATATCCTTAGTGAGGACTAAGGAAATATTTCTCGATTATGGAGGTGATAAAAGAGCCCGTTGTAAAGAGTTACATCGGTGCAAGCTTTCACACCGATCTAGATAACTCTAAGTCTCTATCTGGATACATATTGAAAGTGGGAGCAATTAGCTAGAGTAGCTCCGTGCAGAGCATTGTAGACATAGAATATTTGCAAAATACATACGGCTCTGAATGTGACAGACCCGTTGACTAAAGCTTCTCTCACGAGCAAAACATGATCACACCTTAGTACTCTTTGGGTGTTAATCACATAGCAATGTGAACTAGATATTGACTCTAGTAAACCTTTTGGGTGTTGGTCACATGACGATGTGAACTATGGGTGTTAATCACATGCAGATGTGAACATTAGTGTTAAATCACATGGTGATGTAAACTAGATTATTGACTCTAGTGCAAGTGGGAGACTGAAGGAAATATGCCCTAGAGGCAATAATAAAGTTATTATTTATTTCCTTATATCATGATAAATGTTTATTATTCATGCTAGAATTGTATTAACCAGAAACATGATACATGTGTGAATACGTAGACAAACATAGTGTCACTAGTATGCCTCTACTTGACTAGCTCATTAATCAAAGATGGTTAAGTTTCCTAACCATAGACATGTGTTGTCATTTGATTAACGGGATCACATCATTAGGAGAATGATGTGATTGACTTGACCCATTCCGTTAGCTTAGCACTTGATCATTTAGTATGTTGCTATTGCTTTCTTCATGACTTATACAAGTTCCTATAACTATGAGATTATGCAACTCCCGTTTATCGGAGGAACACTTTGTGTGCTACCAAACGTCACAACGTAACTGGGTGATTATAAAGGAGCTCTACAGGTGTCTCCAAAGGTACATGTTGAGTTGGCGTATTTCGAGATTAGGTTTTGTCACTCCGATCGTCGGAGAGGTATCTCTGGGCCCTCTCGGTAATGCACATCACTATAAGCCTTGCAAGCAATGTAGCTAATGAGTTAGTTACGGAATGATGCATTACATAACGATTAAAGAGACTTGCTGGTAACGAGATTGAACTAGGTATTGAGATACCGACGATCGAATCTCGGGCAAGTTACATACCGATGACAAAGGTAACGTATGTTGTTATGCGGTTTGACCAATAAACATCTTCGTAGAATATGTAGGAGCCAATATGAGCATCCAGGTTCCGCTATTGGTTATTGACCGGAAATGTGTTTCGGTTATGTTTACATAGTTCTTGAACACGTAGGGTCCACATGCTTAAGGTTTTGATGACAGTTTTACTATGAGTTTTGATGTACCGAAGGAGTTCGGAGTCCCGGCTGAGATTGGGGACATGACGAGGAGTCTCAAAATGGTCGAGACGTAATGATCGATATATTGGACGACTATATACGGACTTCGGAAAGGTTCCGAGTGATTCGGGTATTTATCGGATTACCGGAGAGTTACGGGAATTTGCCGGGGAGAAGTATTGGGCCTTATTGGGCCATATGGGAAAGAGAGAGGGGCTGCCTAGGGCAGGCCGCCCCCCCCCCAAGGCCTAGTCCGAATTGGACTAGTGGGAGGGGCCGCACCCCCTCCTTCCTTCCCTTCTCTCTTACCCTTCCTTCTCTCCTACTCCTACTAGGAAAGGAGGAGTCCTACTCCCGGTGGGAGTAGGACTCCCCCCTTGGGCGCGCCTCCTCCTCCTTGGCCGACCCTCCTCCCCTTGCTCCTTTATATACGGGGGCAGGGGGCACCCCATGAAACACAAGTTGATCTTCGTGATCGTTCCTTAGCCGTGTGCGGTGCCCCCCTCCACCATATTCCACCTCGGTCATATCGTTGCGGTGCTTAGGCGAAGCCCTGCGTCGGTAGAACATCATCATCGTCACCATGCCGTCATGCTGATGGAACTCATCCCCGACACCCTGCTGGATCGGAGTCTGGGGATCGTCATCGAGATGAACGTGTGCTGAACTTGGAGGTGCCGTATGTTCGGTACTTGGATCGGTCGGATCGTGAAGACGTACGACTACATCAATCGCGTTGTCATAACGCTTCCGCTTACGGTCTACGAGGGTACGTGGACAACACTCTCCCCTCTCGTTGCTATGCATCACCATGATCTTGCGTGTGCGTAGGATTTTTTTTGAAATTACTACGTTCCCCAACAATAATGTGCTTGTTCACTATGTCCACTAGTTCCATAATGAACCCAGTGATGAGGAAAGGTTACTGAAGCTTAACTAGTTCTCTTGCAATTTTTGTAGGTTAAGCACACGGTTAGGGGTTTGAACCGGGGATAACTGGTGAGTCTAGGTTAATCTAGGGAAGGATTTTCTAGCCTTGAGAGGTAAAAGTAACTCTATGGGGTTGCACTTGGCCGAGGTGGCTGTAGCGAAAGTCTTCAGTGCTAGTTGCTTGCCGAGGTGGAATCCTTGGTACATCTTGTCTTGCCGGTCTTCAGTTGATGAGAGGGATGAGAGGGAAAAGCATAATAGATGGAGGGAACGCCTATAGGGGGTGGAATTGTGCAAGTGTAATCAAACAGGTGTCGTAAAGACCACACACATTCATTAAGATAACATAGGTGATATAGTCACTTACACGTTGCCTAGGGCAAAAGTGTGACTTATATCAAATCACAAATAGATAAAAACAAGCAACACACAACATGGTTTCATTTGAACCATCATATGGACACGACTTCGCATACTCATCCTACCCTAGGGGTCCTCGGGTTGAGTAGCCGTGCTTGCTTCATTACTCGGTGAGAAGGGCGCTCAGTCTTCAGCTTCTTGGTTCCCTATGGTACCAGTGGGTATGCCATAGTCGGCTGCTTGTTGGGACACATCCTGTTAATATGCCCAAGTTCACCAAATCCGTGACAGGTGATGGAAGCAAAAAGGTTGTTATTCAGTCTTGGGTTATATTGTCGGGGGCCTGACGATGATCCTCTTTGAGGTGGATATGGAAATCCATTCCTATGCCTCCTCCAAGGGGTTCGGTTGTGGGCTTTCTGAAGTCCCTCAATTTGCCGCTTCTGATTGGCGATGTGGACTTGTAGGGCAGTGATATGTTGTTCTTACTCGACCACCTTCTTCTTCTCGAGGCAGTGGAGGTGTAGAAGTGAAGGGACGTCTTGCCGAGCCCTAAGGAATGCTTCGGTATGGTGATGTAGAAGGTAGTCTCCTGCGTTGATGAAATAGATCTGGTACTTGAGGGTTGGATCCTCGTCTTCTGGGAAATCATCACTTGATTTGGGGCTCCAAATCTGCTCTTGCCAGGTAGGTAGCGGGTGGTGTGTTCTTCCTTCATTTCTGGAAGGAGGTCTCGAAGACGGAGGAGCGCTTCGTATGACACCTGCTGAATGGCCAGGTCTCTTGTTGGCATGGGCGGTCCAATGAAGAACCATCCCTGGGTTGAGATCTTGGCAGGCACAAAAATCTTGGCGTAGAACTCCTTCTCGAACACATCATTTTCCAGTTCATGCAGGGTGTACATGGGCAGCAAATGATAGTGGCATTGTTTGAGAAAGTCTCTTAAGAGTGATGGAAATCCTGTCATAAGAAGTCTCAAGGGGGCGACGACCATCTACAAAAGTTGAATAGGAGAGGTCAATAAGGGAAATATTCCTTAGGTTTGGGAAATCTCAGAAAAGGGGCCAGCTATAGATAGTTTGAAAATTTGTTTTGCCCTAACTAATGACCATGCTAACTAAGGCTTCCTACAGTCAGGATGGCTCTGATACCAGCTCTGTGGGGACCCCGACTCATAAGTCAAGATCATCAAATGCATGTGTACAGTGATCCCAGAGATCAATGCTCAGTGACCACACACAAGCTAAATAACAAGTGTCTTACATCCATATATACCGTCTTACACAAATTATGACCATTATGGTCAAGTCTTACATATATAGAGCCTTAAGGGCTAACATCAAATAAATCATAAGCGGCGGGAATCTTCGTTGATAAGTAGAACCCATACCATCTGCCTTAACCATACAGACATTCTGACTGGGAAAGCGTCCTTGTTCACACGTTCGTCACCAAAGAACTCTTCTTCGAACTCCTGCTCTTCCATGCCTGGCCAATTAAATAACCAGTGGCAAGCCAATGGGTACTTTGAATGTACTCGCAAGCAACCCATGTTTTTGGATCAAGGTAACAATGTATGATGTAACAACAAGTAGGCAACCTAGCATCAAGCCAGTTGGAATTTCTACAACATATCCTATCAACTTGTAAAACATGCATGAATGAACTCTAGTAACCATGTGAACAGGTTGCAGATATCAACTTAAATAGAGTTTGGTTCGATTCTAGCTTAATCAACACGTCAAGTCACTTGCCTTGATTCACTTAATTCTCTTCCACACACACATGTACCAAGATTGTAAAATACTGGACATGGTTTAAGTAGCACCACCCAACAATCCATGACCGTGGACACGGCTATTCGAATAGTTTGACACTCTACAGAGGTTGCGCACTTTACCCACAAGATCCGGGAAGCTTTCATGTCACCCACGATCCCACAGTACCTCAAGTACTTGGGGGAAGCACCCAATCATTATCTTTCCCTTGCTGACACTAACATAGGGTCCACTCGTTGGTACACAGCCCTTGTGTATAAGCATAAGATTTTGGGACGCTGCCCTTTTAATTATCACATATACACGAAGGGACCAACGGTGTGTCCGGTGTCCTGTGAAAACAGTCAAGGCCGCCTATCCAAGCACGACCCCGTCCCGAGAGTGACCTCAGTCACCCCCGTCACTAGTAATGTGGGCACCATGCTAGTATCGGACTAGGTAATTAATAATGCCCTGTCCCATAAGGGGTAGAGTGGTTGCGTATGTTTGGTTGGGATGGTGATCACACCTTAAATATAATCCATCATTTTACGCACACACAAATGCTTGCTTCGGTACACCACTTCTTCCTCAAGTGGTGACCTTAGTTCAACATCACCCACGGGCATTAGGGGCACCCGATGGGGGTTTTCGAAAGAATGCAACCACAAGGTGATCATGGCCTACATGCAACATTATGCATCAATAACTAAACTTTTGACATTGTATCTCTAAACACAAGGTAGACCTACGAGTATGGGCATGCATCATTTGGTGGTTCACAACAAGTTCATCGCCGTCACTTTCATCATCATGCAATCGAAAGAAGGTACCGATGAATAAGAGAGATATCATGGTTGAAGGGTTGCTTGCCTTGGTTGGCTTGGTCTTCGAAGTCTTCAAGTCCTTCTTCTTCTTCTTCTCCAACTACTTCACCAAATACGGTATCTATTCAACGCAAAGAAACAATGGGAAAAACATAAGGCAATAGCAAAAACAGAAAAATCAAAGTGCACAGAAAAAAGTCAACTCATTTTTGTTAAATACTAGGGTGAAAACTAAGAACGAAAAAATTCTTTGTTTTGGGTTTGGGGCTTTAGAAACAGAGAGATGGATTTCTAAAGGAGGAGTTAAATGTTCAAATTTGAATTTAAATTTGAACTATATGGAAAATTGTGATGGATTTTCATGAAAGTTACACCATTAAATAGGTGGGATTATTACAAGATTTTTGGAGTTGGAATTATTTAATTTGGATAAATAATGTGGGCTTTGGAATTTTTAGAAAATAGACATAAAAGAAAAAGGGAAAAGGGCACTGTGCCACTGTGCTAAAACGGCTATAGTGCAGCGGCCCAAAGGGAAAAGAGGCCCAGGCGAGCTGGAGCAGCGTGCGTGCCAGGTTTCAAACCTGGCGGTCGGGGCCCGGGCGTCATCGAGAGAGAGAGAGAGAGAGAGAGAGAGATGGAGAAGCAAGGGAGAGGTGAGGATGACAGGTGGGGCCCAGCTGTCATCTCCAACCTCTCGACCCGAGGGGTCAGCGAGCTCACCAGCGATGATGCAGGGCACGGCGAGGCTAGCGGAGGGCACCGCTGAACTCAACGTCGAGTCGCCATTCGGTGGGTGCCTGAGTTGGATAGAGGGGAGCCGCGGTCCACCAGTGACGAGATCCCGCAGGGGAGGTGCTTCGGGAGGTGATCGTTGGGGTCGCCCCTTGCTGCACCCAGAGTGTAGGAGAGAGGGGAATGCGTTAGTGGCCTACAGCGGTTCCATATCAAGGCTAACAGGGGCAGGGGAGGCCTGTACCATGTGTGCTCCGGCGACCCAAGGCGGCGGCACTCGCCTCGATCCCGAGCACAGAAAGGGGGAGAGGAGTTGGGGCTCTACTGGTGGTTAATTAAAGGCGAGGGAGTGAGGATGGAGGCCAAAGGAGGGCTCGGGGCAGCTTAAATAAGAGGGGGCGAAGTGCACCGTGAGCCCGTGCGCCGGTGATGTCCTAGCCGTCATGGGAGGCCACGGGAGGGCTCGGCTTCGAGTCAGGGGTGTTTGTGGGGGTGGTGTAGGGCGCTGGGAAGGGATAGAAGGAGCGAGGCGACCTCGAGGCGGGTCCAGAGCAAGGACAATGAGTGGCGGAGCTGGGCGGTGTTCTGTCGCCCTCGGGGCAGCCAGGGGAGAGAGAGGAGGGGCCCGACTGCATAGCATGCTGTGGACGTCGAGGCAGCCTCCGGAGACACGAGAGGGAGGGCTGAGGTTGTCGGAGGCGTTGGGCAGGGTGCGGCTAAAGTGTGGGAGCGCACTGTAGCATGCTCCAGAGCGTGGTCTTAGCTGGCATGGCTATTTTTTTGGTGCTCTGGGACTATCCTCTAGTGTCGAGCAGCTCTAGGGGGAAGTAAAGAAGTGGGGAGGGGCATTGGATGCCCTGGACTGGCCTTTTGAGAGAAGGGTGGTGAGAGAGAGAGAGAGAGAGAGGTTCAACTTATCCAGAGAGGTAAATGGGGGTTTCTACCCCTCAATCATTGATCCATGGCCTTGCAAATCTTACCAAAGGTAGAAGGTGACTAGGGTTAGCTGTGGTGAAATTTTGAGCTCATGGAGAATAGTGGAAGAGGTCAAAATGATGATTTTGGAACAATGGCAGAAGGTGTTTGATGCAAGTTTGAGTCACTTGCACTTATCTCCTTCTTGTGCCACTTGATGGGGGTGATGCTCATGACCAATTGGCATTGTGGTAGAAATTTGAGCTCATTTGGACAAAGTTTACAATGTAACTTTGGCAAACCCTAGAAATCAACAGAAATGAAATTTCTTAGATCTAGCTAGGCTAATATCTTTTCCTTGATGCACGACTTGGTGTAGTGTCATCATTTGGGTACTTTAGCATGTCCGCAAAGTTTGGGATCAAATGGAGAAAGTTGGCAATGTAAAGCTGTTCAAGTTTGGTTCTGGACAGTGAGGGTTTTGGGACACTTTTGCGAACCAAAATGAATTTGATTGAGATGAAACTTTGCAACATCATCACATTATGCATATGTGACTATCTAGAATTTTCCTTGATTTATTTGACAATATTTCTTTCGAAAATATTTCAAATACTTGAATTATGCAGAAATGGTTTTGGAGGTTCTGTCCAATATTTTGAACATGACCATGTGTTGAAACTCATATATATGGAAACTATATGTCCACTGAGTTTCCTTAAATTTTCTCAAATATTTTTGAAGCTTTAAAATAATTTTAACCTATTAAAGACCATTTCCGGCCTTAAGAAAAAGCCTTTAAATAAATAGCAAAATAAATTTTAAAATTATAATTTTGTGGTTTTAGGGAGTCCTATATCTAATAGGATTCAAATATATTTTTTGAAACATTTTTCACATCCCATATTAAGTACTTGTAGTTCAAGCCTTAACTCAGGGGTTTTTGGAAAACCTAATTTAGAAAATAATTTTTGGCCAAATTATTATTACAAGAAAATACTATTCTGACCTACACACATGGCATAATCATTGGGTAAAGTTTTGGATCAAGCAGATGAAGTACAGGAGTTGGAGGATTTATTTTATTTTTAGAGCACTTTGAAACAGCAAACAAAAATCCAATCAAGCAAAGTCCAAAACACTCTAAAGTTTTTATCAAACCACATTTTATCATGATTTATTAGCTCAAGTGTTGTGGCATGAAAATCAGGGTGTGACAGTATGCTCTTCCGTGGGGACCCCAGGCTGAAGACTAACATCGAGATTGTCCTAACTTTACGTAGGCAGTCCACTGATAAGTTGGAAGACCGGATCTACTCTGCGGCCTTTGAGGGAGCCTGCTAGGTTTTTGCTAGCATGAAGGCACATCACCCCAACATGTACTTCTGGCCCTTGGTGCGTCCCCTGCCCAGAGGTCACAATCCGCGACAATTCTTTGCAAAGGTCGCAAAAGAAGTTGAGTGCACTGCTGGAGTTTGTGCCCTGCAAGACATAGTTAAGATCGCGCCCCAAGCCCGATGATCCTGCAAGTTAACTTCTTGCCTAAAAAACCTTACCATACTATGGATTAACATTGCTTCTTTTACTTTGTTTGTGACCTGTCATGTTCGTGTCGTGCAACGTCTTTTACATTCAATGTGAGAACGGCGCTGGTCAACCAAGTAATTCGCGTTCTAGCATTGGTTTTCTAGAATAGGAGCCCCTTAGGAACTCAATATGTTTGCATGTGCCCTTTGCACAGACTTGGCGGTGGGCTCTGGGTAGGTCCTCAACATTTGTTAAGACTATGTGTGGCAACTCGAATGACAAGGTTGGTCGTAAGCCTTTGACAAGTTGTCCTGTTTATTGGACGATGGAGGTTGGTGTGCCACGAATGCAGCCCCGGGTCTGTATTTGTAGGGTTACTGGATGCATCCCCGATACTAACTGCGGGGAGGTCCAAAAAATGATGCAACCCTCGAGTCTGGTAAATAGGAAGGTCTGTTGAACCAATCCACAAACATTTCCATTTAGCAATCATATATGTGGTATTGAAACATAATGAAGTGACTGCGTGGCAAAGCACTTTTTATTCACTGTCTAATACATGATCGAGATAATATGATTATTCCACAAAGTCTTACGATTAAAACTTATGCTTAAGTAGGAAAAAAGAATTTAAAATTATTAAAATAGTGGGTCGTGGATGGCCCCACGATCTCTTTCTTCTTCCTGACCTCCAGGGTGATTAGGGAATAAGTGGTTCTACCTGTAGGTTTGTAGCCTTCGAGTTGTCTTCTATTCTGAGGGCCTCCACCCCCAATCATGCAGGAGGAGCCTTGTCTTTTGTGCCCGGGGAGGCCCTGCGACTGTGCCTTGTCCTGTGCTACTGTTGGCATGGGCGATGCACGCGTCGGCCTCCTCCACGTTCACAACCTCTGCCTAGAGGGCATGCAAGGGATTGCCATTGGCTATGATTACTTCCTATGGCCCTGGCATCTTCAACTTCATGTAGGCGTAGCATCGTATTGCCATGAACTTGACAAATGCTGTCCTTCCGAGGACTGCATTGTATCCTCCTGAAAATGGGATGACTTGAAAACAAAGGTAACCTCTGGTGTTTTTTGGCCAATTGGTGCCACCTATTTCCTAGTACTATGCCATGGAATTCTGTTGATGAAAGTCAGAGGGCTTCTAGTGGTACATCTATTCTATTTAGTGTGCTGACGTATAGGATGTTGATGTCGGAGCCTCCATCCATGAGTACTTTGGGAAAATTGCAACCTCATTTGAGTACTATGCCATTTGGGTGGTCTTCTTGGTGGAAGGAGATGGTTTGTTATGGCCATTCGAGAAACCTACTATGACGCCTCGTGCGTGTGTAAAGATGTCGGCACATGTGCCTCGTTGGCCTCATCTCAACTATAATCATGTTAACTCGGCGTTTGTCCTTGCAAAACGCTCGCTACCCTATGTTGCAGGGCAGCTGGTCTTGGTGGGCGACAAGGACTGGCGGGGTTGCATTATGACCTCCGTCGAGTTTATTTCCCTTCTCCTTGATGGGATGTTCGTTGAGCTGGCATTCCTTCGTGGAGTCTTGTGCCTTATGAGTTTCTAGCTATGGTATATGCATGGTCCGCTCATGATTGCCTGATATGTGCGGGGAGGGCGCCGCGGCTTTCCTCCCTACTGCTGCTTTTTGGCTTCGGTCTCTTCTGCCTCATTTGCTGCAACGATCTGTTCAGAGTCTCGTTCCTCCTTCCATTTATGGCCCTCCTTTCCCTTATTGTTGCGTATTTTGGGGGAGTCTCCACCGGTAGGCTCCTAGATATTTAGCCCTGCCATGGAGCGGCGGCTTTCCAAAGCGGTTTCTTCCCCTGCGGTGAAGTCATTTTCTACCTTCATTATTGCTTCCATGGTCATTAGCTTGCCCTCACCTCGCTTCTTGCCGACCTTGTGGAGAAATAAATTCTCCTGCACCCCGCTCACTAATGCGCTGATGGCTATTTCGTCTGAGATGTTTGGTAGTGTGTTCTTCTTTTTGAGCCATCGCACCACGAAGTCGCGGTCGAACTCGTTGTCGCCTTGCATGATAATGTGGAGGTCGGCGCCTCTCCCTGGATGCTTGTAGGTCCCTTCAAAATTGTTGAGGAATGCGTGCTCCAAATATTCCCAATTGAGGATGGAGTTGGGAAGGAGGCTGCTGAGCCAGGAGCACACGTGTCCAGTGAGACATAGTGATATGTGTCGTAGGGTGTTGTTGATGTCTCCGTTGTCCACATCGACCGCTGTGAGGTAGTCATTCAGCTAGTAATCGAGCTTTGTGTACCATGAGTACTTCTAGACGCCACGAATAGTGAATGGTTGGGGGAATGGGGGTGTTATCACCATGTGGCCGAAACATGCTGGTGCGATGCTTGATGTGAGCGAGTTGAAGCATGGGGGGGGGGGGGCTCCGTGACTCTGCCCATAGTATTCCTTCACCCGTGTCTCAGGATCAGGAAGGTGAGCTCTGCATCCTCCCATTATCGAGCCTCTTAATGGTAGTGTTGCTCGTTGTTGTACTGCTATAGCTGAAATTGGGCGCGTCAGGTTTGCGACCTCTGGCTCTGGTGCGGCCTCCAGTCGCTGTACTGATTCTTGTCTTCGCTCGCAGGTTGGGTTCTTGGCTGCAGAGAGGACACGGTTAGTGCCCGCAAGCATGTCCCTCGAGCGTGACACATTGTCCTATTGGAGTACCTGTGTGAGGTCGGCCAGGAGTCTGGGATCTCCTGTGTAGCTTGTAGCATGTCCACTAATGCTATGGTGGCCTAGAGACCTCGGGCTAGCGTTGGTGCCAGTGCATTCTCCATTGGCTTATTGAGTCTGATGCCATATTCCCGGCCGAGAGCCACGAGGTCGACAATGATGGCTCTTGGGAGACGGGAAGCTCGGCACAGTCGCTCATGGGTCATTGTCTCATTCTACCGCGCATCACGTGTGGCGGCCTCTAGGGTGAGCTACTGTAATTCCAATTGCGCATTCAGTTGCGACATGCAGAGGGCCTCCCGTGTCCTTGACGTGGGGTAGTTTCTTGGGATTGGTGCTATGAGATTGTTTGTGCCGTGTGCGGTGATGGGAGGCAACATTGTAGTAGCACATGTGGGGTTTATGTGTGCTGCCGCGGGTGCGGGGAAGCCAGGGGTGTAAATCCTAGGGCACCTGTGTTGCCTTGTTGCTGGATAGTGGTAATGGGCGATGTTGGCGCTTGCGCTGTGACAACCTGCGGTCTTGACTGGAGGGTGTGGGGTTATGAGCCCTACCGTTCTCGTCATGGGTGGTACTTGGGTGGTTGTGTCTGTGGAGGTACCCACCGGTTTTGTCATCATTACTTGTTGTAGTAAGATGGCTGGTGGAGCTCCGAACTAGGAGGCCTCCTTCGAGGTGGTCTGACAGTCCTCCGTGTCATCAGACGATTCTGACTTGCTCTAGAGGCCGAGCGCCGTGGATTCCTATCGTGGATTTGTCACGGCAGATGTCCTAGTGTGAGTACTTAGTCGTGAGGCCAACGCATCTATGTGGTAGCTTGATAGGGGTTGATCGGGATGAGAGACGTGAGGCGGATCAACATATAAGACAAGGATTTAGACAGCTTCAGGCCCCGGGAAACATCATCCGGTAATAGCCCTACATGCTGTTTGTGGCTAGGTCTCGTTATCCTTATGAGGGAGTCGCCGCATAAATCGGCTCTCCTCTTAATTCTGTCTAGCCATAGAGATTATTCAACCTGTCCCTCTTGGGGTGCCCTGCCCCTCCTTATATAAGTTGAAGGGGTGGGTTACATGACTAGTCCTAGTAGGATTAGGATTACTCTATTACAAGTGGAGTCCTAGTCTTGCTTCCTTTGTAAGGGAATATTCCTTACGCTTTCCTCTTAAGCCGGCCCACCATAACATGAGTCGGCCTTCTGGGCCTTGGGCCTAGTCCTCTATCTGACCCGTCGTCGGGGCCATCATTGAGTCGCTAGGCTCGTGAGTCGTCAGACCAGTGAACCGCCAGATTCGTGAGTCGCCAAACCTCCGGCGGGTTACCAATGAAACACCAAGTCCCAGCCGGGTCATATATCCGGCCGGGTCATACCGCGGGGTATATCCCCGACATTAGCCCCTAGTTTAATTTGGATTTGTCCATGTTAAGCTGATCCTACAAAATACCTCAAGAACAAATTTGACAGGTTGTGCTCTGGATTAAAAAATTTTTGAGCCGGCACCCGATCATCCTTAAGTCCTTGTCATTTCCTCCTTCTGGAAAGTCCAGGTCAATAGGCCAGCTTCATAATCAATTTGCTGGAATTGGTTTCTTCCAGAAAAATATTGTGAAGAATAATTCATCTGATTCCTCTCCCAATGCTTAACAAAAATATTGGTCTTGAAATACTTGTCTGATTTTCAGCCGGCTTAAATATGTAGAACTTGCCGGTTTATCATTGCCAAATTATCCGGCTTGTAAATATTGATAGCACCGGGTCACAATTGTTGTTTAACACCAAGATTGAAAGTGTACCTCCCTTATATGCATATCACTTGTAGCCCCCAAGTCTTAAGAATGGAGTGTAGAAGCAGCTTAAGACTTGCTTCAATATAAATGTCAAAACCTTGAAGAAATCCAAGTTGTTCATCTCAATCACTTGTCAAAACTGAATATTCCACATATGTAGCCCCCAAGTGCCAGGTTGTCATGCCTGCAGTAGCCTGGGACTTGTAATTGCCTTACGCTCATAAAAGCTTCAACCAGTGTAGCCCCTAAGGGCCGGGTCATTTATGCAATAATGATCAGGGACTTTGTAAATATGATCATGTAGACTTGAGCAGCGACTTGTAGCCCCCAAGGGCCGGCTCAGTAAGATAATACTGAGTTGGGACTTTATATGTACTTCATTGAAAATAACATCATATAATGTAACCCCGCCATGGGGCTCGAACACACGTCCACAATGTTAAGAGCCTTGTGCTCTACCAACTCAGCAATGGACTGTAACGCCCCGAGACTGATGCGCTAGGTGTTTTCCAGTTATTCGCTGTCATTGCCATGTCATTTGCTTGCGTGTTGTATCTTGACATGTCATCATATGCGTTTCATCTGCATGTTTTTCAAAATTGCATCCGTTCAGGTTCCCCCGGTTCTCTCTGTTGTCCGTTCTGAGCACAAATGCACTCGCAGGCTCCCGTTGCACCTCTCAGTCCTTGTTTTGTGAGCCACAGAAAAACATTCTCGGAATGGGCCGAGAGTTGACGAGTGGTTTTGGTATGTCACTGGTAGACCACCGGTCAAATTTCGTTCCATTTGGAGGTCGTTTGATGCCCCAACGGTTAACCGAGTTAACCGAAACCCCCTTTCTCTTTGCAGCGCAGCATCGCTCCACACAGCCCCCTAGCCCATCTAACCCTCCTCCATGCTCTCCGTCGTTGGATCATGATCGTGTGGGCAAAAACCGCACCTCATTTGGACTCTCCTACCTCCCTCTATCTATAAATAGGCCCTCCCCTTCCATTTTCACGGATGAAACCCTAGCCTAGACTCCTCGCCACCGAACATGTCCGCCCGCCGCCGGACGAGTCCGCCGCCGCCAGCCACGTCGCCCGGACCAATCAGAAACCGCCGCCGTCAGCCACCGCGGGCCCGTTAGGCCCAGATCTGGCTCGCGCAGGCCCGTCCGCCACCACCGCTGGCCTGAGCGCCCCGACTCCCACGCGCATCCCCCGAGCTCCGCCGCCGACCGCCCGCCGCCGCTTGCCGTCTCCTCTGCGTGCGCTCGCTGCCGCCCGGCTTCCTCCGCCGTGCCGCGCACCGCCCGCCTCCGCTGGCGCCGCCCCGCAGGCATGGCGCGACGCCTCGCCTGCTCGCCGCCTCGCCGACCCGCCTCCGCCCAGATCCGGCGGGATCCCGGCCAGAGGAGGCCCCCGTCGCCGGATCCCCCCTGGCGACGACCTCGCCGGAGCCGCCGCCTCGCCGCCCGGGGCTCCTCTGCCTTCACGTCCGCGCCCGACCCGATCCGCGCATGGACCCGCGCCCGGATCCACCTCGTCCGACCCGATCCACTCCGCCCGTTGACTTTTCCGCGAGGTGAAATTCCACCAAGTCCCAAGGAAATCCACTTCATGTGACCATCTTTGCCATGCCATATTTCCATGCATATTGCTCTGTTTTGCATGTATGATATGTCAAAATGTTCATCTCAGAGTGCTCTACATGCTAGTTGCATTTGCATGCATGTTACTGTTCATATTGATGCCTTAATCTTCGTTGCAAAACTGCTATGTGTTATAAACTGCTGGAATCTGCTGATTGTTAACATCATTTATGCATCTTGTGAGTGGTGTGACATTGTCTCTATTGATCGTATTACGACGATCTTGATAGGCACATGTTGTGCTCTTAATGCTCTACAAGTTAGTGTGATTTGCATTCACGCTAGGGTGCATCTTGATATCTTAATCCGTGTTGCAAAAGTGCATGTTGCTGTTAACTACTGAAAACTGTTATAACTTGCCTATTTGTCATTTTTATATATTTTTGTGCGATTTTCTTTTGAGCATCATGTCTACATGTTTTAGGAGGATAATCATGCCATATTTACAGGTGTGCAATCCGTGTATGTTGTTATACCCTGTAGTGAGTGCATCAAACTTGTCAAGTGGGTTACTTGCTGTTAGTGTTCTGTCATTTCTGAATCTGTCATACCATGTTGTCATGTTTGCTTGATTCTACCAATTAATCCACGCATAATATGGAGATGCTTAGTGGAGATGTTTTGTTGTCTATGTTATGCTCTATGATGCCATGTATTTTGATGCCTTATTTATGTCCTATAGAATATGCTTTCATTGCCATGAACATGCCTATGTGTTGTTCCAGATTTCTGTTAACTTCATGATGCTATGTTGTCAGATTGTTATTAATTAATTTATGCCTCTTTTGGAGATGCTCCAATTACATGTTGTGAAGTATGCTATGATTACTTTGTTCAAATGTCATGGTTGTTAATTTTGGATAACATATGCCTCTATTCCATGCTTGCAAACATGCTATCATAATGTTGCTATTTTGCACTTGCTGGAACTGTTTCGACATTCAATCTTGTCTTGTTGGTTCCTATTAATCCATGAGCCATATGTATATGATGTCTTGATGTTATTTGCTCTTTGTTATGTGTACTTTGGATCCATCCCACTTGTTGCTAAATAAACTTGCTTTAGCTTGTCTCTTTCCTGCTCTCAAGTTGCCATCATATTAACTCTGCTCATGCATATGCTCATGTGTTATAAAGTTGCATTTTGCATTGATCATATTGGTTTAATCTTGATGCCTATGAACCTGAACCTTAATGATATTTGAAGTATGTTATCTTTACATGAATAGCATGTCAAGTCTGTGCTCATATGATTCCTTTAGCATGTTGTTTGGATGATTGCAAAGTGACTACTTCCTGTTTGGGAAGATTGTTGTTTTATCTTGTTTGGAGTGTATGTGTTGCACCGTTGCTCCGTTTTGAGCATGCTCTATATGAAACTTTCTCGATTTTGCATGTAGTTTCATCATGTCATGTTGAATCCGTATTTTGATAGTGTTTGCTTGATGTTTGAATGCATTTTGCATCAATGCCATGTTTAATTTGTTTTGCTCATATCTTCTAGGCCATAGCTCTGAATTAAATAAATTTATATGTAACTTGACTAGAATTTCGTGTAGATCATCATGGTGCATATTAACTTGTTGTTCAACAACTTGAACATAAGGTTTATTCAGATCTGGATCAATTTCAAAATTTGCATTTGAGGACTTACCGGATTTGTTATATGTTGTTCCGGCCTCATTTAAAATTGCTTTGATGTGTTGTTATTGTATGCATCATCTCTTGCCATGAGTAGCATCATATAGCCTTTGTAAAGCATCATGCTTAGTTGTGCATCATGCCATGTTTATGTGTTGTGTGTTTACCATGTTGTTTGCTTTTTTCAGTTGTGCTTCTTCTCGATAGTTCCTATTTCGTTGCGATCGTGAGGATTTGTTCGTCTACGCTTGGTTCGCCTATGCCCTTTCATCTTCTTCATGGACTCGTTCTTCTTCCTAGCAGGATTTCAGGCAAGATGACTGTTACCCTGGATCTCACTACTATCATTGATATGGTAGTTGCTTCGTTCTATCGCTATGTTGCGCTACCTATCACTTGTTTTTCAAGCCTCCCAAATTGCCATGTCAGCATCTAACTTTTTACACTTCCTAGCAAACCGTTGTTTGGCTACGTTACCGCTTTTGCTCAGCCCCTCTTATAGCGTTGTTAGTTGCAGGTGAAGTTGAAGATTGCTCCATGTTGGAACAAAATTATGTTGGGATGTTACAATATCTCTTATTTTAATTAATGCATCTATATACTTGGTAAAGGGTGGAAGGCTCGGCCTTATGCCTGGTATTTTGTTCCACTCTTGCCGCCTTAGTTTTCGTCATACCGGTGTTATGTTCCTTGATTTTGCGTTCCTTACACGGCTGGGTTTATGGGAACCCCTTGACAGTTTGCTTTGAATAAAACTCCTCCAACAAGGCCCAACCTTGGTTTTACATTTGCCTAACAACCTATAACCTTTCCCTTGGGAGTAATTAACCCGAGGGTCATCTTTATTTTAACCCCCCCCAGGCCAGTGCTTCTCTAAGTGCTGGTCCAAACTGGGCAGACTGCGGGGCCACCACGGGGCAACTCGAGGTCTGGTTTTACTCGTAGGCTGACCTATTAGTTGTGCCCTGAGAACGAGATATGTGCAGCTCCTATCGGGATTTGTCCCCTCTGAATCATCTTGTGGTTTCGGTCAAAGCCGCCTCCAATGGGTCAAATGCCATTGCTTCTCTCTCTGATGTGTGGGTGTTAGTGGATGACGTTCCTCCCAACATGCGCACCTCGACCTTTCTGATGGCTTTTGGGGTGCTCCTTGGGAAACCCATCGAGGTTGATCAAGACTCGTTGTCTGTTCTTGGCCCAGCTCGGCTTCGTGTCTGGTGCGTGGATCCGATCTGCATCAGTGGCTCTGTTGACGTTTTTCCGACGGCGGGTGGTTTTCGTCTTCGGGTCCGGGTGGAGGGTGCTCCTGGCCCTGGTTCTCCTCCTCCTCCCCCTCCACCCCCGGCCTCTGGCGACGATGATAAAAGCAAGGATGGTGATGGGGGCCTTGAAGACTCGATGCATGGCACGGATCCTCGCTTCACCCAGTCCGCTTGGGATGGGATGTCCCCTGCTGAGCAAGAGCTGATGAAAGATTGTGCTCCGACTCCGGCGGGCGGTGGGGTCCAGGGCTCCGTTCAAGGATTGGAGGGTGGGGCTGCGGCCGCGGGTGGGTCGAAGGGCACCTCTCTTTCGGTGGCGTGTTCTAACCTTTCCGCTCGCCCCACCTCCCCCTCGCTGTCAGGCATCGAAGACCTACCCCCGGCTGGCCCGTCGGCGGCCAAGAAGAGGAAGAAATCGTCGATGAAGAAGTTCTCTGCGAAGAGCAGGGCATCTGGGGATTCCAGGCAGTCCGCGGCTGGGCTTTGCCGCCGGCTGGAGGTGGATTTGGGGGCGGCCTCGAGCCCGTCTTCGGCGGCTACTTCTCCTGGCCGGGCCCCCCTGTGCCTGTTCGGTCCCCTGCTTCTACCGCCCGCAAGAGTGGTCGTGTCTCCAACAGTGGCGAACGTGTGGTTGACCGGGCGGCTCGGCGTGCGGCGGCGCGGGATCTCCCCCCCTCAGGTTCGGGCTCTACTCCGTCGCCTTCCCCTCTTTTGGTTTCGTCTCCTGTTAGATTAGTTTTACCTTCCCAGTCTGACGAGCAGCTTTTTAAGATTTTAGATGATGTTGGGATTTGTTTAGACTCTAGTTTGGGTTCCCCTTCTTACTTACTTGAGGTGATTAGAGCTAACGAGCTAGCTCAGGCTGACATTGCGAAAGCCAAGGAGGCTGGGGTTGGGGCGTCCGCCCCTCTGGTTGTGGCCGGGGGGGGGGCAGTGGGGGAGGCTGACAGGTGTCAGGCCTCCCCGGTTCAGAAACGTGGGGCTGGGAAACGCGCTAAAACCTGCAAGGCTCCATGCAGGTCGAGTCTTAGAATTAAAAACCTCTCCTTCAGATGAAGGCCTTATTTTGGAACATCAGAGGTTTCTGCGCTAGGGGGCGCAGGGACCAACTCAAAGATATAGTGCGGTCTGAAAAAGTTGATTTTATTGGCCTTGTTGAGACTCTCAAACCCTCCTTCTCCCCTAATGAACTTTTGGCTGTTGCTGGGATAGACAGATTCAGGTGGAATTCTGTGGCCTCTGTTGGTCAGTTGGGTGGCTTTCTTCTCGGCACCAATAATGATACTTTTGATTTTGTTGCTTTTGATCATGGCATATACTGGGCTAGTACGGTAGTTTCCCATCGTTCCCGCAATTCCCTTCTTGAGTTCATGGTGGTTTATGGCCTGGCAGATCACTCCTTGTCTTACAATTTCTTGGACGAGATTTATAATAAAATAGACTCCTGCCAGCTCCCCCTCTTGATTGGGGGTGATTTTAACCTGTTAAGATATCCCTCTGATAAGAGCTCTGCTAATTTCTCTTGGGTTCTGGCTGAGGCCTTTAATGCTTTCATCAGGGATGCGGCCATTCGTGAAATTCCTAGGGTTGGGGCCCGCTTCACTTGGACTAACCGACAGGCTTCCCCTATCCGCTCTGTTCTTGACAGGGTTTTTCTCTGCCCTGCTTGGGACGGCCTTTTTCCTCGGGTTTCTCTCCGTGCCCTGCCCATTGTGGGTTCTGACCACGCTTCCCTAATCCTCGACGATGGGTCTTGTCCAAGTGGTTGCCAAAGGTTTCAATTTGATGCGTCTTGGCTCTTAGTGGAGGGGTTCCCCACCATGTTGGCCCGGAAGATCTCGGATTGTCTCTCATCTCCTCATCGCTCTTTTGGCCCTATGGATGACTGGCACCATGTCTCCTACTACCTGCGCAAATTCCTCAGAGGGTGGTCTAAGAATCATTTTGCTGAGGCTAGGCGTGACAAAGCTAGGCTGGGTGCCCAAATAGGCGATCTTGATAGTCGTGCGGACAGTGTTGGTCTTTCGGAGGCTGAATGGCAGCTCCGTTATGGCCTAGAGAAGGCGCTTTTGGATATTCACCGCCAAGAGGAAGTTTATTGGAAGCAAAGAGGCACGATTAACTGGACCCTTAAGAGTGATGCGCCCACGGCTTACTTCTTCGCCATTGCGAATGGTAGACGGCGTAGATGCCTGATTGATAGTCTTCTGATTGATGGTGTTAGGGTCTCCGATCCTTCGGTCATTCTTCGCCATGTGGTTCAATTCTTTTCTAACTTGCTAGCGGCTAAACCGGAGCTCGGCTTTTCGCTTGCTCCGGGCTTCTGGGCTCCCCTTGAGCTGGTGTCGAACGCACATAATGATCTCCTGCTTATTCCCCCCTCTGATGAGGAAATTTTTGATACTATTCGGACCACCAACTCTAATGCGGCTTCAGGCCCTGATGGCTTCTCCATTCCTTTCTTTCAGCATTTCTGGCCTCAATTAAAGGGCCTTATTACTGCTATCATTCAAGGCTTTTGGCTGGGCACTGTTGACATTTCAAGGCTCAATTACGCCGTACTCACCCTTATCCCTAAAATCAAAGGTGCTGACCTCATTTCGCAATTTAGGCCCATTGCTTTAATTAACAATTTTGCCAAGATGCCAGCTAAGGGCATGGCTACTAGGCTGTCCCCGATAGCTCACCGGGTCATTATCCCTTTCCAATCTGCTTTCATTAAAGGGAGATTCATCTTGGATGGGGTGTTGTGCTTACATGAGATAATCCATGACCTGCGGATTAAGGGGACCAAGGTTGTGGTCCTTAAGCTTGACTTTGAGAAGGCATACGACTCGGTGAGTTGGAATTTTCTTCGGCAAGTCCTTCTGGCTAAGGGCTTTGAGGGTCCTGTGATGCATCGTTTGATGCAGCTTGTTTCTGGTGGGCACACGGATGTGGTTGTGAATGGTCAAACTAGTAATTTTTTTGCTAACGGTAGGGGCCTCAGACAAGGGGATCCGGTGTCCCCTCTGCTTTTCAATTTTGTGGCTGATGCTTTATCTCGCATCCTCTCTCGGGCCGCGTTGACTGGGCATATTTCCCCGGTGAGCTCTCACCTTATTCCTCATGGCATTACTCATCTCCAATATGCGGACGACACCATCATTATGATAGAGCTCAATGAGACCAGTCTCACCAATCTGAAATTCCTTCTGCTTTGCTTCGAAGCTCTCTCGGGCCTTAAAATTAACTTTTCCAAGAGCGAGGTCATTGTGACTGGGGTTTCGGACTTGGAGGCGCAACGGGTGGCTCACCTTCTGAATTGTTCCCTTGGGTCTTATCCTCTCAAATATTTAGGATTACCTATCTCCCCGTATAAGCTCTTGGCGAAAGATTTTGCCCCGGTGGTCGCCAAAGTTGGCAATAGAGTCCTTCCTTGGAGAGGACGATATAACACGCAAGCGGGCAAGGTTGCCCTTACCAACTCTTGCCTCTCTTCCCTCCCAATGTACTTGATGGGTTTCTATCTTCTATCTAACGGGACTCATTCTGGTTTCGACAAAGCATAGGGGTGCTTTTCACTGGAACGCCGCGGATAATAAATGCAAATATAGAATGGTCAGATGGAACATCATTTGTCGTCCTAAGGACAAAGGGGGCCTCGGCATTATTAATACGAGAGTCATGAATAATTGCCTCTTGATTAAATGGTGGTGGAAGATAATGACACTTGAGGAGCGCCCAATCTGGCTCTCGATTCTTAAAGCTAAATATTTCCCTTTCTCGAGCCCTATGTTCGCCTCTGCTTTTGGTGGGTCTCAATTTTGGCATCAATTGGTTAAAGTTCGGCCGATTTTTCGGTCCCTCGTCAAATTTGTTGTCAGGAACGGTAAGTCCACTCGTTTTTGGTTAGACTGGTGGGTCGGGGACACCACGCTTGCGGCTGCCTTTTCCGGCCTTGTTCTCTTACTGTGATGATCCTGAGATCTCTATCTTTGAGCTCTCGGTTCAGGGTTGGGTTTTAGATTTCCGACGCTCTCTTTCCCCTGTAGAGTTGGAAGATTGGCAGCGCCTTACTGCTTGCTTCCCCCTGCTCTCGGAGGAAGAGGACTCCGTGGTTTGGCCCCTTTCCTCTTCGGGGCGCTTCTCTGTTAAATCGGCTTATTCTAAGCTTATCTCTGGTGGCCGTTCGGTGAAGTTTAAAGACATTTGGTCAGCTCGAATCCCCCCTAAGATTAAAAATCTTTCTCTGGCAAGCTGTCCGCCGTAAGCTTCCGGTGGCTGATCAAATTAAGAAGAGGAACGGGCCGGGCTCTGATAGATGTGTGCTGTGTGGGGCACTTGAGAACACTGATCATATTTTCTTCCATTGCTCCTTAGCGAAATTCATGTGGTGCTGCATCAGACTTTGGCTTCATGTTAACTGGTCTCCCTCCTCCTTTGAAGACCTGAGGCAATATACTAACTCCTTATCAGGGCAGTCCAAAAGGGTCTTCTTAGTGGGCTGGGCTGCGATAGGGTGGTCGCTGTGGACCACTAGGAACAAGTTCTCGATTGAACATATTTTTCCGACTAACCCTGTCAGCTGCTTATTTAAAGCCAATGTCTTTTTGCAGCAGTGGAGATTATTGACTAAGGAAGGGGACCTTCAGGCTTTCGACGACATGCTATCCAAAATGAAATCTACGGCGTCTTCCCTTCTTCGGCGTACTTCGAGGACGGCTTCCTGATCTCCCTGCTGGTGTTTTCTGGTGTTTTGCTGGCCTGCGTGCCATGTTAGGCTGGTGGCCTTGTATTGCTACTTATGTCCCTTGGCCGCTAAACTTGTTTGGTTATTTGGTTCTAGTGGTGTAACTCTGTCTGGTGGCTTATTTATAAAGTCGGGCTCTTGCCTTTTCTCTAAAAAAATAAAAAATAAAATGTAGCACAGAGTATCTACTGCAAAATGTATATACTCACATCACAGTTTGCCATACCATCACTTGTGAAACGGGATAAATCCAGTAAGATTCTCCACATTAGCTATAAAATGCAGTATATTCCATCTTTCTGCTAACTGCACATCATCTACACCCATTTCCCCTCTTTGTTAACGACAGTAAGGGAGTGGGATAGAGAACTGGATAAACAATTGAGATTTGTCTTCTCAATTTTCACAAAACGATTCTGCAACAAAACAGTAGGTGTTGCACCGAAACTTGCAGTCTGTAAATATCATCTATCTTCACGTACGACAGCAAAAATCATACAGTATGTTTACAGTCACATAACGCTGCAAAATAATTACGGCCAACCAGCAACAGTTAAAACTTAGTACTACCTTATTTCAAAAAAAAAAAAAAACTTAGTACTACCTCTGGCTTTAATTAACTATCGCTACCTTCGTCCTGGTTTATTAGTCCCCTATGTAATTTGTGCTAAATTTTGATCAAAGATTTAACTGACAAAATGTTAGTGCATGTCAACAAAAATTATATCGTTGGATTCACATTTGAACATAGTTTTCAATGATATAATTTTTTATGACATGCATGAACATTTTGTTAGTTAAATTTATGGTCAAAATTTGGCACAAATTACAATGAGGACCAATAAACCAAGACCGAGGTAGTACTAGTCAATGCCAAGAATAAAAACAATACAACAGATAGCTTGGCGGGCACACATACTCCTCTGATGTGAGCAAGCTTCATGTTGTTCTCCTCTGATTCACACCATCTGATTTTCAAGCCTAGTCAGTTGTTGTATGCTGTTCGGCAAAGACCTGATCTCCTCACGGCGCATGATATGCAATTCCTTGAGAAAGGTAAGTTTTCCTAACCACTGAGGTAGTGATGTCATGCTTCTGCACTCAGACAGCCTTAGGTCCCGCAGAGATGTCAGCTCAGTTAACCATCTCGGCAATTCTGCCTGGTCGAAGCATAATGATAGAAGGGAGGAGAGCTGCTGGATAATCTTAGGTGAGGTGGTCAGATCACTGCAACCAGTGATAGTTAAACTCGGAGTACAGGGAGTCGGTGAAGCAACCTCCACTGATGCAAGGGCACCTTGCTGTTTTTGACAGTCAGTTTTGTTATTGGAGAAGAGGAAGCACCACTGTGTGATAGCACATTATCAGAATCTATTATCCGCAAAACCGTAGCTCTTGGTGCACATGGTTTTATCGTCAACTTGGCACATTGATCTATGGTCAATGCCCCAAGCTTAGGCTCGCCACTGGTATATGCCGTGTGCCACTCTTCCAAGCTCTCCATGCGGCACAGACCTAGCTCTCGTAGGTATGGTAGTTGACCAAGTGATGGTAGGTCATTGCAATTAGGAAAATCACAGAAATATAACTCAGAAAGATTAGGGAGATACTGCCTGATACCCATAAGCCAATCAGGAACGCTGACACTACTGTAACCAGTTATATGCAATACCCTTACACTGCTTGGTGGCACTAGTTTTTCCAACACCTCCTTGTCTTCCACAAACCTTGAAGCTGCTACAGTCCATTCAAATCTTAGCTCTTTAGTCTTTTGTTTCATTATCAGTTTTATACTGTGTGCCTCTTCTGCAGACTTCACATTTTCAAGTCTATATATCGTCAGCGCATAAGGATTTGTACACATATGCAAGCAGAAAATCCTTCCAGAGTTACATCTTGAAATACGCACCACAAAGTCAGCAGGAAGCTTCAATCTGTAGCAGCCTAACAGGTCCAATGTATGAAGCTTCGCGAGGTTGCCAATAATTTCTGGTATACAAAAAGACACTTGATTCTTAGACAGGTCCAGCTGTTCTAGATTAGAAAGAGTACATATAGTGTCAAGCAATCTGACAATGTCGTTTTCTGATGCCGGCACCATGGCGTTCATGCACCCCGATAGATTTAAATACCTGAGCTTAATTAGATTGCTAATGACCTTTGACAACCTTCTGATATGTTCCTCGTTACCTGATAAATTCAGATACTGAAGTTTGGTACAGCCACCCAAAGCTTCTGCTTCAGACATACTACAGTGTGATAAATTCAGATGAACCAGCTGCTTGAGCTCTGCAAATGATATTGGGAGTTCACGTATTTCAACACAGCCTGATAAATCAAGATGCATCATAGCTTTCATATCACCAATTGACTCCGGCAGTGCTGAGATTTTACCAGAGTCTCTAAGGTTCAGGTAATTTAACTGTGAGAGCTCAGTAATACAATTGGGAACCATTTCATATCGGATTTGTGGAGCATGAAGAAATCTCAACTGCTTCAATTGACCAATACAGTCAGGTAACTTCTTAATTAAGCATTCACTTAAATCCAAAACACGGAGGCACTTAGCTGACGAAAATGCACCATCACAAAGTTCTTGTCCGTAACAGCCCCTAAAGTGCAGCGAATATATATTTGCAGGAAAAGACAGCTGCAATGACTTGGTACAATCTGTGAGCAATGCATAGCAGCATTTGTTTCCCTCCATGTTAAGTTGATGGGCCAAAATCTCTCTTGCGAGATCATGCACTAGGTCATGCATCGTGAAGAATGTAATATATTTGTCTTCTTGTCTATAACCCTGCAGCAAAAAAAATTTGAAAAAATAATGTTGTTAGAATTTTGATTTGATTTCATTTTGTAGTGGTAAATTTATCCATGGAAATGCTGCCATATAACCGTAAAAAAAATGTACGTAAACATAGCAGTATATCCATGGAAGTACTTCCGTGTGGGTATGATATTTTCATGGCCATTAATATGGAACAATATTTTGTCGTTGTGAGTATAGTATCAGCTGAAAAGTTATTGGAAGACATGCAGTGGTCAAAGTTGTGCCTATTAGATCAAGCGAGAAAAGGGTCAACGCTAAATCCATAGAGGTTAAGACGAAGTTAGTTAGTGCAGTGGACTAAACAAACACTAGTCAAAGTTGAATGCGTGAGAAAAGCAGAGAGAGAGAGAGCACCGTGAACAATAGGCAAAAACGGAAGAAAAGAAAAAACAAATCAGCCAAAGATGGGGAGGGACCTCCTATTCAGCGCGTTCAGCGCCGCTGAACCAAACTGGCGCTCGCTGCGCCGCCTTAGTGGGCCGGCCCACGAACAAGCAACAACAGCGAAAAAATACCTAAAAAACTTGTCGCGCCGAGGATTCAAACATGTGTCGTTGCCTTGCAGTACGCAGTTGGCTTACCACTAGACCCGCTCATAAGACTGGCTAACATTACCGCGAAGGGTTTAAGGACAATTGCAGCCGCGCTGTTCCAAAATTACATGTTCACAGATTTAAAAAAGGTTCACGAATTTGTTTCAAAAAGAAAAGGTTCACTTATTCAAGAAAGCTAACGAAAATTGAAAAAAGTTCACTATTTCCAGATTTTTTTTCATAAATTTGAAAAAGTTCACTAATTCCAGAAAAGTTAGCGAAATTAAAAAAGTTCGTGAGTTTGAAAAAAGTTCATGAAAATTTTGGAAAAGTTCATCAAATACAAAATAGTTCAAGAAAATTGAAAAAGTTCATCGATTTTCACAAAGAGTTCATACAATTGAAAAAAATTCATCGGTTTTGAAAAAAAGTTCACCCATTTTCATGAAAGTTCACGAGTTTTGAAAAAAAATTCACAACTTTTGAAAAAAGTTCATTGATTTTGAAAATATAGTTCATCAATTTAAAAAAAGTTTATCGAATTCAAAAAAGGTTTACGAACTGAAAAATAGTTCATCGATTTTACCAAAACAAAGTAGCGAAAATTACAAAAGTTCGCGCATTTATTAATTATCAAGAAATGTAAGAATAAAAAGAAAGTAAAAAGAAAAAATCAAACAAAATCGTTCGAAAAAACAGTAAGTATTTACTCTCAAAAGAAGGTAATCAGTCAGATCCGAAGGAGTGTGTCGGTGGTTATCGCGGTGTTCTCGAAACCAGGAGATCGCTTGTTCGAATCCTACCTAGAGCGCTGTTTTTTCCGATTTATCAAAATGAGAAAACAAGTAAACGGGCCGGCCCAGCTTGCGGTAGGTGGTGTGCGCTGCAGGCGCCCGTTAACGAAATGCACGTTAACCGGCGCCTGCAGCGCCAAATAGGATTTCCCCAGGATGGGAAGTCTGAGACCTCCTCTTCGGCGCCTTATGCGCCGGTTGGCGCAACCGGCGCGCACTGCAGCTCGCGAATGGGCCGGCCCATGAACAGCAGGGGCAGTGCAAAAATGTATTCACATCGGAGAAAAAAGAAACGCAACTGCTGCTTCCATAAGGAATCGAACCGGCACCATTAAGGTCCTGTGCATGGTCAGCTAACCAGTAGACCAATACAGCCCTTACGAAAATCTTGCAACGCGAAAGGTTTAAGAACTACTTTAGAAAAATAGTATTTCTTTGGAAAAGAAATCTGAACAAATTTTGAATGTCCACAGAATTTAATAAACATCACAAATTAGAAAAAAAAAATTCATGTATTCGAAAAACATTGACGAATTCAAAAAGTTCATAAAAATTGGAAAAAGTTCATCAATTTTCAAAAAAATTCACGAATTCTGAAAAAACATTCATCGACTTTGGAAAAGTTCATCGTTTTTGAAAAAAAAATCATCGACTTTGGGAAAAGTTCATTGAATTTGAAAAAAGTTCATCGAATTTGAAAAAAAGTTCATCAAATTTGTGAAAACTTCATTGATTTTGAAAAAAGTTCATCGAATTTCAATAAAAGTTCATGGAATATGAAAAAAGTTCATCAAAATTTGAAAAAAAAACATCAAAAATGAAAAAAAGTTCACCGAATTTGAAAACAAATGAATTTGAAAAAAGTTCATCGAAATTGGAAAAAAGTTCATGGAATTTCAAAGAAGTTCATCAAAAATTTGAAAAAAGATCATCGAATTTGTAAAAAGTTCACCAATTTTGGAAAAAGTTCATTGGTTTTGAAAAAGTCATCAAATTTGAAAACAGTTTATCAATTTCCAAAAAAAAGTTCATCAAAAAAATGAACAGTTCACCAATTTTGAGAAAAGTTTATCAAATTTGAAAAATGGTTTATTGATTTTCGAAAGGTTGCATAGAAAAATTGTAAAACGTTAATCCATTTGAAAAAGGAAGAAGAGAAAAAAACAGAAAATAGAAAAAGGAAAAAAGGAAAAAAAGTAATGGAAAAAGGAAATACGAAAGAATAAAGGAAACAAAAGATATTACTTGTCCGCGCGGGTTGGGTGGCGTGGTGGTTAGTGCAGTATCCATTGGTGCAGGAGGTCTTGTGTTCGATTCTATCTGGGGTTCCTTTTTTGCGGTATAGAAACCATATAACAATGGGGAGATGGGCCGGCCCGTTAGTAGCGATAGGAGGGGGAGAGGGGTGTGCGCCCGTTAGCAGGAATGCCTGTAACGGGCGCTTAAGGCGCCGAATAGGAACCAGCGGGAAGTCTTCGTCCGGCTCAGAGGCGATCTGCTGGACCGAGAACGTGGAAAGGCCGACTACACAGAATATATAATGTAAAGGCCGAGAGGTTCCAAATGAACCCATCCTCGCCAAAGGGCCTCCATGATATCTACCTGGTGGATGAACTCGCAATCCCGTGCACGCTGATAGCAGCCAAAATGTCGCCACTCGAGCACCTGTGTTAACTAAAGCATCATGGGTGCCCTCCGACTAACGGTGGCAATCCCTCCGCCTTCCTATACGTAAATTTAAGAAGGGTAGTCGTCCTAAACGTTGAGTGATTGATTATATTTTAGCTACGTTGAGTGGTTGATTACCTAAATTATTCAGAAGAGAATTGTGTTGCTAATTTGGCCACTGCTGCCCAGTAGACGTACCAACTGGCAGCCCGCCAGATCTAATCCGATTCAACTCTGTCCCTCTATCCTACGGCGCCTTCGTTATCCGAGGGAGTTTCAGAGTGCAAATATATATTTGGCACACACTTATTGTGTATTGTATTAGGGTATGACCACTATTACAAATATTTTAAACTATTCATATTTGTTATCCGACAAAATTTGGCCAAAATGGAGAAATGATGTGTGCATAAATTTAACTTCGTACAATCCATGAATGTATATTCATTCACGTTTTTTTGTTAGTGAGCATAACACCGTACATTTGTACAACATACACATTTCTTAACTTTCCAATAAAATGTGAAAAAAATAATTGCAACAGGAGCATGTGCACTACAATGCTTCTGCTCCAGGAGTCATCGTGAAAACATACTATATGTGAGCTGGAATATCTAAGGTTGAAAGTAAGAGTAAAATTATGTTGTAACTCACCCAAGGTGCCTCTGAATATTGAAGGAAGGACATCCCCAAAAGTTGAGTGACATAATTCTCGCAGAGCTGCATAGAATCAAATATCCTAGATTGCTCGACGAATCCAAGAGCAATCCATTGGTGAATTAGATCATACTTGGCTATTTTGTGACCTTTTGGAAAGATTGCACAATAGGAAAAGCACAACTTCAACCAAGCAGACATGTGGCTGTAGCTTAGCTGTAAGGACGCAAGCACTTCATGGCCCATAGAAGTAGATAGATTCCAAATATGACTGTCTCTCATCGACTCCCATTCATCTGACCTCATGCCGTTCAACATGTATCCAAGTGATTGGGCCGCTAAGGCCACTCCTCCACACTTGGTGGCAATCTCCCTTCTTATATGCTCCAATTGTTCTTGGTCAATTCGGTCTTCAAAGTCAGCTTTTTGTTTTATTATAGTCCAACACTAATTAACGGTCAAAGTCTCCAACTTGTATGGTGCAACTGCAGGACTACAAAATTTCCTTGCTAGACCTCCATCACGTGTAGTTACTATAATCACCTTTCTTCCTAGGCCAAGCCCTAGCATAACCTTCATTTTATCTAACTCTTTTGGGTTCTCCTCCCACGGGTCATCTAAAACAATAAGGATGCTCTTACCATCAAATAGCTCTTTGAGGCATTTATGAAGCATCTGTTTGGTAGGTATATTGCTGATCTTGTCTGTTAACTGTGTTATTATGGAGTTGCCAATCTTGTTCAAGTTGAATTCCTGGGAAACATATACCCACACCCGAGTGTAGTCTTGGAACTTTGGGTCATTGAATACCAATTGTGCCAAGATTGTCTTGCCAATGCCTCCAATGCCATATATTGTGTTAAATTATGATCTAAATTCTAGTACCGTATTGGACTAGATGTAGTACATACGGTGTGGGCCTTTGCATTGGTACCGACGCGTACGAGTACAACTCGTTTACTTGTCCTTCGAGGACTTTCATGTATTGCCCTCTTATATACCTCATGTAGTCGCACCTCAGACGGTCTGTCGTCTCGTGCTTATAATACTCCTCCATCATAATGATTGCGCCTTCGTGCGTCCGTGGTTTTCTCCCGCAAGGGTTTCCACGTAAAAATCCATATCTCTGTGTCTCGTTTATTTCTCGTTATTATCTAACAAATGGTATACAGAGCTGAGGTTATAGATACGAGATCAGAGATCGGGAGAATTAGGGTTACATGCGCCGCCGCCCGTACGTGACCAGGCGATCCGGCTTCGGATCGATTTTCGCTGCAGCGCCGTACCAGGCCGAGACCGACAGGAACTCCGTACGGGCCCAAGTCAAGGCTGCAACGCTGCTGTCAAATCGCAAGTCGCCAAGTTCCGGTGCTTCTCCACGTATTGCTCAAGTCCCGAGGCAGCCGCTAGCGTTTTCTTTGCGTGGAGTGGATCGCGTTGCTGCTGCTGCTACTTGAAGTTAATCTACTCGAGTACTACTACTACTTGTTGATTGCTTGCTCACGTGACGGCTACAGGAGTACTAGTACTAGTTGGTTGAGGGAATGTATCTGGTGCACCCGAACTTGTGGTGCTACCGGTGCACCGGATGCCCTAAAATATTTAAAATATTTTGCAAAAAATTTAGCATGTTAACCCAACATCAATGTACGATGTCACAAAATTTCGTATAAAAAAATTGAAATATTTTTTGAGATATAAAAATGACAAAGTTGACATCAGTATGATAATGGGCTAAATCTAAAGCCCAAATTATGTTATGTACTATTCAGGGTTGAAATTTGTCATTTTTATTTTTCGAGTTATGTTTTGAATTTTGACTCGAAATTTTGTGGGAACCTACATTGATGTTGTGTGAGTGTGCTAAATTTTTTTCAGAATTTTTTGAACATTTTAAAAGCACAATGTGAGTTCGGTGCACCGGTAGCACCACAAGCTCCGGTGCACCAGATATTTTCCCAGTTAGTTGATCCTTGCTTCGTCCTTTTGTTTGCTATGTCCACTGCCCAATATCTACCAGGTGCTATTTATTCTATTTTGTTTGATCCGCAACTTTAATTCTATCAAGAATTTTTCTACGGGCTTGTACTACTTTGTGTACACAGATTTAATCGACTCATGGCATCCATGAAGTACGATCTTCCACTGCTGGACCGTGACACAAGGTTTACCCTATGGCAAGTCAAGATGCGGGCATTGTTGGCACAGTCCGACTATGATGAAGCACTGGATAGTTTTGAGAAGAACAGAATTCATGACTGGACTGACGAGGAGAAAAGAATTGATTGTAAGGTTTTGTCACAAATTCAACCCCATTTGCATAATAATATTTGGCAGGAAGTTTTGAGTGAGAAAACTGCCGCCGCTCTATGGTTAAAGCTGGAAGGGATTTGCATGACTAAAGATCTCACTAGCAAGATGCATCTGAAGCAAAAATTATTCCTACACAGGTTACCCGAGGGAGGTAGCATTTTGAATCATATTTCAGAATTTAAAGAGATCATATCCGATCTAGCTGCAATGGAGGTTAAGTATGAAGAGGAAGATACTGCTTTAATGTTACTTTGTTCACTGCCAAGTTCTTTTACCAACTTTAGAGACACCATATTATACAGTCGTGATACTCTCACACTTAATGAAGTTTATGAAGCTTTGAACTCTAAGGAGAAGATGAAATTAATGGTGCCTCATGATGGTTCGAGTTCATCCCAAGCCGAGGGATTATCTGTTCGTGGCAGGAGAAAGGAGAAGAACTCATATAATGGAAACAGAGGCAAAAGTAAGAATGGCTACAAGGGCCGGTCGCAATCCAGAGACAAGTATTGCAGGTATTGCAAGAGAGACGGGCATGACATCTCTGAGTGTTTCAAGTTGCAGAACAAGGAAAAGAGGAAAGGTAACAAACAAGGTGAAAATTTTGCTAACGTTGCTCGTGATGATAGTTCTGATGATGCTCTTGTTGTTATTGCTGGATGTGCTGAGACCAATGATGAGTGGGTACTTGACACTGCATGCACTTTTCATATGTGTCCACATAGAGATTGGTTTAACACTTTTGATTCCACTACTTCTGTTGGTTCCATTTTGGGTTTTGATAATTCACCATGCAAGATTGAAGGCATAGGTTCTATTCAAATCAAGATGTTTGATGGCATAATCAGAACTTTGACAGATGTTTGGTATATTCCGAAGATGAAGAGAAATCTTATTTCTATGAGTGCCCTTGATGCAAAGGGATACAAGTATTCAGGTGGAGATAGTGTTTTGAAGGTCACCAAAGGCTCCCTTGTTGTGATGAAAGGTGACTTAAGTTCGACCAATGGTCTTTATTACCTTCGAGGTTCTACTGTTTCAGGTAACGCTACTCCAGTTGTTTCAAAGAATTCTGATTGTGATGCTGCTAACCTTTGGCATATGCGTCTTGGACATATGAGTGAACTTGGTTTAGCAGAGTTAAATAAGAGAGGTCTTTTTGATGGATATGAACCTGGTAAATTGAAATTTTGTGAGCATTGTATCTTCGGCAAGAACAAGAGGGTGAAGTTCAACACTTCGACTCATACAACTGAAGGTATTCTTGATTATGTGCAATCTGATTTATGGGGACCATCTCGCAAGAAGTCACTAGGTGGTGCTAGTTACATGCTGACTATTATTGATGATTATTCGAGAAAAGTTTGGCCTTATTTCTTGAATCATAAATATGAAGCATTCTCAGCTTTTAAGGAGTGGAAAATTATGGTTGAAAGACAAACTGAAAGGAAGGTAAAAATACTTCGCACTGATAATGGTATGGAATTCTGTTCTAAGCAATTTAAAAATTATTGCAAGTCTGAAGGCATTGTCAGACACTACACCGTTCCTTATACTCCTCAACAAAATGGTGTTGCTGAGCGTATGAACAGGACCATTATTTTCAGAGCCCGTTGCATGTTGTCCAATGCAGATTTGCATAGGCGTTTTTGGACTGAGGCCGCTTCCACTGCTTGTTATCTCATTAATCGTTCACCATCTATTGCTCTTAATAAGAAAACTCCAATTGAGGTATGGTCTGGTTCACCTGCTGATTATTCACAGTTGAGAGTTTTTGGTTGCACTGCTTATGCTCATGTTGATAATGGAAAATTGGAGCCTAGGGCTGTTAAGTGCATCTTTCTTGGTTATAAGTCTGGTGTTAAAGGTTTTAAATTGTGGAATCCTAAAACCCAGAAGGTTGTTATTAGCAGAAATGTTATCTTTAATGAAACTGCTATGTTATATGATGTTTCATCTACTAATGCTCCTGTTGAGAGTGAACAGCAGCCTACTATTCAGCAGCCTACTGTTCAGGTGGAGCATGTTATTGATTCAGGTGATACATCTGGTAATGAAATTGTTGATGCACATGATGAACCCGTCGTTGATGATGAACATGTCACTCCTACTCCAAATCAGCCTATTGTTCCACCCAGTTGGAATCTTGCACGTGACAGAGTTAGGCGGGGTACTAATAAACTTGACAGGTTAATTGAAGAGTGCAATATTGTTTCTTTTGCTTTATCTGTTGCCGAAAAAATTGAAGGTAATTCTGAGCCTTCTTCATATTCCGAGGCTATTATTTCTGGTTATAGTAATAAGTGGAGGACCGCTGTGCATGATGAGATGGAATCACTTGAAAAGAATGCCACTTGGGATTTAGTAAAATTACCTAGAAAGAAGAAACCTATTCGTTGCAAGTGGGTTTTCAAGAGGAAAGAAGGTGTTTCTCCTAATGATGAGACAAGATATAAAGCAAGGTTAGTTGCTAAAGGTTATAGCCAGATTCCAGATATTGACTATAACGAAGTCTTTTCTCCTGTTGTGAAGCATAGCTATATTCGCACTTTACTCAGTATTGTTGCCATGCATAATCTTGAGCTTGAACAAGTGGATGTTAAAACTGCATTCTTACATGGAGAATTAGAAGAGGATATTTATATGGAACAACATGAAGGTTTTGTTATTCCTGAAAAAGAAAAGCTTGTCTGCAAGTTAAAGAAATCTCTTTATGGATTGAAGCAATCCCCTAGACAGTGGTACAAGAGATTTGACACATTTATGCTCTCTCAAGGTTTCAAAAGATCTAATTATAATAGTTGTGTTTATTTGAAAACTGTCAATGGTTCAACTATTTACTTGCTGCTTTATGTTGATGATATGCTTATTGCTGCAAAGAGTATGTCCGAGATTAATGAACTAAAGAAGCAATTGAGTAATGAATTTGAGATGAAGGATTTGGGTGCAGCAAAGAAAATTCTTGGCATGGAAATATCCAGAGATAGACCGTCTGGAAAAGTATATCTAAGTCAGAAGGGATATATTGATAAAGTTCTTCGTCGTTTTAATATGCATAATGCCAAGCCGGTGAGTACACCGTTAGCTGCACACTTCAAATTATCATCAGGTTTATGTCCTAAGTCAGATGCAGATATTGAGTACATGTCTAGAGTTCCCTATTCGAGTGCAGTTGGTTCACTTATGTATGCCATGGTTTGTTCTCGTCCGGATTTATCATATGCATTGAGTGTTGTCAGTAGATACATGGCTAATCCTGGAAAAGAGCATTGGAAAGCAGTTCAGTGGATTTTCAGATACCTGCGTGGTACTTCTAATGCTTATTTACAGTTTGGGAAAACTAGAGATGGACTTGTTGGTTTTGTTGATTCTGATTTTGCTGGTGATTTGGATAAGAGAAGATCGCTCACAGGTTATGTTTTCACCATTGGTGGTTGTGCTGTGAGTTGGAGAGCAACTTTGCTGTCTATTGTGGCTTGTTCCACTACTGATGCCGAGTATATGGCTATTTCCGAGGCATGCAAAGAAGCTATCTGGTTGAGAGGTTTATACACTGAGCTTTGTGGAGATTCATCTTGCCCTACCATATTTTCCAACAGTCAAAGTGCCATATATCTTACAAAGAATCCAATGTATCATGAGAGGATAAAGCACATTGATGTCAGATTTCATTATATTCGAGATGTTGTTCCTGAAGGCAATTTGAAGGTATGCAAGATAAGTACTCATGATAATCCTGCTGATATGATGACAAAGCCAGTTCCGACCAATAAGTTTGTGCTTTGCTCAGGCTTAATTGGTATTTCTCACTAGTCCTATGGACTTTGACGCACAAAGTGTTTATGCTAATTTGGATGGAGTTATTCGCTTTCTTCGACTACTGGAGGGAATTTGGATCAAGGTGGAGATTGTTAAATTATGATCTAAATTCTAGTACCGTATTAGACTAGACGTAGTACATACGGTGTGGGCCTTTGCATTGGTATCAACACGTACAAGTATAACTCGTTTACTTGTCCTCCAAGGACTCTCATGTATTGCCCTCTTATATACCCCATGTAGTCGCACCTCAGACGGTCTGTCGTCTCGTGCTTGTAATACTCCTCCATCATAGTGATTGCGCCTTCGTACGTCCGTGGTTTTCTCCCGCAAGGATTTCCACGTAAAAATCCGTGTCTCTCTGTCTCGTTTATTTCTCGTTATTATCTAACATATTGGAAGGATGACCATTTCTTCTGTGATGCTCTCGGATAAAATAGACAATATTTTCTGTTTTTCCTTGGTCCTTCCGATGATTACTTGTTCCACATCTGATGATGTTTCCCTGTCAGCAAGTTGCTGCACAGTACGGTTAGAGTTATCTGTTGGCATCAAATTGCAACGTCTGTGTTCATTATTGTTTAGTTCAGCTACCATCATCTCCAACATATTAGACTCGCTCTTGAGACCAATTGTTGGACACGGGAACACATCTGCCATCTGCAACCAGTTTTTATGTGTAAGTGCATGGAGAAGACCAATAGAATTATCATGATCATGAACTCACAGTCTCGTAAATTCTCTGGGATGATTAAGCTACATGTGTTTAAGCTAAGTTATTGACTGATCTTTCAGTTAGATTGCTCTTCACAAAACGTGCAAACCGGCCGAGGAAAAAGATGTAATGCCAGATGTTGGAATAAAAGTTCAACATATATACTAGAATGGCAAAATCCAACACATTGAAACAACAAACATATGAACACACCACCTTCACTAAGACAATACCGTTACACGAACAAGGCCATAGTCCTGAAAGAGGGTGACGTGATGACATGATTGAAGCAGAAACAATGTGCGTGCCATGATTCTAACGCTAGGTTGATGCTTACGGAGCAGCATCATGCAGCCAGTGCTCTCCACCACCACCTCTTCCCCTCCGGCGGCGCCCCGAGGACACTCATCTCCTCCACTAGCTCGTTTCTCCTCCACCACTCTACTGCACCAGCCACTGAGCAACACCTCTCTGCCTCTCCTCTCTCCCACCACCGTTTCTGGAAGCCACAGCTGCAGCCTCCAGCAGCTGTTGGTGTTCTCCCTTGGATCGGGAAAACAAAATGACTGGGAAATGAGGAGCTGCAAAATCTACAACTGCTAGCTAGTCCATGTACACAAACAACTGTCTTCTGCCAATCGTAAATTAGATGCTCTGTTGCTTTCATTTTGTTTGCGTTAAGTACGCAGATCATACCTGTCTCTTGGGCATATGAGTTTCTGTCTTTCTCAGAATATCCAGAACTTCTGCTATATTAGGTCGATTGTTTCTGTCAGGTTCAACACAATGCATTGCTGTGTCGATGCATATCTGCACTTGATGTGATTCCTCTAATGGGTACTCCGAAGTAGCCTTTATCCTATTCTTCCAATTGCCAAGCACCTATGAAACAGGTAGAGAGATATAATTTGGGATGAAAAATACGAAAGTACGATATACGATACTTGTTCAAAAGTATTCTTGACACACAAATTTCATGGTCAATACATTGTATGCAGGAGATAAGTTTTTCTGTGTATATACATTCTAAGTCAAAAGTTGTGGCATGTGCTCTGATATATACCGAAAAAGGCTTTCGCCCCGCTTTATATATAAAGCAAACCACCGAGCCACAACATCCCACAATGGTTCACGGCGCACGCACACACACACACACACACACACACACACACACACATAAAGGTAGCACAAACACGCAGGTTCAAAGGGGGTTATGCTGAGGGCACAGCTCAACAAGCCCTAAAGAAAACTCAAAGGATGAAGCAAAGGCCACCACGTGGCTAATCCGACTCTGGAGGTGCTCTGATATATACATCATATTATTGTTCAAAGGTGTCGCATACCACTTCCCAGATAACTAACGTAGATAGATAATATAAGATGTCTAATTAGGAGAGCAAAGTATTTTTTTTACCATGTACTTGCTCCAAAATGCAGATGAAAACGCTCTTCGCAATCAAAAGGAACTTGAAATAAAAGAGATGTACTATATGTATATCTCCTTATCACCTCTCTCATGAAGCAAGGTTCTACGTGCGCATTTCTTTCTATTTTTAGAATCTCCACATATGCATTTTTGGCACTTCACAAGTAGTATACAAAATTAATCATACTCTAGATTTTTCTTCTAGCAAGCAGATTAATTAAATGAATAATTTGACTACTGGTTGTTTATGTTGATGACTAACAGTGCCATGTAGGTTCCTTATACATATAGTGGATATCCAATGCTGGTAGTTATTGGACTGGTGGAGCTCACTTTTTTTTCTTTCCGAAAATACAGAAGGAAAGAAGCTTATATATTAGGTTTAAAAAATTATAGCTCAACTAAGCTATCAACTCCTTACTTGGACGACCATAATGCATAAAGTACAGACATCAAAAATATCCATGTGGTGCTTTGTTATATGAACTAGTGTCAAACTGAAAATGTTTTACCTTTTGCGTAAATTGCCCGACTTCGTCTGTTTCTATATAACCGGAGTAACCTGAAGACCCTTTAATTATCTCTATCATCACAAGACCTAAACTGAAGACATCATTCTTATGGGCGATATAGGCGTCTTTTATGAATTCTGGTGGCATATACGCCCTGCATGATATCAAAGGACACGGTCAGCATAAATATTGTTTATTTGATCACAAAAGGGAGAAGACTGGAAAATGAGGATTTCCGTGAGGCACTTACTCGGTTCCTACAACTCTGTTTGTGACATGAGTGTGTGATCCACCGAAGAGCCTTGACAAACCAAAATCCGCCAGTTTAGGCGCCATGGAACTGTCTAGTAATATATTGGCAGGCTTCAGGTCAAGATGAAAGATTGGTGGTTCACAGCTGTGAAGGAAATTTAATCCTTCACAAATCCCCTTTATAATCTTGTAACGCGTGCTCCAATCAGGTGCAAAAGATTCTTCTACACAAGTTGATAAAGAGAACATTATAAAGAAGAGAATTTAAGAATTTGGTTTTGCTTAAACACAAAAGAACATGAACGTATTGAATTTAAGTTCCATCATACCACAAAGATGCTTGTCTAGGCTTCCACCCTGCAAGTACTCGAAGAAGAGGACTCTATATACGTGTCGGGTAAAATGATTTGCACCATTGTGTTCAATTAGTTCATTCTGTATTTCATAACAATAACCAAGTAACTGTACAATATTTGGATGCTTAACCCTCAAAAGGTTACCAACTTCATTGATATATTGTCTGTCATCATGTCCTAGCACCGTATCAACATGAAGCAACTTCACAGCAATCTCTCTCCCACTGTAAACTCCCTGCTTGACATAAGCATTGTACACAATTATTTTTTATTTTATTTTTCGAAAAGGGGGGACTCCCCGGCCTCTGCATCAGAACGATGCATACGGCCACAATTATATAAATAAAAAGGATGTTCAACAAGGTCTGAAAGTCTGAAAACAAATAAATGGCTAGCTCACCAAGAGTCACAACGCCAAAAACAAAAGGCCCAAAAGCCACAACCGGCTGGCAAAATAAAGATAAAGATAGGTAAACTAATCGCCTATCCTATTACACAATTATTTGTTTATAACTGGTTCATTTGATGTTAGCTCTAGTATATTGATTGAAAGAAAAAATGCCAAGTAATAAGGTCTACCTTGTAAACGTCTCCATACCCGCCCCTTCCAATCCTTGAGTGCTCTGAGAATCCATTTGTAATCTCACGTAAGATATGTAATGGTATACGCTTTTCTGCAGTCATGTTATATCAGCTAGCTTGGACCTTCTGTAGATATACAAAAGGAAAGTGTAAAAAAAATATGTATGTTTAAATACAAGAAAAAAAAATCTAACGATGGCAAAGAAGGCAAAATCATTGTGAGAAGAAATAGTTTAACATGGCATGGTCCTTGCGTTATCTGACCATCGGTGGCATATGTAATATCAAGTAGTGGGGGAACCAACCTGAAACCTCAACCAGGAACCATCGCCATCCAAGTCCTTCCACACCGGCTCCTCCCCTCTCCTCTCCGGCAGGGCTAGGCTAGCCGCCGGCGACGAGCTAGGTGAGGGTCTCACAACCGGGGCTGGATAGCAGTAGATCCAGTAGGCTTCCTGCTTAGGGCCTCCTGTATATGGATCTGAACTCCCTGAGCTAGCCTGTACAATGCGAAATCCAGTTCTTATCTACTCTTATATTGTACGGGATTGCCATAGAAACTTGCTTCTAAAGAAAATTGGCTTACATATCATGTCTCCGTAAATGCCATAAATCGAAACGACATGAAACCCAAAGAAGGCAGGCAGCGGCGACTCTGATGTAGCAATAGCAGCAGATGAATCTATTTTCTATGGATTTCCAAATGCTAATGGAGATTCGGAAGTACAAAAGTTGCATTTAGAACTGAGGAGACCAGAAATGAGAGGGGCATAAAGAAATCGCTAACCTGCTGCGTGAGTGGAGATCGATGGAGCTCTATACAGCAGCAGATGCCCCAGCCGCGGCGTCGCCAGCGCCTTGAGACGCGCTTTGCCCTCGCCTTCTTCCCCTTCCCCCCGCGCCCGACGCGGCCTCCACCACAATCTCTCTTCACTCCTCAGCTATGCCGCACCATGGCCAGGGACAGGAAATTTGCGCGGTGTGGTTCTTTTCTTTTTCTTTTTGCTTGACGGGAAGCGGACGAGTCCACTGTGCACTACTAGTTCCTGGGTTCACATGAGACGTGGGCCAACGTCTCGTCACGTCTTCTCCTTGTCTCACAAAGCACATCACGAGTCTGCTTTAAGGGCGTGCTCGCGTTCCTTCTCAAAACTTCCCGACGCCTGCGCACCGCGCCCGCTATGACCGTGGCACCGCCAACATCGGGCTCCGCTGCCGATCCAGATGCTAGTCATGTGTCACATCTGGGTACGACAGCGGCTATCTGTACTGCCAGTGTCATCGCGCCTGGTGCACGGGGATGTTCAGACGCTGCCTCACAGGGCGGGCAAGCTCCCGCGACGGCGGAGGACGAGCTACCGACGGAGTCTTCCCCTTGTTTTTGCCACATCCGATGAAGAAACCCATGGCGCATGCTAGGGTTCGCTTGTCGCCAACGAGGGAGCTAGACGTGGACGGGCAGTGGAAGTGGATGAGCCCCCCCCCCCTCCCCGCGTAGCTTCCAGTCGCTGATGCGTGGGCCTGCGGTAGGTGGTCGCATTAAATACGACTGTGTGCGGGGATTGGCCTACTGACATGTGGGGCCGCGGCGGACACCGAGCGGACGCGCGACGCGTCTGCTTCGTGTTTGGGCTTGAAATGCGTCGACACGGACATGAAGCGGACACATTTTGGGTTTGGGCTGGCGTTTTTTGTCCGCGGGGACCCAAACGGACATGGGCGGACGAAATAGGTCGCCCCGTTGAAGTTGCTCTGCACTCCATTGATATGTCTTCATGCTATTATATTATCAATTTTGGATGCTTTATATGCATTTTTTACTATTTTATATTATTTTTGGGCTAACCTATTAACCCAGTGCCGAGTGCTAGTTGTTGTTTTCTGCTTGTTTTTTGTTTTTCAAAAAATCAGTACCAAATGGAGTCCAAAGGCTACGAATTTTTTTGACAATTTTTTACTGGACGTAAGAGACCCTAGAAGTTTCAGGAGGAGACCAGAGGATATACGAGGAGACGACAAGGCAACCCGGTGCGCCCTGGGGGCGCGTCCTATTGCCTTATGGACCCCTCAAGGCTCCGTCTGACCTAATTCCACTTCTGTAAATTCAAATATTGAGAAATAAATAAAGAGCCACTCGGAACATTTTTCGCTGCCGCAAGTCTCTGTTCTTCCATGATCCCATCTGGAGGCCTTTTTTGGTACTCTGCCGAAGGGGGAATTGATCATAGAGGGCTTCTACATCAGCCTTGCTGCCTTTCGATGATGCGTGAGTAGTTTACCACAGACCTATGAGTCCATAGCTAGTAGTTAGATGACCCCTCTCTCTCTCTCTCTCTCTGACCTTCAATATAATGTTCTCCTCAGTGTTGTTGGAGTTCTATCTAACGTAATCTTCTTTTCCGATGTGTTTGTAGGGATCTGATGAATTATGGGTTTATGATTTGAATATTCATGAGAAATAATTGAGTCTTTTTTAAACTTTATTATGCATGATTATTATAGTTTTGTACTTCTCTCCAATCGATCTGTTTGGTTTGGCCAACTAGATTAATTTATCTTCAATGGGATAAATGCTTTGTAATGGGTTCAATATTGCGGTTCTCTATCCCAATGGCAGAAAGGGATAAGACATGTATTTGTATTGTTGTCATTAAGGATAAAATGATGGGGCTTATTCATATTAGTTGAGTTTACTTTGTCTACATCATGTCATTTCTCTTAAGGCGTTACTTTGTTTTTATTAACTTAATACCCTAGATGCATGCTGGATAGTCGTCGATGGGTGGAGTAACAGTAGCAGATACAAGTAGGAGTCGGTCTACTTGTCTCGGACGTGATGCCTATTGCTACTTGTGATCTGTGTTGGGATTTCCCTGAGGAGGAAAGGATGATGCAGTATAGTAGAGATAAGTATTTCCCTCAGTTAAGAACCAAGGTTATCAATCCAGTAGGAGATCCAAGCAATGACTCGTTAGTAGAACTCGCAAACAAACAACAAATCTTTGCAACCCAACGCGAAAAAGGGATTGTCAATCCCTTGACGGTGCCGAGCAAGATTAAATTGTATAGTTTTTGATAGATAGATCGGACAAAAATACAGAATAAAATAAATAAATAAATAACGCAACAATGTATTTTTGGTTTTAATATATGATAGAAGATAGACTCGGGGACCATAGTTATCACTAGAGTCTTCTCTGTTAAAAATAGTATACGGTGGGTAAACAAATTACTGTTGGGGAATTGATGGAAAAGCAAATAATTATGATGATATCCAAGGCAATGATCATATATAGGCATCACGTTCAAGACATGTAGCCCGAAACAATTCTACATCTACTACTATTACTCCACACATCGACCGCTATCCAGTATGCATTTAGTGTATTAAGTTCATGGAAAAACAGAATAACGCCTTAAGCAAGATAACATGATGTAGACAGGATAAACTCATGTATAAATAAACCCAAACTTTTTACCCCTAATAGCAACGATAGATACGTATTATGTCCCCTTTTTTCACTGGGATTGAGCACCGTAAGATCGAACCCATTACAAAGCATCCCTTCCCATTGCAAGATAAATCAATCTAGTTAGCCAAACCAAACCAATAAATCAGAGAAGAAATACGAGGCTATAGTAATCATGCATAAAAGAGTTCAGAGAAAACTCAAATAATATTCATAGATAAATTTGATCATAAACTCACAATTCATCGGATCCCAACAAACACACCGCAAAAAGTCATTACATCGAATAGATCTCCAAGAACATCAAGGAGAACATTATATTGAAGATCAAATAGAGATAAGAAGTCATCTAGCTACTAACTATGGACCCGTAGGTCCATGGTAAAATACTCACGCATCATCGAAACGGTGGCAAGGTTGATGTAGAGCCCCTCTGTGATCGATTTCCTGTCCGGCAGAGTACCGAAGAAGGCCTCCAGATGGGATCTCGTGGTTCTGGAACTTGCGGCTGCGGAAAAAGTATTTCGGGTGTCTCTCTGATGTCAGGGGAATATTTGAGTATTTTTAGATGTGGAATTAGGGTTGGATGTGCCACGAGGTGCCCAAAAGCTTGCGGCCACCCCTCTGTTATTTAAATAGTAGTTAGTTAGTCACCGACACTAGGGGCCCACCCCTCTAATCAGTATGTTAGATTAGCTTAACCCACTGATTAAGCCAGAGAGGCTGACAGGTGGGCCCCACCTGTTAGTTTGACCAGTCAGCAGGTCAGCCTAATGCTGACGCATTGCTGACGTCATGCTGACGTCATGCTGACGTCATATTCCATTTCTGTTAATAATAATAATTCCAGAAAAGGCTTTAATCTTTGAAAATTCGTAGAAAATAAACCGTAACTCGAATGAAAATGTTTTCTACATGAAAGTTGCTCAGAACGACGAGACGAATCCGAATATGCGGTCCGTTTACCTGCCAGATGCCTCTAACTATTTGAACATGGAACTTTCCCCTCCGGTCATCTGTTTGACACAGCTCCGGAACCGGGAAAACATTCCCGATTGACTTCCCCCTTCACCGGTATCGTGTAGCACCACGTTAGAACACGTCTAGCTCTGCATGTTGTCCTGTTATGCACTTGCTTGCTATGTATTTATTGTTTCTTCCCCCTCTTCTCTCCGATAGACCCCGAGACTGATGCTGGCCCTGTGATCGAATACGTCGACGACGACACTTCTTCCTTTTCAGCAGAGCTTCTAGGCAAGCCCCCCCTTTGATCATCCCAATATCGCCCATTCCATTCTCTCATGCTTGCATTAGATTTTGCTACTGTTATTGTTTGCTCCTATTCTGATGCATAGCCTGCTTTTGTAACCTGCTCTTTGTTACCTACCTGCTTATCCTAAACTGCTTAGTATAGGTTGGTTAGTGTTCCATCAGTGACCCCCACCTTGTCCTTGTTGCCCCTGCTTCATCATCGAAGAGCCGATCAATGGGATCGAAGACCAGGCCCCGACACCGCACATCACTTTCCCCTTAGTTGCTCGACACTACTGGGTTACTATCGAGTGCCGGGAGTGAGACCTCATCAGCACTTCTGATGTTACCCTGTAGTGTAGCTATTCGGTCGTGGTCATCGAGGGTGATTCCAACTTAACCACTTCTGATACGACTCTGTCGTGCAACCCCTTGATCCGTCTACAACGCATCTACTTTTCCAAACACTTTTGCCCTTGTTTTGGACTCCAACTTGCATGATTTCAATGAAACTAACCCGGACTGACGCTGTTTTCAACAGAACTGCCATGATGTTGTTTTATGTGTAGAAAAGAAAAGTTCTCGGAATGTCCTAAAAATCCACTGAGGCACTTTTTGGAATTAATAAGAATTTTTGGGCGAAAGAAATACACCAGGGGGCCCAGGGCCTGTCCACGAGACAGGGGGGCGCCCCCCTGTAGGGCGCGCCCCCTATCTCGTGGGCCCCCTGGAACTCCATCGACCTCAACTCCAACTCCATATATTCACGTCCGGGGAGAAAAAAATCGGAGAGAAAGTTTCATCGCGTTTTACGACACGGAGCCGCCGCCAAGCCCTAATCTCTCACGGGAGGGCTGATCTGGAGTCCGTTCGGGGCTCCGGAGAGGGGGATTCGTCGTCGTCGTCATCATCAACCATCCTCCATCACCAATTTCATGATGCTCACCACCGTGTGTGAGTAATTCCATCGTAGGCTTGCTGGACGGTGATGGGTTGGATGAGATTTACCATGTAATCAAGTTAGTTTTGTTAGGGTTTGATCCCTAGTATCCACTATGTTCTGAGATTGATGTTGCTATGACTTTGCTATGCTTAATGCTTGTCACTAGGACCCGAGTGCCATGATTTCAGATCTGAACCTATTATGTTTTCATGAATATATGTGTGTTCTTGATCCTATCTTGCAAGTCTATAGTCACCTATTATGTGTTATGATCCGACAACCCCGAAGTGACAATAATCGGGATACTTCTCGGTGATGACCGTAGTTTGAGGAGTTCATGTATTCACTATGTGCTAATGCTTTGTTCTAGTTCTCTATTAAAAGGAGGCCTTAATATCCCTTAGTTTCCGTTAGGACCCTGCTGCCACGGGGGGGTAGGACAAAAGATGTCATGCAAGTTCTTTTCCATAAGCACGTATGACTATTTACGGAATACATGCCTACATTATATTGATGAATTGGAGCTAGTTCTATATCACCCTATGTTATAGCTATTAGATGAGGAATCGCATCCGGCATAATTATCCATCACTGATCCATTGCCTACGAGCTTTTCATATATTGTTCTTCGCTTATTTACTTTCCGTTGCTACTGTTACAACTACTACAAAAACCCAAAAACATGTATCTTTACTTTAGCTACCGTTACCTTTATTATCATACTACTTTGCTACTAAATACTTTGCTGCAGATACTAAGTTATCCAGGTGTGGTTGAATTGACAACTCAACTGCTAATACTCAAGAATATTCTTTGGCTCCCCTTGTGTCGAATCAATAAATTTGGGTTGAATACTTTACCCTCGAAAACTGTTGCGATTCCCTACACTTGTGGGTTATCAAGACTAATTTCTGGCGCCATTGCCGGGGAACATAGCTCTATTCTCTGAGTCACTTGGGATTTATATCTGTTGATCACTATGAAGAACTTGAAAGACGACCGAACTACTATTTTGCCCTCAACTACAAGGGGAGGTAAGGAACTACCATCTAGCTCTGCACTAGATTCTCCTTCCGTTATTAGTAGGCTTGCGACACCTAAACCTGCTACTGCTATGAATTCTGATATGCCGCATGTTATTGATGATGCCACTTCTGCTATGCATGATGAAACTACTTCTGTGCGTGATACTTCTTTGCCATTAGGTGAATTTCTTGATGAACAACTTGCTAGAGTTAGGGGAATGAAAATATTGAAGATGCTAATATTGATGATAGTGATGATGAAAATTCTCCCAATGATTATGTATTGCCTGTTGTTCCTAAGGGTTATGTTATGAATGAAGAAGCTGCTAGGGAGATCTTTGCTTGCAATGATAGATATGATCTTAAGAAATTATTAGCTAAATGGAAGCAGCAGTCTCTTAATGCTAGAATGAAACCCGGCCCTGCTTTTGCTACTTCACCTATCTGTGTTACTAATAAGGATTATGAATTCTCTGTTGATCCTGAAATTATTACTTTAGTTGAATCTGATCCTTTTTATGGCCTTGAATCTGAAACTGTTGTGACACATCTTACCAAGTTGAATGATATAGCTACCCTGTTTACTCATGATGAGAAGTCTCGCTATTTTTATATCCTTAAGATATTCCCGTTCCCATTAAAGGGTGATGCTAAGACTTGGTATAATTCTCTTGCTCCTTGTTGTGTGCGTAGTCCCCAGGATATGATTTATTACTTCTCTACTAAATATTTCCCTGCTCATAAGAAACAAGCTGCCTTGCGGGAAATATATAATTTTGTGCAAATCAAAGAAGAGAGTCTCCCATAAGCTTGGGGGAGCCTTCTCCGGTTACTTAATGCTTTGCCTGATCATCCTCTCAAGAAAAATGAAATACTTGATATCTTTAATAGTGGACTAACCGATGCTTCCAAGGACTACTTGGATAGTTGTGCTGGTTGTGTTTTCAGGGAAAGAACAGTCGACGAAGCTGAAATATTATTGAATAATATGTTGACTAATGAAAATAATTGGACTCTTCCTGAGCCAATTCCTGAAGCAATTCCTGAACCAATTGAGCCAACTCCTGAGCCTATTCCTAAACCCACTCCGAAGAAGAGAGGTGTTTTATTTCTTAGTCCTGAAGATATGCAAGAGGCAAAGAAATCAATGAAAGAAAAAGGTATTAAAGCCGAATATGTTAAGAATTTACCACCTATTGAAGAAATACATGGTCTTAATATACCGCCTGTTGAAGAACCATAATGTCTTGATAACCCGACATAGGTAGTAAAGGTAAATTTTCTCTATAGATATGATAAAGTTGAAATCCCCTCTACTAAATTTCATAGCCCACGCTTAGATGAATTTGATGACTTTATGGCTAGATAAGAAAGTTGTAATGCTTATGTTGGTAGAGAGTTAAAGAATAATGCTTTCGAGATAGGACGTGTAAGTGATAATCTGGCTAGAGTTAAAGATGAACTTCACCTCGTTAGCAAATATGCTTCTATGGTTGCTACTCAAGCTGAGCAAGTACTTAAAGCTCAAAATGATTTGCTTGATGAATTAAATAATAAAAATGACTTTGCTGTTAGAGTGGCTACTAGAACTGGTAGAATGTCTCAGGAACCTTTGTATCCTGAAGGCCACCCTAAGAGAATCGAGCAAGATTCTCAGAGAAATAATTTAGAGGCACCTAGTTCTTCTAAAAAGAAAAAAAAAGAAAAACGATAGAACTTTGCGTGCTTCTAGTGAACCTACTGTAGACACACCTGAGAATCCCAATGATATTTCTATTTCTGATGCTGAAACACAGTCAGATGATGAACATGAACCTAGTGATAATGTTAATGATAATGTTCATGTTGATGCTCAACCTAGCAAAAAAAATGATGTAGAGATTGAACCTGCTGTTTATCTTGATGACCCACAACCAAAGAATCAACATTATGATAAGAGAGATTTTGTTGCTAGGAAGCACGGTAAAGAAAGAGAACCATGGGTTCAGAAACCCATGTCCTTTCCTCCTAAACCATCCAAGTCAAAGGATGATGAGGATTTGAGTGCTTTGCTGAAATGATTAGACCTATTTTCTTACGTATGCGCTTAACTGATATGTTGAAAGTAAATCCTTATGCTAAGTATAAGAAGGATATCATCAGAAATAAAAGAAAGATACCTGAAGCTGAAATTTCCATCATGCTTGCTAACTATACTTAAGGGTGGAATATCGAAGAAATTGTTGGGGAATGTAGTAATTTCAAAAAAATTCCTACACACACTCAAGATCATGGTGATGGTATAGCAATGAGAGGGGAGAGTGTTCGTCCACGTACCCTCGTAGACCGTAAGCGGAAGCGTTAGTACAACGCGGTTGATGTAGTCGTACATCTTTACGATCCGACCGATCCAAGTACCGAACGTACGGCACCTCCGAGTTCAGCACACGTTCAGCTCGATGACGATCTCCGGCCTCCGATCCAGCAAAGCTCCGGAGATGAGTTCCGTCAGTACGACGGCATGGTGATGACGATGATGTTCTACCGGCGCAGGGCTTCGCCTAAACTCCGCGACGATATGACCGAGGTGGAATATGGTGGAGGGGGGCACCGCACACGGCTAAGGAACGATCCGTAGATCAACTTGTGTGTCTATGGGGTGCCCCCCCGCCCCCGTATATAAAGGAGCAAGGGGGGAGGCCGGTCGGCCCCTTGGGGCACGCCAAGGAGGAGGAATCCTCCTCCTAGTAGGAGTAGGAGAAGGGGGGAAAGAGGAGGAAGAGAGGAAGGAAAGGGGGGGCGCCGCCCCCCTTCCCTTGTCCTATTCGGACTAGGAAGGGGAGGGGCGCGCGGCCCCCTCCTGGCTCCTTCCCTCTTCTCCCTCGAGGCCCATGTAGGCCCAATAACCCCCCGGGGGGTTCCGGTAACCTCCCGGTACTCCGGTAAAATGCCGATTTCACCCGGAACGATTCCGATGTCCAAATATAGGCTTCCAATATATCGATCTTTATGTCTCGATCATTTCGAGACTCCTCGTCATGTCCCCAATCTCATCCGGGACTCCGAACTCCTTCGGTACATCAAAACTTATAAACTCATAATAAAACTGTCATCATAACGTTAAGCGTGCGGACCCTACGGGTTCGAGAACTATGTAGACATGACCTAGAACTATTCTCGGTCAATAACCAATAGCGGGACCTGGATGCCCATATTGGTTCCTACATATTCTACGAAGATCTTTATCGGTCAAACCGCATAACAACATACGTTGTTCCCTTTGTCATCGGTATGTTACTTGCCCGAGATTTGATCGTCGGTATCCAATACCTAGTTCAATCTCGTTACCGGCAAGTCTCTTTACTCGTTCCGTAATGCATCATCCCGTTACCAACTCATTGGTCACATTGCTTGCAAGGCTTATAGTGATGTGCATTACCGAGAGGGCCCAGAGATACCTCTCCGACAATCGGAGTGACAAAACCTAATCTCGAAATACGCCAACTCAACATGTACCTTCGGAGATACCTGTAGTACTCCTTTATAATCACCCAGTTACGTTGTGACGTTTGGTAGTACCCAAAGTGTTCCTCCGGTAAACGGGAGTTGCATAATTCTCATAGTTACAGGAACATGAATAAGTCATGAAGAAAGCAATAGCAGTATACTAAACGATCAAGTGATAGGCTAATGGAATGGGTCATGTCAATCACATCATTCTTCTAATGATGTGATCCCACTAATCAAATGACAACACATGTCTATGGTTAGGAAACATAACCATCTTTGATTAATGAGCTAGTCAAATGGAGGCATACTAGTGACTATATGTTTGTCTATGTATTCACACATGTATCATGTTTCCGGTTAATACAATTCTAGCATGAATAATAAACATTTATCATGAAATAAGGAAATAAATAATAACTTTATTATTGCCTCTAGGGCATATTTCCTTCAGTCTCCCACTTGCACTAGAGTCAATAATCTAGTTCACATCACCATGTGATTTAACACCAATATTCATATCTGTATATGATTAACACCCATAGTTCACATCGTCATGTGACCAACACCCAAAGGGTTTACTAGAGTCAATAATCTAGTTCACATCGCTTATGTGATTAACACCCAAAGAGTACTAAGGTGTGATCATGTTTTGCTCGTGAGAGAAGCTTAGTCAACGGGTCTGTCACATTCAGAGCCGTATGCATTTTACAAATATTCTATGTCTACAATGCTCTGTACGGAGCTACTCTAGCTAATTGCTCCCACTTTCAATATGTATCCAGATTGAGACTTAGAGTCATCTGGATCGGTGTAAAAGCTTGCACCGATGTAACTCTTTACGACGGGCTCTTTTATCACCTCCATAACCGAGAAATATTTCCTTAGTCCTCACTAAGGATATTCTTGACCAATGTCCAGTGATCTACTCCTAGATCACTATTGTACTCCCTTGCCAAATTCAGAGCAAGGTATACAATAGGTCTGGTACATAGCATACTTCATAGAACCTATGACTAAGGCATAGGGAATGACTTTCATTCTCTTTTCTATTTTCTGCCGTGGTCGGGATTTGAGTCTTACTCAATTTCACACCTTTGCAACATAGGCAAGAACTCTTTCTTTGACTGTTCCATCTTGAACTATTTCAAAATCTTGCCAAGGTATGTACTCATTGAAAATCTTATCAAGCGTCTTGATCTATCTCAATAGATCTTGATGCTCAATATGTAAGTAGCTTTTACTGAGGTCTTTCTTTTAAAGAACTCCTTTAAAACACTCCTTTATGCTTTGCAGAATAATTCTACATTATTTCTGATCAACAATATGTCATTCACATATACTTATCAGAAATGCTGTAGTGCTCCCACTCACTTTCTTGTAAATACAGGCCTTTCCAAAAGTCTGTATAAAACCATATGCTTTGATCAACTCATCAAAGCGTATATTCCAACTCCGAGATGCTTGCACCAGTCCATTGATGGATTGTTGAAGCTTGCACACTTTGTTAGCATCTTTAGGATTGACAAAACCTTCTGGTTGCATCATATACAACTCTTCTTTAATAAATCTATTAAGGAATGCAGTTTTGACATCCATTTGCCAGATTTCATAAAATGTGGCAATTGCTAACATGATTCGGACAGACTTAAGCATCGATACGAGTGAGAAAGTCTCATTGTATTCAACACCTTGAACTTTGTCAAAAACCTTTTTCGACAAGTCTAGCTTTGTAGATAGTAACACTACTATCAGCGTCCGTCTTCCTCTTGAAGATCCATTTATTTTCTATGGCTTACCGATCATCGGGCAAGTCCACCAAAGTCCACACTTTGTTCTCATACATGGATCCCATCTCAGATTTCATGGCCTCAAACCATTTTCCGGAATCTGGGCTCATCATCGCTTCCTCATAGTTCATAGGTTCATCATGGTCTAGTAACATGATTTTCAGAACAGGATTACCGTGCCACTCTGGTGCGGACCGTACTCTGGAAGACCTACGAAGTTCTGTAGTAACTTGATCTGAAGTTTCATGATCATCATTAGCTTCCTCATTAATTGGTGTAGGAATCACTAGAACTAATTTTAGTGATGAACTATTTTCCAATTCGGGAGAAGGTACAGTTACCTCATCAAGTTCTACTTTCCTACCACTCACTTCTTTCGAGAAAAACTCCTTCTCTAGAAAGGATCCATTTTTAGCAACGAATATCTTGCCTTCGGATCTGTGATAGAAGGTGTACCCAACAGTTTCCTTTGGGTATTCTATGAAGACGCACTTCTCCAATTTGGGTTTGAGCTTATCAGGATGAAACTTTTTCACATAAGCATCGTAGCCCCAAACTTTAAGAAACGACAACTTGGGTTTACTGCTAAACCATAGTTCATATGGTGTCGTCTCAACAGATTTAGATGGTGCCCTATTAAACGTGAATGCAGCTGTCTCTAATGCATAACCCCAAAACAATAGTGGTAAACTGATAAGAGATATCATAGATCACACCATATCTAGTAAAGTACGATTACGACGTTCGGACACACCATTACATTGTGGTGTTCCAGGTGGCATGAGTTTGTGAAACTATTTTACATTGTTTAATTGAAGACCAAACTCGTAACTCAAATATTTGTCTCCGCGATCAAATCACAGAAACTTTATTTTCTTGTTACGACGATTCTCCACTTCACTCTGAAATTCTTTGAACCTTTCAACTATTTCAGACTTATGTTTCATCAAGTAGATATACCCATATCTGCTCAAATCATCTTATGAAGGTCAGAAAATAACGATACTTGCCACGAGCATCAACACTCATCGGATCGCATACATCGGTATGTATTATTTCCAATAAGTCAGTAGCTTGTTCCATTGTTCCGGAGAACGGAGTTTTAGTCATCTTGCCCAAAAGGCACGGTTTGCAAGCATCAAATGATTCATAACCAAGTGATTCCGAAAATCCATCTTTATGGAGTTTCTTCATGCGCTTTACACCGATATGACCCAAATGGCAGTGCCACAAATAAGTTGCACTATCATTATTAACTTTGCATCTTTTGGCATCAATATTATGAATATGTGTATCACTACGATCGAGATCCAACAAACTATGTTCATTGGGTGTATGACCATTGAAGGTGTTATTCATGTAAACAGAATAACAATTTATTCTCTAACTTTAAATGAATAACCGTATCGCAATAAACATGATCAAATCATATTCATGCTCAACGCAAATGCTAAATAACATTTATTTATGTTTAACACTAATCTCGAAAATATAGGGAGTGTGCGATGATGATCATATCAATCTTGGAACTATTTCCAACACTCATCGTCACTTCACCCTCAACTAGTCTCTGTTTATTCTGCAACTCCTGTTTCGAGTCGCTAATTTTTAGCAACCGAACAAGTATCAAATACTCAGGGGCTACTATAAACACTAGTAAGGTACACATCAGTAACCTGTATATCAAATATACCCTTGTTCACTTTGCCATCCTTCTTATCCACCAAATATTCAGGGTATTTCCGTTTCCAGTGACCATTTCCTTTGCAGTGTAAGCACTCAGTTTCAGGCTTTGGTTCAGCTTTGGGCTTCTTCGTGGGAGTGACAACTTGCTTGTCTTTCCACTTGAAGTTCCCTTTCTTTCCCTTTTCCCTTTTCTTGAAACTAGTGGTCTTGTCAATCGTCAACACTTGATGCTCTTTCTTGATTTCTACCTTCATCGATTTCAACATCACGAAGAGCTTGGGAATCACTTTCGTCATCCCTTGCATATTATAGTTCATCACGAAGTTCTACTAACTTGGTGATGGTCACTAGAGAATTCTGTCAATCACTATCTTATCTGGAAGATTAACTCCCACTTGATTCAAGCGATTGAAGTATCCAGACAATCTGGGCACATGCTCACTAGTTGAGCGATTCTCCTCCATCTTTTAGCTATAGAACTTGTTGGAGACTTCATATCTCTCAACTCGGGTATTTGCTTGAAATATTAACTTCAATTCCCGGAACATCTCATATGGTCCATGACGTTCAAAACGTCTTTGAAGTCCCGATTCTAAGCCATAAAGCATGGTGCACAAAACTATCAAGTAGTCATCATATTGAGCTAGCCAAACGTTCATAATGTCTACATCTGCTCCTGCAATAGGTCTGTCACCTAGCGGTGCATCAAGGACATAATTCTTCTGTGCAGCAATGAGGATAAACCTCAGATCACGGATCCAATCCGCATCATTGCTACTAACATCTTTCAACACAGTTTTCTCTAGGAACATATCAAAATAAACATATGAAAGCAACAACGTGAGCTATTGATCTACAACATAATTTGCAAAATACTACCAGGACTAAGTTCATGATAAATTAAAGTTCAATTAATCATATTACTTAAGAACTCCCACTTAGACAGACATCTCTCTAGTCATCTAAGTGATCACGTGATCCAAATCAACTAAACCATGTCCGATCATCACGTGAGATGGAGTAGTTTTCAATGGTGAACATCACTATGTTGATCATATCTACTATATGATTCACGCTCGACCTTTCGGTCTCCATGTTCCGAGGCCATATCTGTATATGCTAGGCTCGTCAAGTTTAACCTGAGTATTCCGCGTGTGCAACTGTTTTGCACCCGTTGTATTTGAACGTAGAGCCTATCACACCCGATCATCACGTGGTGTCTCAGCACAAAGAACTTTCACAACGGTGCATAATCAGGGAGAACACTTCTTGATAATTAGTGAGAGATCATCTTAAAATGCTACCGTCAAACAAAACAGAATAAGATGTATAACAGATAAACATCATATGCAATCAAAATATGAGATATGATATGGCCATGAACATCTTGCGCCTTTGATCTCCATCTCCAAAGTACTGCCATGATCTCTATCGTCACCGGCATGACACCATGATCTTCATCATCTTGATCTATATCAATGTGTCGTCACATGGTCGTCTCGCCAACTATTGCTCTTGCAACTATTGCTATCGCATAGCGATAAAGTAAAGCAATTATTTGGCACTTGCATCTTTATGCAACAGAGAGACAACCATAGGGCTTCTGCCAGTTGCCGATAACTTCAACAAAACATGATCATCTCATACAACAACTTATATCTCATCACGTCTTGACCATATCACATCACAACATGCCCTGCAAAAATAAGTTAGACGTCCTCTACTTTGTTGTTGCAAGTTTTACGTGGCTGCTACGGGCTGAGCAAGAACCGTTCTTACCTACGCATCAAAACCACAACGATAGTTCGTCAAGTTGGTGTTGTTTTAACCTTCGCAAGGATCGGGCGTAGCCACACTCGGTTCAACTAAAGTTGGAGAAACTGACACCCGCTAGTCACCTGTGTGCAAAGCGCGACGGTAAAACCAGTCTCACGTAAGCATACGCGTAATGTCGGTCCGGGCCGCTTCATCCAACAATACCGCCGAACCAAAGTATGACATGCTGGTAAGCAGTATGACTTGTATCGCCCACAACTCACTTGTGTTCTACTCGTGCATATAACATCAACGCATAAAACCTAGGCTCGGATGCCACTGTTGGGGAACATAGTAATTTCAAAAAAATTCCTACGCACACTCAAGATCATGGTGATGGTATAGCAACGAGAGGGGAGAGTGTTCGTCCACGTACCCTCGTAGACCGTAAGCAGAAGCGTTAGCACAATGCGGTTGATGTAGTCGTACATCTTCATCATCCGACCGATCCAAGTACCGAATGTACGGCACCTCCGAGTTCAGCACACGTTCAGCTCGATGACGATCTCCGGCCTCCGATCCAGCAAAGCTCCGGAGATGAGTTCCGTCAGTACGACGGCGTGGTGACGATGATAATGTTCTACCGGCGCAGGGCTTCGCCTAAACTCCGCGACGATATGACCGAGGTGGAATATGGTGGAGGGGGGCACCGCACACGGCTAAGGAACGATCCGTAGATCAACTTGTGTGTCTATGGGGTGGCCCCCCGCCCCTGTATAGAAAGGAGCAAGGGGGGGAGGCCGGCCGGCCCCTTGGGGCGCGCCAAGGAGGAGGAATCCTCCTCGCGCGGCCCCCTCCTGGCTCCTTCGTTCTTCTCCCTCGAGGCCCATGTAGGCCCAATAACCCCTCGGGGGGTGCCGGTAACCTCCCGGTACTCCGGTAAAATGCCGATTTCACCCGGAACGATTCCGATGTCCAAATATAGGCTTCCAATATATCGATCTTTATGTCTCGATCATTTCGAGACTCCTCGTCATGTCCCCGATCTCATCCGGGACTCCGAACTCCTTCAGTACATCAAAACTTATAAACTCATAATAAAACTGTCATCGTAACGTTAAGCGTGCGGACCCTACGGGTTCGAGAACTATGTAGACATGACCTAGAACTATTCTCGGTCAATAACCAATAGCGGGACCTGGATGCCCATATTGGTTCCTACATATTCTACGAAGATCTTTATCGGTCAAACCGCATAACAACATACGTTGTTCCCTTTGTCATCGGTATGTTACTTGCCCGAGATTTGATCGTTGGTATCCAATACCTAGTTCAATCTTGTTACCGGCAAGTCTCTTTACTCGCTACGTAATGCATCATCCCGTAACCAACTCATTGGTCACATTGCTTGCAAGGCTTATAGTGATGTGCATTACCGAGAGGGCCCAGAGATACCTCTCCGACAATCGGAGTGACAAAACCTAATCTCAAAATACGCCAACTCAACATGTACCTTCGGAGATACCTGTAGTACTCCTTTATAATCACCCAGTTACGTTGTGATGTTTGGTAGTACCCAAAGTGTTCCTCCGATAAACGGGAGTTGCATAATTCTCATAGTTACAGGAACATGTATAAGTCATGAAGAAAGCAATAGCAGTATACTAAACGATCAAGTGCTAGGCTAACGGAATGGGTCATGTCAATCACATCATTCTTCTAATGATGTGATCCCACTAATCAAATGACAACACATGTCTATGGTTAGGAAAGATAACCATCTTTGATTAATGAGCTAGTCAAATAGAGGCATACTAGTGACTATATGTTTGTCTATGTATTCACACATGTATCATGTTTCCGGTTAATACAATTCTAGCATGAATAATAAACATTTATCATGATATAAGGAAATAAATAATAACTTTATTATTGCCTCTAGGGCATATTTCCTTCAGAAACTTGGAGATCCGGGTGTGCCAACTATACCATGCTCTATTAAAAGAAATTATGTTAGAACTGCTTTATGTGATCTTGGAGCCGGTGTTAGTGTTATGCCTCTCTCTTTATATCGTAGACTTGAGTTGAATAAGTTGACACCTACTGAAATATATTTGCAAATGGCTGATAAATCAACTGATATACCTGTTGGTATTTGTGAGGATGTGCCTGTTGTGGTTGCAAATGTCACTATCTTAATGGACTTTGTTATTCTTGATATTCCCGAGGACGATAGTATGTCTATTATCCTTGGTAGACCTTTTCTTAATACTGCATGGGCTGTTATTGATTGCAATAAAGGTAATGTCACTTTTCATGTTAATGGTAATGAGCATACGGTACACTTTCCGAGGAAACAATCTCAAGTTCATAGCATCAATTCTATTGGACAAGTTCCAACTATTATTATTGGAGGTTTTGAATTTCCTCTCCCTACTGTCAAGAAAAAGTATGATATTCTTATTGTTGGGATTTCCATATCCCCGTTGAGGTAACTTAGTGTTATTCAAAATTTCTCCGGTTCCGTGTTATTCGGAATCAGTTTGTTAACAAGACTTGATCAACCTTGTTAGTGGGTTCATTTTGATGATCATGAGAAGGATGAAACTAGAAGACACAACCTCTTGCACCCTCTTTTTACTTTCTGTTATTTGGAATAAATAAAGCAAAAATAGTATTATCCGTCTGTTCTCTGAATTATCCGTGCAATAAAAAATAGTCCGAAAATAAAAGTGCTCCAAATGCCCTGCAAATTTAGTATGATTTTTATGGAATATTTGAGGATTTTAGGCACTGAAAACACTGCGGGAGGGGCAAGCACCAGGCCACGAGAGTGGAGGGCGCGCCCCCCTATAGGGCACACCTCCCCTATAGGACGCGCCCCCTGTCTCGTGGGCCCTGGTGGCCCCCCTCCACTTATGCCAGCACCCACACACTTCATCTTCTACCCAAAAAAATCCCCATCCAGCTCAAGCACGAGTTCTAGCTCGTTTTGCTGCGATTTTCGATCTCCTTGCTCAAAGCTCCATTCACAAAACTGCTTTGGGAGGTTGTTGCTTGGTATATGACTCCTCCATTGGTCCAATTAGTTTTTGTTCTAGTGCTTTATTCATTGTAAATTTTTGCTGCATAGGTGATCATGTTCTTGAGCTTGCATGTTAAATTTTTGAGGTCCCAAGCAATTCCAATGCATGATATAGGCTCTAGGCACTTGTAGGAGTAGTTGCTATCAATCTTGTTTAGCTTTATTCACTTTTATTTTGAAGTTACTAAAATTTCAGAAATTTTCAGAAAAAGAATTATGCTTAGAAGAATGTACCAAGGTGGTTCCTCGGCAAAGAAAGGGCCAAGGATTGCTATACGTGAGCAAGATGTTGAATTGTCGAGGGACGCAAATGTACGAGCTTGTGAGTGGCCATCCGATGATTTTATGGTCGAAGCAGGCTTCAAGGAGGAATTTGACGTGTATGTGCATAATGCCGAGCTGGAGGACTTCTTACAAGATAAGTGTCCTTAGTACTATCAATTGACTAATTTCTTGGTTCGGAGGTTCCAATATAACTGTATGCGTAATTCTCCTAGTGTCATGTTTGATATTTATGATACATCTTATACCATGGATTTAGAGGATTTCACAACTGCTTGCAAACTCCCATAGTGGGGTAATATTAATGATCCTCGCAAATCTGAATTTAGAGATTTTCTTGCTAGTATTACTATGGGAGAATCTAGGGACATAACACAAGCTACCATAGGGAGCATTCATTTTCCTGCAATACATTATTTTGCTCTCTTTATTGGTAGATGCATTAACAGTAAAGACGAAGCTTGTCACATGTGTGTCCCTGATCTGTGTGTCCTCAAGAGTGTCGTTTCAGGTTATAAAGGTTATAACTTGGGGGCAATAGTTGCACGTAGGTTGCAGAATAATAGTAGAAATGGATATTTATTTGGAGGAATTTATGCAACCCGTGTGGCTAATTATCTTAATATAGCCCCACGAGAGGGGGATATGATTTTACCTCCTGTTTATTTGGATAAAGAAGCTATGTTTAATCATCATTTTCTTGAGAGGAATGTACAATTCCTCCATTATCGACTAATCTATGATAGACACAACGTCGTCCCTGTTACTCTTCCTGCTCCCTACCTTTTTGATTATCAGGCAAGAGGAAGATATGTTGTCACCAGGGAGGAAGCAGCTGAATACGAGAGGGGAGTGGAAACAGCTCGCCAACACGCTGCAGCTCAGGAGGCGCTTGCCGCTGCATCTCAGTACAACCCAGTTTCACTTATGGATATCAGCCAGGCGATCTTTGGTATTAGACCAACTTAGGCCAAAAGCCTAAGCTTGGGGGAGTACGTATTTCTCACCGACTTTACATTCATGTTCACACACTAGTTGTTGGTGCTCATACTCTTTCTTTGTATTATCCATGCTAGTTTAAATTTCTTTTACTAGTTTTCTTCTTGTTGTGTGCTTGATAAATCTTAAGAAAACCAAAAAAAATTAGTTAGTTTAAATTCCATGCTTGTAGTAAAAGTTAAAATGAAAACCCAAAAAGATTTCTAGTTCTTCTTCTTACTTGTTGGGAGCTTTCCCGTGTAAATAATTTTATTTTATTTTCTTTCCTTTGGGGGTCGAGAAGACCATATTGAAAATGCTTAGCTGCTCTTATATGCATGATTGTTTATTTAACTTAGAGCCCATATTATCCTGTCTTCTCTCTTGAGTTGAATGCTTGCAGATTCCAGCTTAGTCCAATGCACGTGCACTCTTATTATTATACACATCGTTCGGTCGTGCAAGTGAAAGGCAATAATGACGATATATGATGGACTTATTGGGATGAGAAAAGCTGGTATGAACTCGACCTCTCTTGTTTTTGTAAATATGATGAGTTCATCGTTTCTGAGTCAGCTATAATGAAGTAAACATATTTGCAATGACATTTAGAGATTATAGTTGCTTGTGTCGTGCTTGATTAGCTATGAGTTATAATGGTTTATCTTGCGTGCCAACATGCTATTAGAATGATTATGATGTGGTATGATGGGATGGTATCCTCCTTTGAATGAATTGAGTGACTCGACTTGGCACATGTTCACGCATGTAGTTGAATCAAATCAACATAGCCTTCATGATATTTATGTTCATGGTGGATTATATCCTACTCATGCTTGTATTCGGTGTGAATTAATTTTAATGCATGTTTATGACTGTTGTCGCTCTCTCAGTTGGTCGTTTCCCAGTCTTTTGCTAGCCTTCACTTGTACTAAGCGGGAATACTGCTTGTGCATCCAAACTCCTTAAACCCCAAAGTTGTTCCATATGAGTCCACTACACCTTCCTATATGCGGTATTTACCTGCCGTTCCAAGTAATTTTGTATGTGCCAAACTCCAAACCTTCAAATGAAATTCTGTTTTGTATGCTCGAGCAGTTCATGTTACAACTAAGGCTGCCTATATCTTCCATTCTAGGTGGGTGAGGGAGTCCTGGACTAGGGGGTGTCCGGACAGCCGGACTATCAATGTCCGCCGGACTATCAAGACTAGGAAGATACAAGATTGAAGACTCTGCCCCGTGTCCGGATGGGACTTTCCTTGGCGTGGAAGGCAAGCTTGGCAATACGGATATGTAGATCTCCTACCATTGTAACCGACTCTGTGTAACCCTAGCCCTCTCCGGTATCTATATAAACCGGAGGGCTTTAGTCCGTAGGACAACATACATTACAACAATCATACCATAGGCTAGCTTCTAGGGTTTAGCCTCCTTGATCTCGTGGTAGATCTACTCTTGTATTACCCATATCATCAATATCAATCAAGCAGGAGTAGGGTTTTACCTCCATCTAGAGGGCCCGAACCTGGGTAAAAAACATCGTGTCCCTTGTCTCCTGTTACCATCCGCCTAGACGCACAGTTCAGGACCCCCTACCCGAGATCCGCCGGTTTTGACACCGACATTGGTGCTTTCATTGAGAGTTCCTCTGTGTCGTCACCGATAGAGCAGATGCCTCCCCCGTCTTCAAAGACGATATTTTCGCCGGAGGGGCCTTGGCCGCCGGCCAAACTATCCGGCTTGGTGGTTTTCTCATGACCGCCTGTCCGGCCGCCGCTTCGACAATGACTTCTCAAGTCGTCGAAAGCAATCTTCGCGTCAGCCCTAAAGCTGCCAAACAGTTAGATCCAATGGAGCTCTCGTCTGTTAACGAGCTCTTGGATCGCATCGCCGCCCTGGGAGTCGCTACGGACTACAACCAGATTGGGCTTAAAATCGATCTGAGAGAGATTAACTCTCCCCAGGCCACCCACCACGTCGCAGTGGTGGAAGAGCAATACGGCAACTCTTCGCTGGTGTTGAAAACAATTCATGTCTGGATTCCCGAACCCTCCATGCCGGATTCCCGCGGAGGGACGGACTTCGATCGAGCATCGAACTTAAAATCATGCATCGCCCCGGACTCGCTGGATTGTCCCCAGCAAAACACACTTTCGAATTTGGAAACCCCTTGGCCTTTGAGCCTCAAGATGGGCAAGGATCCGGATTTTATTCCACCCACCCGCCCAGACATATGCGATCTATCTCTAATGTGGCAAGAGCCTACAGAAACAGTACATCACTACTGGGCCAGATTCCTCCTGGTTATGGACAGGATAAAGGACTGCCGAGAGGAAAACGCAATATCAATCTTCCGCAATAACTGCACGAACAAGGGAATACTAAATGCCATTGATCGTCGCAAAATTACGCGCTTTACCGATCTGGCGTCCATAGTACGAAAGTACTGTGCGATGGAGAGTTTCCGGAAAACCGAAAATCAATTTTGGGATAATCCGGCCCCAAACCCAGTCCGCAGTAAAAGGGCGCCTTACACTCAGGCCCTAGATGCAAAAACGAAAAAACAAAACACGTCAAAACTTTAGTAGAAGATTTGAGGCTCATATTCGACAACCTCAGAGCATATGACATCAAGCTGAATCCGGAAAAATGCGTGTTCGGCGTACCAGCCGGAAAGCTGCTGGGCTTCATTGTATCCGGTAGAGGAATTGAAGAAAATCCAGCCAAAATCCGAGCTCTGTCACAGTTGGATATTCCAAAAGACCTCAAACAAATACAAAAATTAACAGGATGCGTGGCAACATTAAGCCGCTTTATCTCCCGTTTAGGAGAAAAGGCGTTGCCCCTCTATCGCCTCCTCAGGCGCACCGAACACTTTGAGTGGACGGATGCTGCCACTGCCGGACTCGAAGAAATAAAGGCCATACTGGCAACAAATCCGGTCCTGGCTGCGCCCACTCTGGGCAAACCAATGTTGTTATACATCGCAACAACACACCAAGTTGTAAGCGCAGTGCTCGTCGTCGAACGAGCGACAGAAGGGCATAAATTCCCTCTTCAAAAACTAGTGTATTATGTATCCACTGTGTTAACCCCCTGCAAATCCCGTTACCCGCACTATCAGAAGATAGCATATGCGGTGTTCATGGCGTCTCGAAAGCTCCGGCACTACTTTCAAGAGTGCTCGATAACAGTGGCCTCTAAGGTACCACTCAATGACATTATAAATAACCGCGATGCAACGGGCAGGATAGCAAAATGGGCCATTGAGCTCTTACCATTCGACATCACTTACAAACCTCGACGAGCCATAAAGTCACAAGTTTTGGCTGACTTCGTCGCCGAATGGACTGAAGCCGAACTCCCTAAAGAGTACGGCGCATACTCCAATTGGACTATGTATTTCGACGGCTCCAAAATGTTGGCCGGACTGGGGGCTGGCGTCGTACTGACGTCCCCCACCGGAGATACAATATAGTATGTACTTCAAATAATGTACACGGACTCCAACAATGCAGCCGAATACGAGGCCCTATTACATGGTCTCCGGATGGCGGTCTCCATGGGCATTCAACGCCTAGAGGTGCGCGGGGACTCAAACCTTGCAATATCCCAGATAAATGGAGACTTCGACGCCAAGGATCCGAAAATGGCAGCATATCGTAACGCTGTCCTAAAAATGTCAGCCCGGTTTGAAGGACTCGAATTCCATCACATAGCCCGAGATAATAACCAAGCGGCCGACGTCCTGGCACGCATCGGTGCAAAACGTGATGCTGTCCCTCCAAATATCTTCCTGGAACGGCTCTTCAAGCCATCCGTACTATGGGAAGAGGAGCCCGGTAGCTACAAACCGGAGAAAACCGCACCAACTGGTGATTTGGCAGACAACATAACACCCTCCGCCCACGTCATAATGGCGGTAATCGCCGCATGGACAGAACCTTTCCTAGCCTACTTACTTAGGCAGGAACTTCCCGAAGACCAAAATGAGGCCCGCTGCATAGTCCGGCGATCGAAGGCCTACAAGGTCCATGAGGGAGAACTTTATAAGAAAAGTACCACCGGAGTCCTTCAAAGGTGTATCTCCGAAGAATAAGGGCGAAACCTCCTGGCCGAAATTCATGCCGGACTAGGCGGACACCACGCAGCAGCCCGGGCCCTTGTAGGAAAGGCATTCCGTACAGGATTTTATTGGCCGACGGCTCGGGAAGACGCACAGGACTTGGTCCAGCGATGCGTTGGTTGTCAGCTCTTTGCTAAACAGAGCCATATGCCACCCACCGCCCTCAAAACCATACCCATTACCTGGCCGTTCGCGGCCTGGGGGCTTGACATGGTTGGACCCCTTAAAGGGGGAACCCACAAGAAAAAGTACCTATTGGTCATGGTGGATAAATTCAACAAATGGATAGAGGCCAAACCGGTCAAAACGGCAGAGTCCGGACCAGTGATAGACTTTATATCAGGGGTGGTACACCGTTACGGAGTCCCCCACAGCATCATCACCGACAACGGCACGAACTTAACAGCCGACGAGGTTAAGTCATGGTGCAAAAATATGGGCATCAAGCTCGACTATGCGTCAGTTTATCACCCTCAAACCAACGGTCAAGTGGAAAGAGCAAATGGTCTAATAATGAGCGGCATTAAACCCAGACTAGTGAGGTCACTCACCAAATCCGACACACAATGGGTCGAGGAGCTCGACTCCGTACTCTGGGGGCTGCGGACAACGCCTAACCGTAATACCGGATTCACACCATTTTTTATGGTATACGGCGCAGAGGCAGTCTTGCCCTGTGACATTATTCATGACTCACCTCGAGTGCGCATGTATGAGGAAAGAGAAGCCGAGTTTGATCGGCAGGACAGCTTGGACACATTGGAGGAAGAACGCGACGTCGCGAAGGCTCATTCCGCATTCTATCAGCAGCAGGCCCGAAGATATCAAAGCAGAGAAGTACGGGCCAAGACTTACAACATTGGTGAACTAGTTCTACGCCCGCTGGACAAGAAAAAGGACAAGCTCAAGCCCAAATGGGAGGGTCCCTTCATCATCGATCAAGTACTGACCGGCGGAGCGTACCGTCTATGAAATGCGTCGGATAACCGACTCGAGCCGAACCCATGGAACGCAGCCCGCCTCCGACGATTCTATGCCTAGCGCCGGACTATTAGTTCGTCCCCTTCCCCCGTCCAAACTTTTACACTTCGGCTGTCTTTTGTTTCTCTTTTTATCCTTTTTTTTAAAAAAAACCTTCCGGGCCTATTTTTTGCATTCTTTGCATACGCATGATGTGCTATCCGCACTCATTATTCCTGGGGGCTTCTTTTACAGAAGCTCAATTATACGCATGATGTGCTATCCGCACTCATTATTCCTGGGGGCTTCTTTTACAGAAGCCTAATTATACGGGGTTTATACCCATCACATGTGTCAAGCTTCCACATGTACCTTTTATTCGCCATTATATGCATCGATATGACTTAAGTTTTGGCCAAGCTGGGTTGCCTGGCTCCTGTGCTTACCCCTACGTTCCCGATTGTTCGGCTAGGAGGTAAAGGGAGCACCTCTGCGATTGTTACTGCCGGGTCAGCCGGATGTGTACCTCAGACTGGATGAAGCCGAAAGCTAGCGTTCTTAAGGGAATATTCGGTCGGTGACTTAAAAGATGACTTTTTACCTATTTATCTATCTGCCCCCAGATGTTTTACTGCTTTCTTTGCAGTCCGGACATGCACTTTAGGGCATGCCTCCCAGCGAAAGGAACCCTTAACGGAACTATTCTCCCTGGAAGATGTTTCTTACTAACCATGTAATATAACATAACTAGTTGGGCACTTGTCTGATAAAGCACTAATGACCCCTACGCCTGGTCTCCATGCATACCACGGTTGTTTCTTAACCAAAAAGGTATTCGGACACACTCCGGACTCTAGGGTCCCGAGGTCGAAGCGAAAAGGTCGGCAAAGACAAACGATCTACAATCCGGCTAGAAGGCATTTCACATGTCACTTTAAAGGATAACATACATTGTCAAATTTATTGATTGTATTCCTCCTCAATCCCGTCTAACAGGCTGTCTAATTTACAGTCCTGTTGGGAAAATTTAGCAGCCAACTCTACTTGGCTATACACTAAACTCACAGGGATCTCCTTCCCGTCGGGCCCCACCGGTCCAACTTCGGCCATGTGGTCGGGATCTGCCTTCTTGTACCGCGTCTTCACCATGGCCCAAGCCTCCCTCGCACCTTGACGGCAAGCCGAAATCTTCCACAAACGGAAGCGCTGCCGCACTCCCTGCAGCTTCTCCGCAAGCTCCCCGAGGCTCTCGGGTAGGGTGAGGGCTGGCCATAAAGCCTGAACGACGCCGTTCATTGCCTGCCGAACCCGTTCGAGTAGTTGCAACAGTTCGGGAAGTTGATCACCCATTGATATGGGCATCTCCTCTGCAGGACGACCCGTGAGTATACCTACAAGACATATCATGTCAAAACGCTTCCTCGCCGGACTCTTCTTTTCAAAAGAGTTCGCTCAAGCACTTACTATAAATGCTGCGACGAAGCCGCTGGTTCTCCTTAACGGAGCCGGACAGCTCGGCCTGTACGCCTTTTAGCTCTTCTCCGAGCTTGGCGTTGGCATCTTGGAGCTTGTTCCTTTCCTGCTGAACTCTATTCAGCACACTCTCGCCGGCCTTTAGCTGGCGTAGCAATGCTTGCCTGTCCGGATCTTGTCCGGCGGTACCTGCAAATGTCATTATTAGACTCGCGCGCACGCCGCACAGCGCTTATATTTATAAAAATGTGTTACCAGGAGGGGTCTTTCCGTCTCCTCCTGCGGCAGCAAGTGCGGCCTCAAGTTGGGCCTTGCAATCTTGCAGCTCCCGAGACAGCTGGGCGTTCTTCTCGTTAAGTGCCTGAAATTTACAATGATCCTTAAATCAGTTAGCATAACTAATTTAAGTCTCGGGGCTACTGGTATATACAACCATTATAATTTCCTTACCTGTATGTCTTTCACATACTGCTCCGTGGCTCTGGTAAAACCATTTTGAGCAGCACGGAGATGCGTGTCCCCTGCGTTAAAAGCATCCAATGCCTCAGGGGAAAAGCACGCTTCTTGAAACACTGTCCGGCGGCGCCTATGGTTCATGGCGCTCTCCACCTCAGACTTGGTGGCGGACAGTCTGTCGGTATCCTCCGTTGGAGAAGGATCCGGCTCGCGTCTTGCGCTTGCCTCCCCCTCCAGGCCGGGCGCTGGGGCCTGGCCGGTGTTGGTCGGATTGGCAATTCCTGCGCTCGCAGTCCAGCGAGCGCTTTTGCTCCTACAGAAATCATGGGCACTTAGATGTTTCCTCGGAACGTTGCTCTAAGAACTTAAATATGAGCTATACCTATGCGGCGACGTTTCCGTCCGCACTGCGCTCCTTTTCCGCCTGCTGGTTCGGACTGACCTCTATTGGTTGGCCGCCGCGGGCTCGGCTTCCTGCCGTAAAGGCGTTTCCTGCAAAATACCATCGTTCGTGAAGGTCAGAAATGGGCAGGGATGAGATAATGGTGTCCGGACTTCGGTCGCAGTCACCTGGGAAGCCGGACTTAGTCCGGGGTAGTCCGCCGTAATGGCGACCAAAGCATTGTCTATGCTGAGCTGGTGATACACCCCGTCGATCAGCTCCACCTCGATATCCGGGTCCTCTTCGGAGGCCGGACCCAGGGATCCTTCTGGATCCTTGGGTTGCGGAGCAGGACTTACCATGTCCTCCACAATCCGGCGTAGACCCTGCGCCGAAGACATAATGTAAGAAGCTTAAACTTCGAAAGCATGGGCTGGGCCCTTCAAGGTGTTCACTTACCCATCCTCTGGGGTTGATCATGGAAAACCCATTCAAAGGGTTCGTTCGAAGGAAATCCTCCTTATCCCCCTTGTATAGACTGGACAGGATCTTCACTAGATCCTCGGTCGAATCCGGCCCTTTGCGGCCTTGCCGGGTAGCATCGTCTTCCCCGTTAAAATCCCACATGGGGTGGCCTCTGTATTGCAGTGGTTGTACCCCTCGCTTGATGCATGTTGCCATGACTCCGATCATGGTCAAGCCGGAATGAGCCATTAATCTTATCCAGCCATCAAGTAATGGACGCTCTTGTCTTCCTCCAATCGGGGGCTCCGCGGGCGCCAGCTGAGGCGTTTCTTCAAGGGAGCAGCACTAAACTCCGGGAGGCCGATCCGGACTGGGTCTGGCAGCGGAGCGTCTTCTATATAAAACCATTCCGAGGGCCAGTCTTCGGACGCCCTCTTGGGAGTGCCGGATAGGTATCCGGTCCCGGCGATGCGCCATATTTCGGCGCCGCCCACTTGATATATGGACCCCTGGTAAGAACGGGGTACGAGGCAAAACAGCCTCTTCCACAATGCGAAATGGGGCTCAATGCCCAGGAATAGCTCGCAAAGAGCTATGTAGCCCGCGATATGCAGCACAGAGGCGGGCGTAAGGTGGTGGAGCTGGAGTCTGTAGAACTTCAGGAGCCCGCGGAGGAACGGATGTATTGGAAATCCGAGCCCCCTCGTCAGATAAGGGACAAAACATACTCGCCCCCCCTTATTGGGGCTTGGAGTGTCCTCCGCCTGTCTCCCACCTTGATAAGTAACCAGTCCGTCCCGGACTGGGATCATAATGGCCGGAGGGAGGAATCCCCCCGTTTGGAGCTTCTCGAGCTCGTTGTGCGAAATAGAGCACCTCCTCCAACTCCCGGCGGTGGGCTGGGAGCGCGCGAAGAAGAGCCGTGGTGACGATCCATGGTGGAATGGATTTCTAGGTCAAAGGCGCTTCAATGGAGTATTCGCGGGAGGAAGATGGTGTGGTTTGGATCTGAATTATTGCCTCTTTTATAGGTGGTCGACTAGCACAATTGGGGGGTGAAATGCGAAAAAACACCCTGGCTTTTCGCATTCGTGCGACGCGTGGAAGAGGGCCTTTATTTGGCGTAGAAGCCGAGGAGCACAATATTCAAGATAAAGCCGGACACTGTTCGGCAGGTACATGGAATTTGAAGGGAGAACCCGCCTTGCAACGCCGAAGACTATAAACGCGCTGGACTTATCGTCATTGAAGCCTGGTTCGGGGGCTACTGAGGGAGTCCTGGACTAGGGGGTGTCCGGACAGCCGGACTATCAATGTCCGCCGGACTATCAAGACTATGAAGATACAAGATTGAAGACTCTGCCCCGTGTCCGGATGGGACTTTCCTTGGCGTGGAAGGCAAGCTTGGCAATACGGATATGTAGATCTCCTACCATTGTAACCGACTCTGTGTAACCCTAGCCCTCTCCGGTATCTATATAAACCGGAGGGCTTTAGTCCGTAGGACAACATACATTACAACAATCATACCATAGGCTAGCTTCTAGGGTTTAGCCTCCTTGATCTCGTGGTACATCTACTCTTGTATTAACCATATCATCAATATCAATCAAGCAGGAGTAGGGTTTTACCTCCATCGAGAGGGCCCGAACCTGGGTAAAAAACATCGTGTCCCTTGTCTCCTGTTACCATCTGCCTAGACGCACAGTTCGGGACCCCCTACCCGAGATCCGCCGGTTTTGACACCGACAGTGGGTTATTCTCACGAGGAGTGGATTCCGCTCCTCATTCACGAGAAAGGGTCGGTAACCGGGATGCCCAGTCCCATGATCCAAAAAGATCAAAGCAAATCAAAATAATTAAACAAAACTCCCAGGGCTGTTGTATGTTGTAGGCACTCGTTGTTTCGAGCAAGCCATGGATTGATGCTTGTTGGTGGTTGGGGGAGTATAAACCTTTACCATTCTGTTTGGGAACTGCCTATAATGCATGTAGTATGGAAGATACAACCATCTCATAGTTGTTGCGTTGACAGCGAAAGTATGCTGCTCAAAATGTTATCCAATCTCTATTCTAAAATCGAGCTCTGGCACCTCTACAAATCCCTGCTTCCCTCTGCGAAGGGCCTATCTATTTACTTTTATGTTGAGTCATCACCCTTCTTATTAAAAAGCACCCGCTGGAGAGCACACTGTCATTTGCATTCATTACTATTGGTTTATACTGGGTATGACTTGACTAGATCATTTTTGCCATGAATTACAATGTTTAGTCAGTCCTTGATCTTTAAAGGTGCTCTGCATTTATGTTTTGCGGTCTCAGAAAGGGCTAGCAAGATACCATTTCTTTATATCATGTTATGATTATTTTGAGAAAGTGTTGTCATCCGAGTTTTATTATTATGGCTCGCTAGCTGATTATGATATTGATATGAGTAATTGTGAGACCTAGGTGTTATTGTTAGTATGGTTAGTTCATAATATTTGCTGAAACTTGAATGCTGGCTTTTCATGTTTACAAAAACAAGAGCAAACAGAGTTTGTAAAAGTTTTTCTTTATCACTTTCAGTTTATCAACTGAATTGCTTGAGGAGAAGCAAAGGTTTAAGCTTGGGGGAGTTGATACGTCTCCAACATATCGACTTTTCCAAACACTTTTGCCCTTGTTTTGGACTCTAACTTGCATGATTTGAATGAAACTAAACCGGACTGACGCTGTTTTCAGCAGAACTGCCATGATGTTGTTTTATGTGTAGAAAAGAAAAGTTCTCGGAATGTCCTGAAAATCCACGGAGGCACTTTTTGGAATTAATAAGAATTTCTGGCGAAAGAAATACACCAGGGGGCCCAGGGCCTGTCCACAAGATAGGGGGCGCGCCCCCCTATCTCGTCGGCCCCCTAGACCTCCACCGACCTCAACTCCAACTCCATATATTCATGTTCGGGGAGAAAAAAATCGGAGAGAAAGTTTCATCGCGTTTTACGACATGGAGCCGCCGCCAAGCCCTAATCTCTCTCGGGAGGGCAGATCTGGAGTCCGTTCGGGGCTCTGAAGAGGGGGATTCGTCGCCCTCGTCATCATCAACCATCCTCCATCACCAATTTCATGATGCTCACCGCCGTGTGTGAGTAATTCCATCGTAGGCTTGCTAGACGATGATGGGTTGGATGAGATTTATCATGTAATCAAATTAGTTTTGTTAGGGTTTGATCCCTAGTATCCACTATGTTCTGAGATTGATGTTGCTATGACTTTGCTATGCTTAATGCTTGTCACTAGGGCCCGAGTGCCATGATTTCAGATCTGAACCTATTATGTTTTCATGAATATATGTGTGTTCTTGATCCTATCTTGCAAGTCTATAGTCACCTATTATGTGTTATGATCCGACAACCCTGAAGTGACAATAATTGGGATACTTCTCGGTGATGACCGTAGTTTGAGGAGTTCATGTATTCACTATGTGCTAATGCTTTGTTCCGGTTCTCTATTAAAAGGAGGCTTAATATCCCTTAGTTTCCGTTAGGACCCCGCTGCCACGGGAGGGTAGGACAAAAGATGTCATACAAGTTCTTTTCCATAAGCATGTATGACTATTTACGGAATACATGCCTACATTATATTGATGAATTGGAGATAGTTCTATATCACCCTATGTTATAGCTATTACATGAGGAATCGCATCCGGCATAATTATCCATCACTGATCCATTGCCTACGAGCTTTTCATATATTGTTCTTCGCTTATTTACTTTTCCGTTGCTACTGTTACAACTACTACAAAAACCCAAAAACATTTATCTTTACTTTAGCTACCGTTACCTTTATTATCGTACTACTTTGCTACTAAATACTTTGCTGCAAATACTAAGTTATCCAGGTGTGGTTGAATTGACAACTCAACTGCTAATACTCAAGAATATTCTTTGGCTCCCCTTGTGTCGAATCAATAAATTTGGGTTGAATACTTTACCCTTGAAAGCTGTTGCGATCCCCTACACTTGTGGGTTATCACCCCTCAAGTGTGAACTTCGAGGGTGGTTCCTCTTACGTTCACCTTGATGATTACATCGAGTGGAATTCGTCAAGGGTGATTCCTCAGGTTTTCCCCTTGGTGTTAGACACATAGTTACTATGGTTACTATGACTTTACACTGAACCATGTTACTAAAGACGGGTCAGCTCTGAGGGGTACCCGCGCGAGCTTAATTGCGAATGATGTGGAGTCGGGTTGACATGGAGAGTGTCCGCGAGATAATTATGAGGCGTGGCCGGGCATTCCTAGCCCTTGCCGCAAGTCCTCGAGACGGGGCAACGGGGTCACATCTTTCGTGAGTCTCTGCTTGTTACCGCGCGTTCCTAATCCACTACGATTTGGATATTTGATCCGAAGGGCCTCTGGCCTAATAGCACTAACCATCACGTGGGCATAGTATGGGCGTTCTGCATTGTATGCATCAGCCAAAGTTTAATAGACTTCAGCGACTGAGCGGCGCGCGCCGGGTTGGACTGCGTAAGCACCTGCCTTTTTGAAGGAGGTAGCTAGGTCTGCTCACCGGCCGCGTTCGCAACATGCAGGAGTTCCCGGGGAGATGGCCCATGACCCCTCGGGGCATAGGTTTAGTCTGGCGTGCTTGACCTCTCTATTAAGCCTAGGTCGGGTTGCGGCATATTGTTTGGCCGAGGCCGGGCATGACCCAGGAAAGTGTGTCCTGCCGGAGTTAATCGAGCGTGGTGGGTAAGTTGGTGCACCCCTGTAGGGAAGAAAACATCTATCGATAGCCTGTCCTACAGTAACGGACACTTGGAGTTGTATCCTGATCGATACAACTAGAACTGGATACTTGTGATGAGAAATGGATTGTGATGAGAACTGGATAGTATGGCTCTGGGATTGCTTTCTTGCAGGGAGTCGAGAAAGGATCTCTGGCCGAGGTTGATAACACTACTACTACTTTACTTTATGCTACTCTACTCCCTCCTGTTGCTGCAAGATGGTGGTTTCCAGAAGATGCTAGTCTTTGATAGGCTAGGCTTCCCCCTTCTCTTCTAGCATTCTACAGTCCAGTCCACAGATACAGCCCATTTCATTGATACTAATGCATATGTAGTGTATATCCTTGCTTGCGAGTACTTTGGATGAGTACTCATGGTTGCTTTGCTCCCCCTTTTCCCCCTTTCTTCTTCTTTCTGGTTGATGCAACCAGATGTCGGAGCCCAGGAGCCAGATGCCACCGTCGATGCTTACTACTACGTGGAGGCCGCCAATGACCAGGAGTAGTTAGGAGGCTCCTAGGCAGGAGGCCTTGCCTTTTCGATCGATGTTGCTTTTGTGCTAGCCTTCTTAAGGCAAACTTGTCTAACTCATGTCTGTACTCACCTATTGTTGCTTTCGCCGACTCTTGTGTATTCGAGCTTATGTATTCGAGCCCTCGAGGCCCCTGGCTTGTAATATAAAGCTTGTATTATTTTAATTTGTGTCTAGAGTTGTGTTGTGATATCTTCCTGTGAGTCCTTGATCTTGATCGTTGATACGTCCATTTTGCATCATGCTTTTATATCGATATTTATTGCATTATGGGCTGTTATTACACATTATATCTCAATAATTATGGCTATTCTCTCTTATTTTACAAGGTTTACCATGAAGAGGGGGAATGCCGGCAGCTGGAATTCTGGTTGGAAAAGGAGCCAACGTTGGAAACCTATTCTGCACAACTCCAAAAGACCTGAGACTCCACGAAACAACTTTTTAGATTTAATAACAATTTTTGGGCAAAAGAAATAGGCCAGGGGGCCCACACCCTGTCCAGGAGACAGGGGGCGCCCCCCCTAGGGCGTGCCCCCCTATCTCCCGGGCCCCTGGTGGGCTTCCGGCTGCCATCTTCTGCTGTATGAAGGGTTTTTACCTGGAAAAAATCGTGGACAAGCTTACGGGACGAAACTCCGCCGCCACGAGGCGGAACCTTGGCGGAATCAATCTAGGGCTCTGGCGGAGCTGTTCTGCCGGGGACACTTCCCTCCGGGAGGGGGAAATCATCACCAACGTCATCACCAATGATCCTCTCATCGGGAGGGGGTCAATCTCCATCAACATCTTCACCAGCACCATCTCATCTCAAAACCCTAGTTCATCTCTTGTATCCAATCTTATATCAAAACCACAAATTGGTACCTGTGGGTTGCTAGTAGTGTTGATTACTCCTTGTAGTTGATGCTATTTGGTTTACTTGGTGGAAGATCATATGTTCAGATCCTTTATGCATATTATTACCCCTCTGATTATGAACATGAATATGCTTTGTGACTAGTTACGTTTGTTCCTGAGGACATGGGTGAAGTCTTGCTATTAGTAGTCATGTGAATTTGGTATTCCTTCAATGTTTTGATGAGATGTATGTTGTCTCTCCTCTAGTGGTGTTATGTGAACGTCGACTACATGACACTTCACCATTATTTGGGCCTAGAGGAAGGAATAGGGAAGTAATAAGTAGATGATGGGTTGCTAGAGTGACAGAAGCTTAAACCCTAGTTTATGCATTGCTTTGTTAGGGGTTGATATGGACCCATATGTTTAATGTTGTGGTTAGGTTTACCTTAATACTCCTTTTTGTAGTTGCGGATGCTTGCAATAGGGGTTAATCATAAGTGGGATTCTTGTCCATGTTAGGGCAGTACCCAAGTGCCGGTCCACCCACATATCAAATTATCAAAGTACCGAACGCGAATCTTATGTACGTGATGAAAACTAGCTTGACGATAATTCCCAATGTGTCCTCGGGAGCTCCTTCTTCATTATTAGAATTTGTCCAGGCTTATCCTTTGCTACATAAAGGATTGGGCCACCTTGCTGCACTTTATTTACTTTATTTACTTTTGCTCGTTACTATTTATCTTATCACAAAACTATCTATTATCTACTATTTCAGTGCTTGCATAGAAAACCTTATCGAAAACCGCTTATCATTTCCTTCTACTCCTCGTTGGGTTCGACACTCTTACTTATCGAAAGGACTACGATAGATCCCCTATACTTATGGGTCATCAAGACTCTTTTCTGGCGCCGTTGCCAGGGAGTGTAGCGCTCTTGGTGAGTGGAACTTGGTAAGGAAACATTTACATACTGTGTTGAAATTTTCTGTTACTTGTTACTATGGAAACTAATCCTTTAAGGGGCTTGTTTGGGGTATCTTCACCCCAGCCAGAAGAGCAAAGAAATGCTCCTCAACCTACTGAACCTACTGAACCTTATGAAAATATTCACTTTGAGATTCCTTCGGGTATGATAGAAAAACTGCTAGCTAATCCTTTTGCAGGAGACGGAACATTGCATCCCGACTTACACCTCATCTTTGCGGATGAAGTTTGTGGATTATTTAAGCTTGCAGGTATTCCCGATGATGTTGTCAAAAGGAAGGTCTTCCCTTTATCTTTGAAGGGAGATGCAATAACATGGTATAGGCTATGTGATGATACGAGATATTGGAATTATAAGCGATTGAAGTTGGAATTTCACCAGAAGTTCTATCCTATGCATCTTGTTCATCGTGATCGTAATTACATATATAATTCTGGCCTCACGAAGGAGAAAGCATCGCTCAAGCTTGGGGGAGGCTTAAGTCAATGTTGTATTCATGCCCCAATCATGAGCTCTCTCGGGAAATGATTATTCAGAATTTTTATGCTCGGCTTTCTCTTGATAATTGCAACCTGCTTGATACTTCCTGTGCCGGTTCCTATATGTTGAAGACTATTGATTTCAAATGGGACTTATTGGAAAGAATTAAATGCAACTCTGAAGATTGGGGTTCCAACGATGGTAAGGAGTCAGGTATGACACCTAAGTTTGATTGTGTTAAATCTTTTATGGATACCGATGCTTTCCGTGGATTTATCTCTAAGTATGGAGTTGACTCTGAAATAGTAGCTACTTTTTGTGAAACTTTTGCTACTCACGTTGATCTCCCTAAACAGAAGTGATTTAAATATAATCCTCCTTTTGAAGTAAAAGTAGTTGCACCTATTACAGTCGAAGAAAAGATTATTACATATAGTGATCCTATCATTCCTACCGCTTATGTTGAAAAACCCCCTTTTCCTGTTAGGATAAGATCATGTTAAAGCTTCGACTTTTGTTCGTAAGAGTAATACTAGGACTTATACACCTCCTGAGCAAATTAATGTTGAACCTGGTATTGCTATGATTAAAGATCTTTTGGATGATGACTTATATGGGCATGTTATCTCTTTTTGTGGTGAAACTGCTAATATTGCTAGACCCGATACTAAGACACGTAGGCCTGTTGTAGGCACGCCTGTTATTTCTGTCAAAATAGGAGATCATTGTTATCATGGTTTATGTGATATGGGTGCTAGTGCTAATGCAATACCTTATGATCTTTATAAAGAAATTATGCACGATATTGCACCTGTTGAATTAGAAGACATTGATGTTACTATTAAGCTTGCTAATAGGGACACCATTAAACCTATTGGGATTGTTAGAGATGTTGAAGTCTTGTGTGTGAAGATTAAATACCCTGTTGATTTTCTTGTTCTTGCTTACCCACAAGATAACTTTTGTCCCATTATTTTTGGTAGACCCTTCTTGAACACTGCTAGTGCTAAGATTGATTGTAAGAGAAAGGTTGTCACTGTTGGCATAGAAGGTACGTCTCATGAGTTTAGTTTTGCCAAGTTTAGGAGACAACATCGTGAAAAGGAACCATCTAGTAGGGATGAAATTATTGGTCTTGCTTCCATTGATGTTCCTCCAACTGGTCCATTAGGACAATATTTGCTAGATCACGAAAACGATATGTTTATGAAGGAAAGGGAAAAAATAGATGAAGTGTTCCTTAAACAAGAACCTATGCTGAAGCATAACCTTCCTGTTGAAATTCTTGGGGATCCCCCTCCACCCAAGGGTGATCCCGTGTTTGACCTCAAACCATTACCTGATAATCTTAAGTATGCTTATCTTGATGAAAAAGAAATATATCCTGTTATTATTAGTGCTAACCTTTCATAGAAAGAAGAAAAAAGATTATTGAAAACTCTGAAGAAGCACTGAGCTGCTATTGGGTATACTCTAGATGATCTTAAGGGCATTAGTCCCACATTATGTCAACACAAAATTTCAGTGGAGAAAGATGCCAAACCAGTTAGAGATCCTCAAAGACGATTAATCCCAAAATGAAGGAAGTGGTAAGAAAGGAGATACTAAAACTCCTTGAGGCAGGTATTATTTATCCCGTTGCTGATAGTGAATGGGTAAGACCTGTCCATTGTGTCCCTAAAAAGGGAGGTATTACCGTTGTTCCTAATGATAAAGCTGAATTGATCCCGCAAAGAATTATTACGGGTTATAGGATGGTAATTGATTTTTGTAAGTTAAATAAAGCTACTAAGAAAGATCATTACCCTTTACCCTTTATTGATCAAATGCTAGAAAGGCTATCCAAAAACACACATTTTTGCTTTCTAGATGGTTATTCTGGCTTCTCTCAGATACCTGTATTAGCGGGGGATCAATCTAAAACTACTTTTACTTGCCCTTTTGGTACTTTTGCTTATAGACGTATGCCTTTTGGTTTATGTAATGCACCTGCTACCTTTCAAAGATGCATGATGGCTATATTTTCTGATTTTTGTGAAAAGATTTGTGAGGTATTCATGGATGACTTCTCTGTCTATGGATCCTCTTTTGATGATTCTTTGAGCAACCTTGATCGAGTTTTGCAGAGATGCGAAGACACTAGTCTCATCCTGAATTGGGAAAAGTGTCACTTTATGGTTAATGAAGGCATTGTCTTGGGGCACAAGATCTCCGAGAGAGGTATTGAAGTTGATAAAGCCAAAGTTGATGCTATTGAAAAGATGCCATGTCCCAAGGACATAAAAGGTATAAGAAGTTTCCTTGGTCATGCCGGTTTTTATAGGAGGATCATTAAGGACTTTTCTAAAATCTCTAGGCCTCTGACTAATTTTTTGCAAAAAGATATTCCTTTTGTCTTTGATGATGATTGTGTAGAAGCATTTGAAACACTTAAGAAGGCTTTGATCACTGCACCTATTGTTTAGCCACCTGATTGGAACTTACCTTTTGAAATTATGTGTGATGCTAGTGACTATGCTGTAGGTGCTGTTTTAGGGAAAAGAGTCGATAAGAAATTGAATGTTATACATTATACTAGTAAGACTCTTGATACTGCCCAGAGAAATTATGCTACTACTGAAAAAGAATTCTTAGCAGTTGTGTTTGCATGTGATAAGTTTAGACCTTATATTGTTGATTCCAAAGTTACTATTCACACTGATCATATTGCTATTAAATATCTTATGGAAAAGAAAGATGCTAAGCCTAGACTCATTAGATGGGTTCTCTTGCTCCAAGAATTTGACTTGTATATTATTGGTAGAAAGGGAGCAGAGAACCCCGTGGCAGACAACTTGTCTAGGTTAGAGAATGTTCTTGATGACCCACTGCCTATTAATGATAGTTTTCCTGATGAACAATTAGCGGTCGTCAATGCTTCTCGTACTGCTCCTTGGTATGCTAATTATGCTAATTACATTGTTGCTAAATATATACCTCCTAGTTTCACATATCAGCAAAAGAAAAGTTCTTTTACGATTTAAGGCATTACTTCTGGGATGATCCACACCTTTATAAAGAAGGAGTAGATGGTATTATTAGACGTTGTGTACCTGAGCATGAACAGGAACAAATCTTACGTAAGTGTCACTCTGAATCCTATGGAGGACATCACGCTGGAGACAGAACTGCACACAAGGTACTACAATCTGGTTTTTATTTGCCTACTCTTTTCAAAGATGCTCGCAAGTTTGTCGTATCTTGTGATGAATGTCAAAGAATAGGTAACATTAGTAGACGTCAAGAAATGCCTATGAATTATTCTCTTGTTATTGAACCGTTTGATCTATGGGGTTTTGATTATATGGGACCTTTTCCTGCCTCAATGGTTATACACATATTTTAGTTGCTGTTGATTACGTTACTAAGTGGGTAGAAGCTATTCCAACTAGTAGTGCTGATCATAACACTTCTATTAAAATGCTTAAATAAGTTATTTTTCCGAGGTTTGGAGTCCCTAGATATCTTATGACTGATGGTGGTTCACACTTTATTCATGGCGCTTTCCGTAAGATGCTTGCTAAGTATGATGTCAATCGTAGAATCGCATCTCCTTATCACCCGCAGTCTAGTGGTCAAGTAGAGTTGAGCAATAAAGAGCTCAAATTAATTTTGCAAAAGACTGTGAATAGATCTAGAAAGAATTGGTCCAAAAAACTTGATGATGCATTATGGGCCTATAGAACTGCATACAAAAATCCTATGGGTATGTCTCCATATAAGATGGTTTATGGAAAAGCATGTCATTTACCTCTTGAACTTGAACATAAAGCATATTGGGCTATTAAAGAGCTCAATTATGACTTCAAACTTGCCGGTGAGAAAAGGTTATTTGATATTAGCTCACTTGATGAATGGAGAACCCAAGCATATGAGAATGCCAAGCTTTTCAAAGAAAAAGTCAAACGCTGGCATGATAAGAGGATTCCAAAGCGTGAGTTTAACGTAGGAGATTATGTGTTATTGTTCAACTCTCGTTTAAGATTTTTTGCAGGAAAACTTCTCTCAAAATGGGAAGGTCCCTACGTTATCGAGGAGGTCTATTGTTCTGGTGCTATAAAAATCAATAACTTCGATGGCACAAACCCGAGGGTGGTAAATGGTCAAAGAATTAAACATTATATTTCAGGTAATCCTATCAATGTTGAAACTAATATTATTGAAACCATAACCCCTGAGAAATACATAAGAGACACTTTCCAGAATGTTCCAGACTCCGAAAAGGCATATGTACATGGTACGGTAAGTAAACCGACTCCAAAACAACTATAATGGCAATTTTTATCAGTTTTGGATTATTTAAGGATTTTAGGAAGAAAGAAGTAGTCAGAAAGGGGCACGAGGCTCCCACGAGAGAGGAGGGCGCCCCCCTATAGGGCGCGCCCCTGTCTCGTGGGCACCTCGTGTGCCTCCCGAACTCCGTTTTCTTGTATGTTACGTATTTTGGTCGGTAAAAATTCATTATATATACTCCCGAAGGTTTTGACCACCGTATCACGCAATTATCCTCTGTTTTCGTTTCGAGTTGTTTCTGTTGCAGAATAAAGCAAGATGTCTTCTCGGGAATCAGTTGGGGAGAGCCAGGTGTCTCACCCAACGCTAGGTCCAGGAGCAAATAGCGATGCCCATCACTTTGGACCATCAACGGAGGACGATATGGAGGCTGATTTGAAAAGGGTAGATGCCATGGAGGAAGATCAAGAAGTTACCTCTCGCCTTCAAGCAGAATTCACAATGGGGGAACTACTTAGCCTTGCTGCCCCCACTTCGGTTACTCTTTTCAACTCCCGATTTCTTTCTTATGAAAATATGAAAAAGAGTTTCACTTGTTCTCCAGAAGCTATGCAGCATCCTTGGGTGAAATGAGCTTTGTCTGTCACGGGCAAGCTCCATAAAGAAAATATGGACCTCAAACAACAGGTCAATAAGCTCGAGGAGGAGAACCGTATCCTGAAGGGCATAATTGCCAAGAAGATCATAACACCAACCGTGAAGAAGGAGAAATAATCACAAGGGTATGGGCACTCCCCTTGGCAACTGCCAAGCTTGGGGGAGGTGCCCCGGTATCGTATCACCATCACACTCCTATCTTTACCGCTTTATTTAGTTCGATCCTTTTAGTAGTATCTTGATCTATTAGTTTGAAGTTTTGGTATCAAGTAGTTTTGAGTTTTGCTTTGTGATCCCTTTATGTAATCGAGTCCGTGTGCTATCTATAATAAAGAATAGTGTTTGGTCAAGGGCTTTGCTATGTTGCTATGATCTTGAGAAAGTAGAAAGAACAAAAAGAGTTCATATTGATCTTATGTATAGTGATAACTTCACACATAGAAAGTATGAGGCATAAAAATCGTTGAGAGTTGATGAACGTAGCCTTGGTCATCGTTGCAATTAATAGGAAGTGATAAGGAAGGAGGGGTTCACATATAAATATATTATCTTGGACATCTTTTATGATTGTGAAGCACTCATTAAGTATGACATGCTAAAAGAATTGATGTTGGACAAGGAAGACAACGTAATGGTTTATGTTTTCCGACATCTCAGTTAAAGTATATTGTCATTGACCTTCCAAACATGTTGAGCTTGCCTTTCCCCTCATGCTAGCCAAATTCCTTGCACCAAGTAGAGATACTACTTGTGCTTCCAAATATCCTTAAACCCAGTTTTACCATGAGAGTCCACCATACCTACCTATGGATTGAGTAAGATCCTTCAAGTAAGTTGTCATCGGTGCAAGCAATAAACATTGCTCTCTAAATATGTATGACTTATTAGTGCAGAGAAAATAAGCTTTGTACGAACTTGTTGTGGAAGTAATAAAAGTGACAGATTGCATAATAAAGGTCCACATGCAAGGGGAAATATAAAGTGACGTTCTTTTGCATGAAGATTTCATGCATCAACCCTAAACGCGCATGACAACCTATGCTTCCCTCTGCGAAGAGCCTATCTTTTACTTTATGTTTTACTTTATGCTTGAGTCAAGGTGATCCTCACCTCTCCCTTTTTCATTTTATCCTTTGGCAAGCTCCTCGTATTTGAAAGATCATGATACATATATCCAATTGGATGTAAGCTGGCATAGGCTATTATTGTTGACATCACCTAAAGGTGAATACGTTGGGAGGCAACATAATAAGCCCCTATCTTTCTCAGTGTCTGGCTGAAACTCTATAACCACAAGTATTGCGTGAGTGTTAATAATTATAGGGGACTACGAGATAGTTGAGTATGTGAGCTTGCTGAAAAGCTCTATTATTGACTCTTTCTGATATTACGATAAATTGCAATTGCTTCAATGACTGAGATTATAGTTTGTAAGTTCCCAATGAAGTTTTTGAACCATGCTTGACACTGTGAATTGCTTATTACTTGAACATAGGAAATCATATGACAAAATCCATATATGTTGCTGTTATTAGAATGATCATGATGCCCTCATGTCCGTATTTTATTTTTATCGACACCTCTATCTCTAAACATGTGGACATATTTTTCGATTTCGGCTTCCGCTTGGGGACAAGCGAGGTCTAAGCTTGGGGGAGTTGATACGTCCATTTTGCATCATGCTTTTATATCAATATTTATTGCATTATGGGCTGTTATTACACATTATATCTCAATACTTATGGCCATTCTCTCTTATTTTACAAGGTTTACCATGAAGAGGGGGAATGCCGGCAGCTGGAATTCTGGCTGGAAAAGGAGCAAACATTGGAAACCTATTCTGCACAACTCCAAAAGACCTGAGACTCCACGAAACAACTTTTTAGATTTAATAACAATTTTTGGGCAAAAGAAATAGGCCAGGGGGCCCACACCCTGTCCAGGAGACAGGGGCGTGCCCCCCCCCCCTAGGGCCCGCCCCCCTATCTCCTGGGCCCCCTCGTGGGCTTCCGGCTGCCATCTTCTGCTATATGAAGGGTTTTTACCTGGAAAAAATCGTGGACAAGCTTATGGGACGAAACTCCGCCGCCATGAGCCAGAACCTTGGCGGAATCAATCTAGGGCTCTGGCGGAGCTGTTCTGCCGGGGACACTTCCCTCCAGGAGGGGGAAATCATCACCAACGTCATCACCAACGATCCTCTCATCGGGAGGGGGTCAATCTCCATCAACATCTTCACCAGCACCATCTCATCTCAAAACCCTAGTTCATCTCTTGTATCCAATCTTGTACCAAAACCACAAATTGGTACCCGTGGGTTGCTAGTAGTGTTGATTACTCCTTGTAATTGATGCTATTTGGTTTACTTGATGGAAGATCATATGTTCAGATCCTTTATGCATATTATTACCCCTCTGATTATGAACATGAATATGCTTTGTGAGTAGTTACGTTTGTTCCTGAGGACATGGGTGAAGTCTTGCTATTAGTAGTCATGTGAATTTGTATTCGTTCGATGTTTTGATGAGATGTATGTTGTCTCTCCTCTAGTGGTGTTATGTGAACATCGATTACATGACACTTCACCATTATTTGGGCCTAGAGGAAGTCATAGGGAAGTAATAAGTAGATGATGGGTTGCTAGAGTGACAGAAGCTTAAACCCTAGTTTATGTGTTGCTTCGTTAGGGGTTGATATGGACCCGTATGTTTAATGTTGTGGTTAGGTTTACCTTAATACTCCTTTTTGTAGTTGCGGATGTTTAAAATAGGGGTTAATCATAAGTGGGTTTCTTGTCCATGTTAGGGCAGTACCCAAGTGCCGGTCCACCCACATATCAAATTATCAAAATACCGAACGCGAATCTTATGAACGTGATGAAAACTAGCTTGACGATAATTCCCAATGTGTCCTCGGAAGCTCCTTCTTCATTATTAGAATTTGTCCAGGCTTATCCTTTGCTACATAAAGGATTGGGACACCTTGATGCACTTTATTTACTTTATTTACTTTTGCTCGTTACTATTTATCTTATCACAAAACTACCTATTATCTACTATTTCAGTGCTTGCAGAGAAAACCTTATCGAAAACCGCTTATCATTTCCTTCTGCTCCTCGTTGGGTTCGACACTCTTACTTATCGAAAGGACTACGATAGATCCCCTATACTTTTGGGTCATCAATCGAACACATTTGCGTGTATGGTTAGTGTACGATTGAATCGAGGGCGTCACAGATAAAAATGATAAAATTAGGTTTGGAGAGGTTAAGACTTTAAATAGTGATGTGCCTAGTACTTTGGATTACAAGGACTTTAATGATGATAGTTGCTCTTTAGTTGAATGTATTTCTTTGTTGCAATCCATGATAAATTCACCCAATGCTTATTAACAAAATACAGCTTTCACTAAACATATTGTAGAAGTTATGATAAAAGCTCATGAAGAAAAGCTAGAGTTAGAGGTTTCAATACCTATAAAATTGCATGATGAATGATAACCTACAATTAAAGTAATTTTTTTTAAAGATAATGAATGTAATGCTTTATGTGATTTGGGTGCTGGCGTCTCCACTATACAAATTTTTTTATGTGATGTGCTAGGCCTTACCGATATGGATGAATGTTCCCTTAATTTGCATTTAGCGGATTTAACTATTAAGAAACCATTGGGTAGAATAAATGATGTGCTCATACTTGCTAATAAAAATTATGTGCATATTCATTTCATTGTGCTTGATATTGATTGCATTCCGTCTTGTCCTATAATACTTAGTACAGCTTTCCTACGAACCATAGGTGCTATTATTGATATGAAAAAAGGAAATATAAGGTTCCAATTCCGATTAAAGAAAGGGATGAAACACTTCCCTAGAAAGAGAATTAAACCACCATATGAATTTATTACGAGGGCCACCTATGGAATTAATTTGAAGGATGACAACTGATACGTCCATTTCGCATCATATTTTACTACTGTTATTTATTATGTCTTATGTCATTATTTCACTTTACGATACAATTCTTATGTCTTTTCTCTCATATTTTGCAAGTTTTACATGAAGAGAGAAATTGTCGGCAGCTAGAATTCTGGACCAAAAAGGGCTACAACAGAAATAGCTACTTTGCACAACTCCAAATGGCCTGAAAATCTACGAAGAATTGTTCTGGAATATATAACAAATATTGGCGAAAGAAACCATTGACATGTCTCCTTTTGTGGATCCGAAAAAGAAGTCGTTGAGCATCTCAAAGTTTATTAAGGATCTCCAAATTGTGAAGATTGATAGGCAGGTTAACAAGGTGACGCATGAGATTGCGAAATTTAATTTTGATAGCAAAAGCAACGAACTATGTAATGAAAGATTGTAAGAATCTTGATATCTAAATTAATATATGGGTGGGGTTTTCAAAAAAGAAAGAAAGATGTGTCGACCACTTTCATTCACACGACTACCTGATGCCGCGTTGGTTGGCTGGGTGACGACCGTTGATAGTCAAAGACGACAAGTGGTTTGGCCTTTATTTGTATAATGAACGCGGCTAGTAGATAGTCATTTTTTTATCAAGTGGATAGGAGCGATGACAGATGTTGCTGAATGATGTCTTCAGACTTAGTGATGTATTACTTTGTAAGTCTTTGTGAACAATTAATAAAGTGGCCGCATGCATCGTCCAAATGCAGAGGCCGGGGGTCATCCTCCTTTTCAAAGAAAAGTAGATACTCATTTTTATAGTTAGGCACCTGATTTTTTCTGCGGACCATGAACGCGCTTAACTGTAAATAAGGACCATTTAGGGACGTGTTAGGTTACCTGCATCTTTTTTGCCATTTTACATACTTGTCTCATTTGGCCCTGGCTGAGCATATGCAGGCAAAAAATAACATCTTCATGTTGATTGATTGTCTGGATCCCCTCTAGCATTCATGTGCTAAAACCGAAGGCCTGCTGTTTGATTGCGAACTTGTTTGAGGGGAAACACAAGTTTGGTTGTTTGATTACATCCAGGATAGTTATGTGGTAACCTCCTTCTCGATGTGGTGATGTTACCAAAGGCACATATGAACTACCAAGAACTAAACTAGGAGCAACAGAATAATCTTAGACACAAACACAAGTCTTAATCATGCATTACAAGTTTTAAACCAACATAGTACAATAAGTTTTTTGCTGACCATGAATGCGCTTAGATGTAAATAAGGATCATTTAGGTGAATAAATACAGGTTGCCCGACAACCCAGAGAAGCCTTGACCGCCAAATCGTCTCCCCTCTTTCCCCACCTACGGAGCCCATGACGCGACCAAGCAGGGGACGCGTATGAACTGAAGGTCTCTTTTCACGGCTCGCGCCCTAGGCCCTAGCTAGCTAAGGGCATGTACTACGCTCCAGCATGGACAGCTGCTTCATTATCCACGCATGAGGAATGAATGATGTGGAGAAGAGAGATAAAAAAGATGGCTGCCTGCAGACCAAGACGGGATCTTGCAGAGGAGCCGGGGGCTTGGGTGAAAAGCTGAGAGAAAAAAGCAAGAGATAGACAGGACCGCAAGGAAAAGTAGAAAAGAGGAAGAGGAAGAGATTGAATGTGAGAGTACTGCCTCAATTCTATATGCATACGATGGATCCTGAAACCACACCATACCGGTGCCTCCATAGCTCATGCCCGAAGGAACCTTGTCGCTGTCGCCAGTAGGATCCAAGAAGGAGCAGCACACTTTACACTCGGCGTGCACTGCAGCCACCGGCCAGCTTCACATGGTGCACACTAGTAAGTAGTATCATCAACTGGCTCGTGAGTAATAACTACACTGCTATGCACAGCAGCATGACGCGTCCAATCAAGGCCATGCTTTCAGTTCACACGGCAAATTTCATTTTTCTCCATCTCGGAAAATAATAACAATAATTCATTTTTCTCTTTCTTTTTTCGGACGAAGTAAACTTTGTCCTTTTTTCTGTCCTAGTGAGAAAAGGCGTACAACAGCAATTGGCCCGCTGGTAAAACCACACAAGCAAATCTCGTGAGGAGTGAAAGGACCCGACAGGGCGAAGCTAGGGTTCCTCCCCTGCTCCCCCCGCCGCCGCCGGCAAACCCGCACTCTCCCCC